>NW_019154090.1:34466983-34517034 GCF_002288905.1 Enhydra lutris kenyoni
TTTAAAACTCATTTTATGAAAGTTCAGGATTCAGGGGCTTCTGCCCCTGAATAGGTAAGTTCTGCTCTAGGATGGCAGTGCTGGACAGAGGCAATAGCTCTCAAGAGAAGGATACAGTCATTTGGAACTGCAGAATTTAAGATCACTATACTCTGTTTCATTTCAAGAGGAAAGGTGGGGGGTAGGAAGAGATTGTCAAGATGATATAGATAGCATGACCCACCACCCATTCCTCTTCTTCTATTTAGTAAAAACTAAAGCTCAGGGCCATTCTTCAATTTTATCCCTTGATTATTGTGTATGGAATGCCCTAGGCCCAGCTCTCTTGGAGGTTCTGCTGGGTGTGCGGGTTGAGGAAGTGAAATCATTTGCCCAAGGAGAAAAATGAAGTTATAGCAGAAGTAGGTCTACAAAGCCAGTCTCTATTTTCTGAGGTATTACTTTATTTACTTGTTTTTTTTTTAAAGATTGTATTTATTGGAGAGAGAGAGAGAAGAGAGGGAAAGGGAGAGAGAGCATGAGCAATGGTGGGAGGGGCAGAGGGAGAGGGAGAAGCAGACTCCTGACGGAGCAGGGAGCCTGATGCAGGGCTCCATCCCAGGAACCCGGGGTCCCGGGATCATGACCTGAGCCAAAGGCAGATGCTTAACCAGATGCATTACCCAGATGCCCCTGAGGTATTACTTTATAAAAAAGGTCCAGTCTTGGTATTTTTATACATATATCCTATAATAGATTAAGGGGGCACTCGATAGATGTTTATACAAGATTTATGAGTTTTGAAATGATTGATTGTATGAATGCTGTCAAATCAAGGAAATTTGTTTTAAAGTAATGTCCAATAGCCATTTGGCTGATAGGTTAAATTCTTAATTTCTGAAAGTTGTTTTCTTTATGGTGATGCAAAAGTGTTTTTTTGTCTTTTGTGAATTCCCTAAGTAAGAAAATACTCCCAAGAATGGAATTTCATGTCTGTTCAAGGACTGGGCTTTAATGATTTATGTCCCTTTCACTGCTGAAAATCTTTACCAAACTTGAGAGTTAGACAAGAAACATAGAGGTCTTTATCTGAGTTCATTTGACAGATGAGGAAATGGAGGCCTGGAGAGGTCATTTCTCAGCTTCCCAGAGCAAGTTCAAAGCCAAGTTGGAGCCTTAGAAGTCACATTTTTTTATTTTAAGTTTAATGTATTTTTACTTTGGTGCAGAGAAAAGCAGGGAGGGTTGGTAGCCCACACATGCCCATGCACATAACTCTTACACGTTCTTCATTCTTCGTGACGGGTCCATTCTCAGAGGTGTGATGGGTCCGTTCTCAGAGGTGTGGCTTACGACTCACACATTGTCTGAGATTGGTCTCTCCTGCCACTGGCCTGAGGTGAGGGTTGGAGTGCAAGTAGGAGGTCACCCCTGGAAGCACAGGGGTGGGGAGAGTGGGGCAGTGAGATAAGGAAGGAAATGCTGCCAGGGTTCGGTGTGGTGATGGGCTGATTCCACCAAGGGCAGTGAAGGTTCCTGTCTGCGGGAGTGTTGTCTTCTGGAAACTCTAGAATGTGCTTCACATTAGTGTCTTGGAGTGGGGAGAAGTTGAGCTATTTATTTACTGACTCTTCTATCACAGTTGGAGGGTTTTTCCGGGAGGTCTTCCTCCTAGGCATTGCCTGCAGTAAGGCCTCTTCCGTGTGGCTGGGGATGGAACGCAGAGCAAATGTGGAGAGACGATTCGTATGTGCTGAGAAAGAAATGGAAATGGATGTATGTGGAATGTTCCTGCACACCCTGTGATTCCTTTAAATACTATGTCTTGGCTCTTTCTTTTTCCCTCTGTGCTAATAGTGCTGTTGTATGGGAAGGAGGGGGTTCAGAAATAAGTACCCATAATGATTCTGTTGGTGTTGGCTCTTCTCTGTTTGCTTCTCCAGATCCATCCTCCACTCTCCTCAGCTTGCCCCTGTCCTACAGGGGAGGGCTGTCACGTGCTGCCTTGGTGGGCTTCCCTGCCCTCTAGCTTCCCGTTGCATTCATGGAGCAGGGGATTGGGGGGTGGAGGAGGACCATGGGGTCAGCCTATTCATTCCTCTAGGTCTTTTCTTGCCACCTGGCTGACCTTGGTCTCTGTAGCTCTCCTGGAAGCCACAGTCGGTCAGGTGGCCCTCTCGTATCGCTAACTGTATTTTTCTGGGTCCCCATAGCTCTGTCCTCCCACCCCTTTAGGCTCAGAGCACTTCACATTCCATGGTTGTCTTCCCTAAACTCCACCATGACTGATAAATAACCCCCTTATTAAACATCCGTTGTCTCCTGTGAGTGGGCCATCTGTTTCCCACTAGGACCCTGACTGAGGCACCATCTTTGAAGACTTTGCTCTCCAGATAGAATTGGATGTGATGGAACCACTAGAGATGTTATAAAGATATAAGATAATGAAGTGTAAATTGTGCTTGAGCCCTAAGGACACTCAGCATGTAGGATTGTATTAACAAAAGAACGGTTACTCTTTAAAGAAGACATTTTTGGAGGGGTGCCTTAGGTTGTAATTAATTATTTTTTTTTTGTCTTTTATGGTTAGCCCTGTTTGAGTAGTGAATTGAAAATTGGAAGTTCTACCTTATTATGACCATGTATGCAGTTAATTATAATCTATTTGACTCTATTAGATGGAATCCTATGTAATTCACAGTAACAGAAGGGTGAAATGGATCTATCCATCTGGAAATTTCAGAGATTTTCTCTCATGTATTCTAATTTTAGATAAGTACATCTTTTCCTCTTAATTCCTTATATTTCTCATCTCTCTAATGGGTTGTAATCCATTTTTTTTTTTTTTGAGAATTAAAAAAAAATGGTGTGAAAGACATTTGAAGCTACTTAGAATAAGGCATCCTAGCGACAGAAATCACTCACCCTGTACATATTCATAGAGGTCCCCTTGTGATCCAGGCACTTTGCTAAGCACCGTGGGATTAATAATGAATAGTATTTGATCACTGCTTTCAAGGAATCACAATGTAGTTGGGAAAATAGAAGTTCAAACAAATTTAACTATGATAAAAATTTCAAGTATTAGAGATATATACGGAGTATTGTGTGACTCTAAATGAGGGTGTAACTAAATCTGTTGAGAAAAAGGCAGAGAGGTTGGTGAAGGTCAGATAATGTTTCATAGAACAAGCAACATTGAGTAGGGTCTTGAAGGATGGTAGTGAGCTTACCGGGGAGAGAAGGGGAGGAATGATATGAAAGGAGGTGTGGAATTTCCTGGTAGGGTTGGACAATCAGTGAGGCATGTAATTATTTGTCCAAATGCTGGTGGCCTTTGGTGAAGTGCCTGGACTTGAGACCAAGGGATAGAGTGGTCATCTAATCCTTAAAACTCATCACAACACACATACTCTAAATCATAGAAAACACATACACCTTAAAAATATTAGGAGTGAAGACAAAACAAAACAAAGATAATGGCTTTAAGAATCTTAACAAATTGCTAGACCTCAAAGAGCATGTGTTCTAAAATCTGAACAATACATGTTTTTAATTCATGAATATCTCAAAATAGGGAGACGGACCCATTGGCATCTTCTCTCAGTGTGTGCCTTTACTAGATTGGCACTTAAACCAAATTTATCACTGTGAAATCACCTTGCGTCACGTTAGAGTAACCTACATTATGGAAATATGGTGGGTAACTTGGAAATATGGTGGATTGCCTTTTCAGTTACTAATGATTATGTTAGCCCCTGTATTTCACAATCACATGTTTCACAGGACATATCTGACACCTTTACCATAAGAAATACTTGAGCCTTATTCCCTCCAATTAGTCTGGTCTGTAAAATTTTAGGGATCAGTAATCTTGATACTCGAAGGCAGGTAATTGGTAAAGACTTACCAATACTACACGAGGAATTTCTGGGTGCCGCCTATTAAGTTGGACACTGATAAGCAAGAATTATTTTGGAGAGGCAGGAGAAAAATGGTGGCTGCAATACCTGGGTATTATAGTAAAAACCTTTGTGGACAGAAAGCCTTTAAGCTGGTCCTGTTAAAGGTCATTTTATTGTCAAGAGACTTGAGGTTCGTGAATTACAGAGAGAGGAAGAGTCCTCCATTCAGGTGAGAAGGTCTAGAATGGGGGTTGAACTCCTTGTCATGCAGGGGCCGTATCCCTGCTTTTCTTTGGATATCTGCTGGATTCTTTCCTAATCGTATTTGCTACCTCACTCTGTTTCTGTTTCCATTATTTCTTGCTTCGCAACAACTACCCCCAAACTTCTTGGCTTCGGACACCGACCACCGTTTGGTATCCCTCGGAAGCCTGGGCAGGGTAGGCTCTGCTGAGCAGTTCTTCTGCTTTGCGTGGTGTTGGCTGGGGCTGCAGTTATCCAGGGGCTCCTACGAGCTGGAGTACTCCAGGGGCCTCTCTCTCAGGGCAGGCGGGGGATGTTGGCTCCAGGACGGGAGTTCAGCCAACACTCCCGCTGCAACACCTCACTTCTCTTCCATGTAGCCCCTGCCCCCGCAGCCTGGGGGCTGGCTTTCACGAGGGAGCTTGGCAAATGTGCAGAAGTGGAAGTTGCCAGTGCCCTTAGGGCCAGGCCTCCAAAATCCCTGATGACTGCTCCCATTGCGTTCTGTTGGTCAAAGCAGTCACAGGGCCAGCTTCCCAGAGAGGGCAAGACACTTGATCTATAAATGGGAAGGGTGACGATTTTCAATTAAAAAAAAAAAGAAAATTTTTTTTTTTCCCACATGATTCCAGCATGACCACCATGTCCCTCAGCCTTCACTGTTCATGGAAACTTTTTAGTTCCGTGTTCCTCACCAGCTGGCTATAGCATCATCTGTGTCTTAAGAGCTCCCAAGTTCAAAGGCTCCCAAGTTCATGAAACACTCATATTGGTTGCTAGCAGGGCTAGTCATCTGTGATGGACAGGGCCAAGCCTTATGCTAGTAGGAATTTTCTTTGAAGGACTGAGGTGGGATGGGTTTTCACAAAGGAACTGTGGTCAGAGTAGACAGTGGCAGATGGGAACTCTCAAGGCCTGCCTGTTTCTCTGAGGCTAGAGATTTCTTTCCATGTTCCACAAAGCTCTGCTTGACCTACCTTCTGCCTTCTAACTTCTTGAGCCATTGTCCCCCTGCTTTGCTTTTTTTTTTTAGGTTTTCCAGGGCACCGCTCTCTCTCCTGCCCCTGTGTCCTCCCATGTCCCCGTGACAAGAACTCTCTCTTCTCTCCTCCCATCTGTCATTTAACTTCTAGCTTACTCTTCAGATCTCAGCTCAAGTGTCACTTCCTCAGGGGAGCACGGAACCCTTTGGATTAAGTCTCATCCCCTGTTCCATCTCTGTTTCCTTCGTTGCACTAATCATGGTTTATGATTTTATGCCTGTGTGACTACTTGATCACCATCTGCCTTCCACTGTAGACTCCAGAAGGCAAAGGAATGTGTCTGTCTTCCTCAGGGCGGCAGTGGCTGAGCATGGCTCACGTTAGGCTCTGGCAGATATTTAAAGTTCGTGTGAATTAAAAATGGGAGGTGGTGATCTTGAAGAAGTAGAGTCTTTATCTTGGTGAGAGAAGTTGAGAGTACGCTGTTTTGGGGACTGGAAGGACACACTCGTGGAACCCTGGAGTGGTGATTCATGAGTCAGTCAAGTCCTATCATTAAGAACATACTGGTGGGGGCAGCATGGCCGTGTCTGAGATGTAGCAGGAATTCCTGCCCAGAAATAGACCCTAAGTGCCTGATTACATGCCAGCTTCATTTTGTTTTTGCTTCTCCCACCATGTGGCTCTAGTTCTATACCCAGGGATCTCAGCAATGGCCAGGCTTTGTGACTGGGACCAGAACTGCTCATTCCATTCCTGTTTCTCTCCCATGAAGCCAGGATCTCGTTTGATTATAAGTCAAAGATTGGGTACGTTACAACTTGGGGTGTGATGTGCCTGTGAACATCATAATCTCCATGAGATAACCCCAGCCATAACTTCTTGTCCAGTTCTTCTGTGGCACACTACCCAAGAACTAGTTAGTGGGAGCATCAAAATGGCAGAAGAGAAACAGATAGCATAAGAAATAATAGACTCTTATTCAGAGATTGTGTATCCTTTGAATTCTAGGGGTTTTCAATTCCTCACTTTTGGAGATTGAGACAAAGATAAGGGGAATATTATCTCAGTTCATTTATTTCACTGAAATAATTTAATTTGGCACATACCATATTGAACACTATGGGATCCGTAGAGGGGTAAAAAACAAATACAAGGTGGTGCATGACCTTGATGTTTACCTCTACCAAGGAGATAGGGTGTGTACCTGAGACACGAGATCCTAATGAAAAGGTTGTTATAGGACCTGGATAGGGGCTGGAGTCTTTAGGGGCGTTTTTATAGAGGGAGCTGAGTTCGAGCTAGTCTCCATGGATGAGAAGATTTAAGAAAGGTTGCACAGAAAAGGGGGAGAGAGAGGGGAAAGCCCCACATGTAAAAGTGAAAGTGAGAGAGTGAGCAGGAAGGTCCTCTCATACTCCAGAGGTAGTGCCTGTGGGGTCAGAGTCTAACGACGGGCCATGGAGAGATCCATAGTCATTGGGAGAGACCCTTGGAGGCAGGCGAAGTCCCGTGATAACACCTATAGTTCGAGAATGTTAGTTTGATGACAGTTGGCAAGGTGGTTTTGTTGAGAGAGAGGTTGGAACCAGCAAGGCAGCCTGGGAGATTGTAGCGGTTGACATCAGGGAGTGGGCGATAGGAACTCTGAGGGAGGGAGGTGCGCAAAATAGGGTCATAGGAAGCATTGGCAGAGTTTCATATCTGGACTCACAGTGGGGAAGACAACGGTGGAAGACACGAAGGGACATTGGCCTTGGGTGTGTGGACGATTGGTTTCATGATCACCAGTACCAAGGCTGGGAGTAGATGGTCTTGCTGAAGGAGAGCAGACTGGAGGAATGAAGTGTCTTAGAAGCAGTGGCAGGTAACCGTGGGTCAGTGGAAAGGTAAAGGCTGGAGATGTACATTAGTGCATCGTCAGAACGTTGGGAGTACCTAAACACAGTGGACACAAATTTGGGCATTTTGATTCAGAAAATAAAAACCCTTTAACTTCAAATACTGAAATTGAGTTCATCAGTAAATTCAGTTCTGGATTCAAACACCGATCCCAAATTTAAACAGTTTGTGTTCCCTTCATCACAACCACTGGTGCCTACCCCGTCCTCCTTCCTCTGGATTGCTTATGTCCTTGCCCACCTATAGTCTGTTCTCTGGAAAGCAGCCCAGGTGATCCTCTTCTTCTTATTTTTATTTTTATTTTTATTTCTTTTAGAATTATTTATTTATTTTTGAGAGAAAGAGTCAGTGAGCAAATGGATGGATGAGTAGAGGGAGAGGGAGAGAGAGAATCCTCAAGCAGATTCCACGCGGAGGGTGACGCCCGACATGGGGCTTGATCCCAGGATCCTGAGATCATGACCTGAGCTGAAACCAGGAGTCAGATGCTTAACCGAATGAGCCACGAGGTGCCCCAAGTGATCTTTTTTTTTTTTTTAAGATTTTATTTATTTATTTGAGAGACTCAGAGTGGGAGAGAAAGAGAGCACAAGTAGAGGGAGGGCCAGAGGGAGAAGCAGGCTCTCCACTGAGCAGGGAGCCCAATGCAGGACTCAGTCCCAGGATGCTGGGATCATGACCTGAGCTGAAGGCAGATGCTTAACCAACTGAGCCACCCAGGCACCCTTCAAGTGATCCTCTTAATGGAAGTCAGATCATGTTGCTCTACCTCTAGCCTCCACTGGCTCCCTGCCTCATGAGAAGCATGAGCTGTAGCCCTTGTCAGGCCCTTCAAGGACTCTTATGATCCCATGCTTTTGATCTCTGATGTCATCTGTTACTTCGCCCCCTTGGTCCCTCCATGCTGACCACCCTTGCTAGCTGCTGTTCCTTACACACACACATACACACACAAACATACACACACTAGACACACCTCGCCTCCCCCAGGGCCTTTGTATGTCGTCCCTTGACCTGGAAAGCTCTTCTTCTCAGTTTCTGTAGGACTTATTCCATGACCTCCTTCAAATCTTTGCCAGTTGGGGCTTTCCTTTACCCTCCTGTTTAGTGTTGGCACCACCTGTGACTTACACTCCTGTCCCTTTTCCCTACTTTTGCCTCTTTCCTCTGTAGCCTTCAGTATCTTCTGGTGCCCAGACTTATTGGGGGTGGTCAGTCTACCCCTGCAGAATGAAAGTTGCATGAGAGTAGGGATTTCTGTCCCATATTGTTTACTGTGGCATCCTCAGTGCCTGGAACGGTGCCAGGTACTCACTGATCATTTGTTAAGTGAGGGAAATTCTGTTAGCAGGTTCTGTGTTTGAATAGAATTGTGACTTTCCTGAGATTGACAGTCAAGAATTTTCATCTTTATATCCAGGGATAGCACTCAGTAAAAGCTGGAAAAGTACGGAGGACTTGAAATATGAAATCCTAACATTTTGCACAATCTAGCTCCAGAAATTCCCCTTAGTAGTGGGACATTTCAAAAGTGAGAGGGGGAGGTGTGTGGAAGAATAGTTTTGCTTCATTTAGCTAGCTTCCACTTTGGGCTTTAGAATTCACATAACAGTTTGGCATTTCTTTCATTATTACTACAGTTATTAATTGGATGCTATTTAAAAATTTGGCCCTTCAGCTCTCTGCTGATGTTTTAGGAGATTATGCTATACAGGGCGCAGAAATTCCTGGGGCGGACCGTACTCATGGCCAATTAAGGAACAGCACTGGCAAGCAACACAGGGCAGATTCAACTGGGCCTTTTGGGAGTCCTGGTGGCGATGGTGCATGGTCTCCGGAAGGCAGCTGCCTGGTCTCCTTTCTGTGAAAGGAATCCTGATTTGGTTACCTGGTGGGCCCTTTTTATTAAAAAAATAAAAATAAAAATAAAAAATAAGAGAGTGAGAGAGAGAGAGAGAGAGAGAGAGAGAGAGAATAAAGAGCCTTCATTGATTTAACTGTAGGGGGGTTAAAGAGAGAAAGGGAAGAACAAAGTAAAGAAATTACTCCTTATTTGGGAGACTTTGCTTGAAAACTCCCTCTGAAGTTCACTTTTTGTTTTATTTGGTATCATTCTCTTCTCTTATCAGGGGATGCAGATGTCTTTTGAAAGAATGCATGCAGAAAAACAAGCCGAAGGAAGCAGAAATGAATTAAAAAAAAAAAGATTTTATTTATTTATTTGACAGACACAGCGAAGAAAGGGTATACAAGCAGCGGGAGTGGGAGAGGGAGAATCAGGCTTCCCGCCGAGCAGGGAGCCTGATATGGGGTTGGATCCCAGGACGCTGGGATCATGGCCTGAGCCGAAGGCAGAGGCTTAACCCACTGAGCCACCCAGGTGCCCCATGAAATGAATTCTTGATAGTTTAACAAGCTTCCAAAAGACAGAGCTGCCCCAAGAAGCTGGGCTCTTCCCACATCTTTCAGGTCGAGATTTGGGAGAACCAAGTACAGTGTTCCTTTCTGCCACCATTGATGTGGTGTAGGACTGAACTGAATGTCCAGGTTCTTATTTACACATAAGGGACTTTAGCCAGTAGGGAAATAGAGCACAAAGGAACCTGAAAAACAGCAGTAGAGTATAGCTTTGCTTTATGCTAGGGTTAAAACAATCCGTGGAAAATTGTTTTGGATTTCTCTAGCGCGTGACAATACTATACATCCATTGTTTTCAAATATAGTGTCTATAAGGAGTCAAAAGAAAGGTCAAATAAGATTAAAGGGCAGAGAACAAGGCTGTAAAGACACACAGCCACAAGATCATCCTTGTGACATTCCCTGAGACAACGGCATGGTGTCAGTTGGCAGGAGAAATCAGTGGCAGAGCTGTTTTCCAAGCTCTGCCTGTAAGTGCCAGAGGCATAGTGGGTGTTTGGTCTGGAGTCCAAGGCCATGTGAGAAGGAACACTGGAGACAAGGCTTTTTTGGGGGGTTTCAAAGTATCTTATCTGTGTTTGTGCTCATTTCTGCCCCCATTAAAGAGGACAACTCCTGGGTAACAAAGATCATGCACTTGGTGTCCTAGGTAAACGTGAGTGAGAAACAAAATATTTCAAGGTGTTTCATGGTGGGACGCAGGAATTCTGACCCCACAAATCTCTAAAGAAAGTTCTCTCCTCCATTTTCATTTGCTACATCGGAGAGGTCACATTCATCATATTAACACCACTCTTGGAGTGAATCCTTTACTTTCAACAAATGAATTAAAATGTTTAGCTCCAAAAAATAAAAGCTGTGTCTTCAGATTTTCTCTGATTAGGAAGAAGAAGACACTCTTGCATCCTACTTTTTTTCTGATTATCTTTTATATTTTTGACAGTTGCCTTCACTTCAAAAAATGTGGGCCTGCATTGATTCTAAATTCATAATGGTCACTCTTATCCAGCTGATTAAAGGTTATCAAGGTTCTTTCTATCTTCTTTCCTCAGCCATAGCCTCGTGTTTGTACTCATCTTTCCTTGATGTTGGGCAGAGGAGAGGATCAGCAAAAATCAGTCCATTGTATTCAGTGGCCCATCCTGCTTGTTCGTTTCTCCATTCATCCAACCACACATGAGCCCATCTGATACTCAGTGATCATCAATGAACCAGGCATTGTATTGGGCTCTGGATGGTAGATGGAATAAGCTAGGGTCTTTCCCATGAAGGAGTCTAGACCAAATGATAGGCATTTACATAAAACCAGGTAAATTCTATTATGGGATGTCCTTGCAATCTGTTCTTGGGGGTTTTAGGGATAGTTTTCCAGGCATAAGTATTCTCTCCACTGATGCTTGGATGAATTGAAGTTAGCCAGATGAACTCTGTGTCTTTGGGCTTGGATGTGATGAAGCGGTAAGGACAGTTTCCAGCAGAAGAAACTCCATGTTCTAGAGGTCACATTTTATGTGAGGGTTGTGTTTCTGAAGTCTTTGCAAATTCAGAACTCTCGTCTTTCAATAATAATCTGACAAAAGATGGTGGCTATTTCCATTCACCAGCAAATGTGGCGCCACCCTATGGCCACTGTGTAAACAGAGTTTAGTGTTCCTTAGGTCCAGCCAGCTTCCAAGGGAAAGCTCTCCAAGAGTATTAATGTTCTGCTTGGATTTAACATTAATCCAAATTAATGTGAGACCATGTTGTTGCTATTATATTATTTCAAAGCTGCATAGTTCAAGTTCACATCAAATAGCACCAGACTCTGGAGACTTTCAGAGCACTAGCTCATGGCCTATGAGATGGAACTGAAAGTAGTTCATGGATAGTATGTACACCTGAGAGTAGGGGTAAGGAAGGAAGATAGAGGGGAGGAAGAGTAGCAGAAGAGGAAATCAGGGCCCGGATTATTACCGGCTTGGGAACCGTGATGGAAGGATGGCAATGGGGACCTCTGAAGAATGTTCAATGGCAAGTCACTGTGAAGCTTCTGTTACAGTTTTAATCATGGGAAAGTTGATCTTAGACTAAGGCTGTATATGGGTTTCAGATATTTTTGGAACATTCCTCTTTACTCATTAGACTTTGGATATAAACAATAAAAGCTTTCTTGATTTCTGAGTACCTTGAGGTTTTTGTCTTGTTTTGTTTGTTTTTGAAATGTTCATTAACTGCCTTGGAAGTTGGCCTAACTTGCAAGAAGGTGGGATAGAAGCTCAACCTGGATGTGGGATCTAAGACTAGGGGAGATTTTTTTTTTAGTGCATCATACTTGGGGGTCTAGTAAAATACATTGGGGGAAACATAAATTAGACAAAGTTAAATACGTTTATTTACTGTGGGACTTCTTAGAGACTTAAAAGCATTCATATATGTTATGAACCTTTTCTTTTTTTAAGATTTTATTTATTTATTTGACAGAGACACAGCAAGAAAGGGAACACAAGCAGGGGGAGAGGGAGAGGCAGGCTTCCCACTGAGGAGGGAGCCCAGTGCAGGGCTGGATCCCAGGACCCTGGGATCATGACCTGAGCTGAAGGCAGATGCTTAATGACTGAGACACCCAGGCGTCCCTCTTGTGAACCTTTAATGTAAAGTTAAGGTATGCAGTGTATCCCAGACTTGTTTTACCACTGGAAATAGTTCTGGAAATAGTTGTTATGGTCTGGCTATTATTCCAAGGAATATGCATCAGTTATCTACTGCCATAAAAATGCTATGTAACAAAGAACTACAAAATACAAACCCTCAGTGGAACGTAATAAAAACATATTTAGCTTACAGGTTGGGTGTTCAGCTGATCGCACTCACATGCCTGTGGTCAGCTGTGGGTTGGGCAAGAAGCCCTTCTCATCTTAGCTGGGTTTGCTCCCATGTCTGGGGCTCAGCTGGCCGTTGGATGATCTAGGATAGCCTTAGGAAGACTGGGATGACTCATCTCTGCTATCTCTCTCTCTCTTATCCTTAAGCACACTTGACCTAGCGTGTTCTCCTGGCCATGACAAAGGAGCAAGAATGAGAACAAGCCCAGGAGTGCGTGCACTTTTCAATCATTTGCTTGTATGATATTTGTCAGTATCTCATTGACCAAAAAAGTCACACAACTGGTCCCAAAGTGGGAGGGCACTACAAGGGTAAATGGCAGAAGGCGTAGATACAGGGAGGAAGAATAATTGGGCTCTTTTTGCAGTCAGGCCACCCGAGAACCCAACTTGAGAATTGCTGGGTGAGATTACAGTCATCTGAGAGCAAGGAATGAGGTCAGATTTGTTTCTCTATGCCATGGCCACAGATTGTACTTTTAATTTTGATAATCAGTCTCACCAGCAGATGTCCGGGCCATGTCAAGTGAGAGTTCATCTGGTTGTGCACAGGCCTTTTATTACTTTTCCGTGGAATCATGTCAGGGCTGAAAGGATTGTGGACGTTAGTTCTCATAATGTCGTGTTGGAAATGAGGCAACAGAGGCCCAGAGACATTAATTGACCAGCTTATATCCACACACCTTCCTAAAAGCAAAGCTGAGTCTCAAACCCAGATCTTCTCTCAAGCTATTTGGGTTTTAATTTTATCAAAGTAGCTTTGTTCAGAGGAGGGAGGGCGAGGCAAAATGGGGTTGGAAGGGACTGAAATTTATTCACAATCTTTATAATGAACAAATCACATTTCTTTGAGAGGGACTAGAATATAAATAATTTTTAAAATAGATGTTAGAGGGGTGCCTGGGTGGCTCAGTGGGTTAGCCTCTGCCTTCGGCTCAGGTCATGATCTCAGGGTGCTGGGATCGAGCCCCACATCGGGCTCTCTGCTCAGTGGGGGGCCTGCTTCCTCCTCTCTCTCTACCTGCCTCTCTGCCTACTTGTGATCTCTCTGTCAGATAAATAAATAAAATCTCAAAAAAAATAAAATAAAATAGATGTTAGAGGTCTTTGGAAGGGCAAAGTGGATAAACACTGAGCGGTTGCTGAATATTATCATTGAGAACCCCCCCTTTTTTTTGGAGGAAGAGTTGGGGATGGAGGAAAAGTGCGTAGTGGAAGGGGCCTTCAATTGAAGAAGTCATTTCGCTAATCAGAGCCTTTGTTTTCCCACCCGTGAACATTAGAAAAAGAAAACCAAAATATGGGAGGCTTCAGGAATTTGCACAGGGATCATGTAATCTTTGTATCACTGCAGTGTTAGTATCTGTGCTGCTGAAGATTCTTGGAGGTTCTGGGTAATATGTTTTCATTTGCAGAGTTTTTCTCTCCTCTGCCCCCCTCCCTTTCTCTGAGAATTTCTGCTGCCTCGGAGAAGTCAGCAGAGGACTTCTGAGAAGAGAGGAAAGAATTTGTGTTCTAGCCCTTGCTTCATTAAAAAGCAGATAAAATCATGAAGGTGTATCTAGCCTTCCAGAATGGGAGCTACATTAACACCTAATTTAGCTCACAGTGGCGGTGAACAATTTGTTCTACATAAGTAAGATCTTGATGGTGAAATTCTGTCCATTTAATCACTGTCCATTAAATCTGCTATTTTTATGATGGAAATAGTTTCATAATATTACACATATCCCCCCGACTTACTAAACAGAATCATTGAAACTTACCCGCCTCGTTCTTTTAGACCGCAGTGGTCTAACTGGGCAGTAATAAACCCGCTTGCCTGGTAAAGGCCCCGCCCGTGGGTCAGGATTGCTGGTGTTACCTGCTTCAGGCTGCTGAGGGTGTAGGACAACTTGCCCTCCAGCTAGCTTTTGGCAGATCTGCTTCAATTCTTGTATTTTACTTTTGGAGTGTTTCTCTGTGCTTCCTTGTTGCCAGTTGATCGGCTCAAGCACAGACTCACTCTCAAATTCACTCCTGGATGATCTCTGGTTTTGCTCGACGTTGGAGGGAATGGCGGTTCCTGGGCTCGCCCGCTGGCTGGTGGCCAAGGGGAGGAAGGAGGCTATCACTCCCTGTTCCTCTGTGTTTCTTGGGTGACTCTAGCAACGGCTGTGTCTTTTTCATGGGCTCCTGCCCCCACCAGATGTCCCTCCAGGGAGTGCTGCTGTGCTGGTCACCACCAGTGGGTCCCATTCCCTGGCTCTAAAACCCCCCATTTCCTCCCCTTATCCCTCCAGCATAGACAAGCTCGCGACCCCCCACAGTTGCTGGCGTCCGGACTGTCTCTCTGGTCCCTCCCTGGCCTCTCAGCCATTCCCTCACTCTGGAACACAGCCCTTGGTTTGAAAGACATAGTTTCTGTGTCCTGGTTGTCTTTCGTAAGTTTCTTGAAGTCGCCTTCTCCCGCCACTCCCTCTCGTTCTGATTCTTGAAGTCTGCTCTGAGGACAGCGGCCCACCTAACCAGCTTCTTTCATGGGACCTGAAAGTGCAAACTTGCATAAGGTGCAGAGCAGAGCAATTTAGAGCCTAGGCTCTGGCACTAGAATGCTTGGGTTCCAATCCCAGCCTTCGCGCTCATTGGCTGTGTGACTGTGGGCAAGCTTCTCATCCTCTCTGAGACTCACTGTGTCATCCAAAAACTGAAAGTCAATTACCGACCCTTAAGATCCACACCTAGGAGGGGTGTGAAGGAGGGGAAAGGGAGGACTTGGGACTGGGCTGAGGGAGAAGTTGAGGTGCAAAGCTGTCTTACTGGCAGCCTTCGTCAACCCCACAGGGAGCTTTAGAGCAGGTGGGGCCTTTATTGACTGATGTTGGCCATTGAAGGCAGCAGCAAGGTGGGAGCTTACCCTCGTGTGAAACAACTTTCTTCAGCTCAGAGCCGTTGTCTGCCTTCTGCCTGCAGGACTGGCAGAGCAGGGAGATCAGTTCTTTAGTCCTAAAGTGGGGTCTCGTTATCACAGCGTCTCCAGCTTGTCTCCCGGTGTATTATCGTGAAAGATAGTTACTCCATGAGAAGTGCGTTGCTGGGTGGCCAGGACCTGGGGAATGCGCAATAATATTAACATTACTAATAGGCTAAATATAGCCAGTAAGTGGACACTGTCTAGTTTACCTATTTGGAGTTTCTTTTCTTTTTAAAGATTTATTTATTTGAGAGAGAGAAAGCAGGAGCAGAGGGGAAGGAGCAGGGGACAGGGCATACTCCCCGCTAAGTGTGGGGCTCGATCCTGGGACCCTGGGATCACGACCTGAGCCAAATGCAGATGCTTAACTGACTGCACTACCTAGTCCCTCTTAGCTAGTCAGCGTTTGACTTCCTTGTCCTAACTCTGTCCCAGAGGGTCCAGGAAGAGCTGCGTAAATGGCCTGCGGATAACAAGTGTTCTGTGTTCTCTACAGATACACTGTTAACACAGGTATAATTTTATATTACTGTTGACACGGTATCCTTAAATATGGCTTACCCCTAGGTCCTCAGGTCTTCCTTCTCCAAGACAGTCAAGGCATTTAGCATCAAATAGGGTAAGAAAGAAGACAGTTCAGATTTTTGGAACACTTATTATATAGCCACCGTGCTATAAGCCTGTCTGATCAGTTCCTTGGACGACTCTCCAGGAGGATTCGATTTCCAGCGGAGGACCCAAGCTCAGAGAGGTGAAGGCAGCTGCCCTCGGCCACCCAGCCAGGAAGTGGCCGCTCAGTTCCCACACTGGGGCTGCAACCCAGACTCATGTGAACCCATGCTAGCTAGCTAGCTAGCTAGCTAGCTATTTATGTATGTATGTATGTATGTATGTATGTATGTATTTATTTATTTATTTATTTGACACGGAGAGATCACAAGCAGGCGGAGAGGCAGGCAGAAAGAGAGAGAGAGACGGGGAAGCAGGCACCCCGCTGAGCAGAGAGACTGATGCAGAGCTCGATCCCAGGACCCTGAGATCATGACCTGAGCCAAAGGCAGGCACCCCTGAACCCACCCAGGCACCCCTGAACCCACGCTTTTAACTAAACGTTTCAATGATTTCAGCAGCAGTAGGGGGAACCTCCTCTGAAAATAACTCGAGCGAAGTGTAGGTGTTGTTTTAGTAGAAACATTTCAGCTGCTGCCATAAAAATCTTCTCCCAAATGGCTTTGTGAGAGCAGAACTGTGCACCCTCTGCCTGTGTTTATGATGTGAGCCTTATGGCTCAGCCGCAACACAAATGATTTGTTTTCCTGGCCTTGGTGGCGGAGTGATTTAATTTCGGGATTTCCCTGAGGAATAAGCCTAAACAAGTAATTTCTGTATAATTGGCTGCTTAAAGAGGGGCCACAAGGAAGAGTGGAGATGGGAAGCCAGGTATGTTTTCCTTCACGGAGTGATGCGGGAACGGGGCGGTGGGGGGGGGGGCTCACGTGCATGGATGGGATTCATCTGGTGGCTTCACTTCCTAATATTTGGCTCCCTGCTCTTTAGTAGGAAAAGGTTAAGTATTAACAGCTAAAGCCCTAGCAGCCAAGTGGGTGTTTCGGTAAGTGGGTGTTCATCATTGTTGGGGCATAGCAAATTAGTTCACTATTTCTTTACGTCTAAATGAAAGCAATGCCTCCTTTATAAACTATAATTTTTCAAAACAGGGTAAATGGTCCTGAGAAATCCGGGAAGCTGTAAGGTCAGGGATTCCTAAATATGTGCTTCCAGGGAGACTTATTTTGATGTGTCAAATCAATTATGTTTGATGTGTCAATTGCAATTAGTTTTGACTGTTTTTAGCAGGGAAATGTAAAATAGCAGTGATTTAAAGATTTTACTTATTTATTTGAGAGAGAGAGAGAGAAAGAACAAATGCACTAGTTAGGGCAGAGGGAGAGGGAGAAGCAGACTCCCAACTGAGCAGGGAGCCTGTTGTGGGGCTCGATCCCAGGACCCTGAGATCACGACCTGAGCAGCAGGCAGACGCTTAACCCACGGAGCCACCCAGGTGTTCCTCAGGTAGCAGGGACTTAAGATGGGAAGTTCATGGCAGAGAAATTCAGTTAGGCATGATGATTTCCTTCTATGATCAGGAGCCCAGACTCCCATCTTTCTGTCCCCACTGTCCTAGTCATGTGATTTCCCTTTGCAAGGTCACTTAGGGCCAGTTTAGTGTGTCTGCTGCCCACATGTGTAGCAAAAGGGAATTAGAAGGAAGGAGCCTTCTCTGTTGAGAGGCGACCCTCTTCATTTCTGCAGCTTTCCTGGAAGTTCTAGGTGGCACTTGGTCATGGTCACACCCAGCTACAACAGAGCCCGAAACTGTACTCTTCAGCTGAGCACGCTTGAGGTTGTCTGACCAATGGAGCAGAGAATGGATGGGGAGTCATAACAAGCAGTCGTGCCACATTCGGGATGGTAAGACAAATGCCTTGGCCCAAACTTTAGACATGTTGTTGGCATAAAGTATGCACAGGTGAATTCTGTCGGTGTTCTGTCTGTAGAATCTTCAGGAGGCTGATGGTTACTGGAATGGAAAGTTCCTGATTGTTCTTTGCTCTGGCCCCCTTTCCTAGGGGAACTGATGTTCAGATCAGCATGCTAATTTCATGTCATTCAAATATCGATCAATTGCCATGGGCCACGTACTGTCCCAGATCTTAGCAGGACGCAGGAGCTAGAATATTTCCCACATTTATTTGAGCACCCAGACTTCCCTGAGCACTCTGCGACCTCACTTGCTGCTCTCTGGGACAGCAATATTGCTCCGTGTCCTGTGTGCTCTCTAGCTGAACTGTCAGGAAGTAAGACATGTGACATAAATGGAACCCTTTTCAACAATCCTGTGAGGTAGGGTGCTCTGATCCCATTCGTAGGAGATGTTGCTAAGACACAAAAGGGTTAAGTAACATGCCAAGATTTCACAGACCTGAGGTTTGCACCCACGTACATGGCCCCGTGGTCCTGTCTCCAGGTCAGTCTGAAGAGCTGCCTCGGGGTTGTGAGTACATGATCATTTAAAAAATGAAAGAAGGAAAGGGCGAATTTTGACAGAATGGAGAGGGATGCGAACAATGACTTCGGTTTTAAAAATTAACTTTGGACTCCTTGCACCAAGCCTGCCCTGGAAATTTACATAGCTATTTCTTGCAGATACATTTGACATTCAGAAGCAATCAGATTGTATTATCTGTTCTTGGAGGGATTACTGGGCCCTGCGCCTCTTGAAGGTTACATTTGCAATCATTAATTTCATTGTTAACCATTTTCCTTCACAGTAGATGCAGGGTCGTTTCTTCTTTTCTAGTTGGGTTCTAGCAGAGATGATAATTTGTGGGATTCAATGGGACGATTAAAGTTTATTGTTCAGGAAGCCATATTGGGTAGAGAGTGAACTCACTTTCAGGAGCGTGGCTGAACTGTGTGGATCTCTAAGCCACTATCACCGAGCAGTATTCTCTGTCCTTCATATCAGTCCGAAGTTCCCATTAAACTGGAGAGTGATAAAGAAAGTTTATGATGTTGACAGAGAGTGACTTCCCCTCTCCATTCTATGATTCACTCAAGGGGCTCCCACTAAACTGTGTGAACGATGGGAGGAATTCCTCTGGAGCCAAGGAGAGAGAAAAATCCTATAAAGAGAAAGATAAATAAATGATACCTATTGTCTTTTAAGTCTTCGTCTATTGGGGCTCTGACAAAATAGCACAGACTTACGGCTTATAAACCACAAGTGTGGCTTATCAACAGCAGATACTTCTCACAGTTCCAGATGCTCGAGTCTGCCTGGTGGGGTGAGGGCCCTCTTCTGGATCACAGACATCTGCCTGTGTCCTCCCATGGGAGAAGAGACTAGAGCACTTTCTGCAGCCTCTTTTATAAGGACACTAATCGTATCCATGAGGGCTCTGGCCTCATGACTTAAGTACCTCCCCAAAACCCTCCTGTCCTAATCTCATCATCTTTTGGGGGTTAGGATTTTATCAGTGTTGGGGGGGGACACAAACATTCAGACCATAATTGAAACAAAAAGTCATTTACTGGAGCAATATCAAGAAAACAGCAATTTTTGAGGTGCTGCATGATTCAGGCAGAATGTGAAGACAATGTTGGAGGGACCCTGTGCCTGGCTGTAAATACATTTTTGTGGGTGTCATATGGAGAAGGAATGGCAGCCTCAATTTACACTCTTAGTAATTGAGTCACTGGGATTTTTAAAGTAGAGTGGAAAGGAAATTGCAGTGGAATTCAGGATAGTGCACTTGGTTTTCTGGTTTCCCAAGGATCACATGAGTTTAAAACTCTTCAGTTGGTGGCATTTTTAATTCAAAACAAAACAAAACAAAACAGAGTTGTTTTTTTTTTTAACCTGTACAGGAGCCCATGAAGAAGTCTCTTTACCTTGTAATTCACAGGGCAGAGGATCAAGTTTGAATATATCATTATTTACCTAGATTTACTTATAAAATACTATAATACCTCATATATATGGAATTCTTGCTTTATGCCAGGTAACAGTGCTTTACCTGTAATGACCCCTTTATCCTCATGATAAATCTTTGAAGTAGGTACTAGTGTCACCTCTCTTTTACAGATGAGGAAACCAAGGCACAGAGATCTCCAGTAACTTGCTTAAAGTCACACAGCAAAGTTAGTTGTGAAGCTCTATTCCAACTCAGACCATCTTAATCCATACGCTACAGTGTTTCCCAACTATCAATCATGCCTTGTGCCATGATTGTATTCCACCTCTCTTATTTCATGTTTTTCACTTTTTTGGCCACAAAAAAAGTATTTAAAAAGAAAACATTAAATCACTGCCTTACATGGAAAACTCTGATGTGCCACAAATAGTGGAGATATCCAGTTAAAGTTAAAAAATGAAAAGCAAATAGTGTCATTCAGTCCTGAGCAGATACCAGTGCCTGCCAAAACCCCTTAGTCAGAGGCCTGCCCTGGCTTTATTAGAGAGAGAGGAGGAGAGAGAGAGAGAATGAAATCAGAGAGACGGGGGGACTGGTGCTCACTTTATTGAGAGAGAGAGGGGGAGGGAGAGGTATCTCCCTTTCCTGCTGGAGAGTTCTGTGTTATTCCACACTCAATCTGTATATTCACCTAAAATCATCTTGTAGTTTACCACTGGCAGGGGCTCCTACATTCTGGGAATCACTTACCCCAAATCTGAAGTTGTTGGGGTGCCTGGCTGGCTCAGTCGGGACAGCATGTGACTCTTCATCAGTTCAAGCTCCATGTTGGGCATAAAGCTCAGTTAAAAACAACAACAACAACAACATTAAGGGGCGCCTGGGTGGCTCAGCGGGTTAAGCCTCTGCCTTTGGCTCAGGTCATGATCTCAGGGTCCTGGGATTGAGCCCCGCATCGGGCTCTTTGCTCGGCGGGGAGCCTGCTCCCCCCCACCACCCCCCCCGCCTCTCTGCCTACTTGTGATCTCTGTCAAATAAATAAATAATATCTTTTAAAAAAACCCAAAACATTAAAACAGAAGATTTTCTATCATCTTCAGAATTTTCTTGGGGAAAGTGAAGCCGAGGAATGCTGAAATGAATTCAGGCCCTTATTAGTTCAGCCTGTCCAAGCAAAGCTGCTGTCTGAATTATTAACCCTGAAGTATTCACTTGGCTCCTAGACAGCCTTTCAGATTGCTTTGTAGAAAGGCCAAGGGGTAGTTTTTACCTAAGTTGTGATCCGCAGAAGAAGGTGTGATTACCCCTGGATTTTAAAGCAGACTACTTAGAAAATGGCCCTAAATTGAGCCTTGATTCAGTCTTGACACATACTTGGTTTGAAATTTCCAAGGGCTTTGGGCCTCTTTCAAATACCTGTTGGAAGATCATTGGGAATAATATCCCCTTCTCTGTTACCAAGATGACATTCCGTCTACACAGGCACTCTCCATGCTTAATCCAGGATTAGTATATTTGGTGATGGTGAGAAAAGTGAAAGGTGTCTTTTTATCTCCCTGTGTAACATAAATGAGGAGGCTTAGTGTGCTTACATGTAAAGAAGCGAAATCTTTCTTTTGTTCACAGGTCTCTGTAAAAGCAGTCCATAGACATAATTATGCTCATCAATGTGAACAATAAATTAATCTGCATCTGAAGGTTTTACTCATTATCTGGTCGCATAATTTCCATATATTTTGATTACATTTTTCTGATGCTCTTTACATTATATGAATTCTTAATCAAGAGGATTCCAATAACAGCAGTTCCATATGTGATGAGGCTTGTAATGGATAGAACTCAGCTTGACAAAAGTTTTAACAGACTTGAAGATGGGGGGGGGACCTGATTTCCTCTCACCCAACACCTCTGTTTTCTATTTTATCTTATTTATCTTATAAAAATAATTATAAAAAATTATTTTTTACTTTTAAAAAGCTTTTATTATTTATTTATTAGAGAGAGAAAGAGGGAGAGAGTGAGCAGGGGGCAGGGCAGAGGGGTGAGGAGAATCTCAGGCAGACCCCGAGCTGAGCACAGAGCCTGACGCAGGGCTTCATCTCATCACCCTGACATCATGATCTGAGCCAAAACCAAGGGTTGGAGGCTTGATCTACTGAGCTACTTAAGCACCCCCGTATTGTAAAAGAGTATAGTCAAATATTAAAATTAAGCATTACAGCTGCAGATAGGCATCAAGATACTAAATGTGGCTTATGTGGCTGGGGATAATATTTCCACCGTCTGTGGTTCAGCGTGCCAGTGAATTTCAGAAAGCTTCTGAGAGCTTTCAGCCTGTTCAGGGGCTCATGGTCAGGGGGAAGAGGTGGGCCGATTGCAGGAACATCTTCTCACCTGACGTTGCTGTGGGGTCTGTGTCTCTGAGGGGGCGGCCACTCCATTCCCACCAGGACCGTGTGGTGGGCAGGGTCGGCCACTATTTGGTGGTCTAGTCGAGACCACTTGTATTTGTAGATTTCATCTGGGCAGTGCCCCGATGCATGTTCTGAGTAGATTGTGGCCAGAGCTGAACCCTAACAGTTTTGCTGTGGCTTATTTAGATATATCCTATAGTTGTCCTCCTCTGCCCTGGGTTCCGGCGGTGCGGCCTGATTTTAGAAATAAGAAGAGTGAAGGTCAGGAGAGTTAAATCCTCGAGGGTGTGTGTGTCGTGTCGGTTACGCACCAGTATACATTTAGCACGGGACATGGCGCCAAGCGCATGGCAGGTGTTCAGTAAATAATGTGGCGAATCAATGAGAGAACAGAGTCAAATTGGCCAGCTGATATTTATGGCATCCTATCATTTTTTCTGGGTTACAGGAAACCACAGCAAAACTGTGGGGGTGGGGTGGGGTATGAGTGTGTGTGTGTGTGTGTGTGTGTGTTTTATAGCTTCTTGAAGAAACAGGATCGATTTCAGTGTTGGGAACTAAAAGAGAATACAGAGAGTTGCTTGGAGTGAGTGGCTGGTTTCCCACAATAAGGTTCCCTCATTGAAAAAGATAGTTACAGTCTCTTTAGGGACAGAGAGAAAGATGGCCAGGACTTCTATTCCTTTCCTTTTTGTGTCTGTGCAAGAAAAAAGAGCCTGTGAGGATTTAGAATAGAGAGAAGCCATGTGGAAAACAGATAGTTTTCTTCCGGACTTGGGTCTTGAGGATTAGTAGAACATAGGAGTAAATAAGGTTCTTTCTCTTGGGAAATTACTAATGTTGGCAGCTTGAAATAGCATGAAAAAGACTTTTGGTAGTGGCAGGTCTTCCGACAGTTTGCTAGAAAGGGAAAGGGCCCAAGTTGAGTGAAATAAAGCAAGCCAGAATTATATTAGCAAGTAATTAAAAATGTATTTGGAGGCAGAAAGGCAGCCGACATGTTCTTAGCACCTACTGTGTGTCAAGCCATGGGATAGACTTAGAGTAATTAGTTTTGAGACAACTGCTAATTTGAGATGTCTTTGATTTTATAGATACTATTATCCCCATTTTACAAATCAGGAAACTGAAATAAATAAGGAGGTCTGTAAATAATCCAAAGCCACATTAACAGCTAGTATGTGCAACTAAAGCTTGAACCCAGGCCTGTCTGATTCAAAAACCCAAGTTCTCCCCCCCGGGTTAGACAGTCCTTTGCCTTTCTTATAATTATATTCTATATTTAACAGTTATCCCGAGTGGTTCATAGCTTTTCCCATTTTTAAAGAAAGAGTTCTGTTTTTGGGAAGGGGATATTGGATGGTGTATTCAGTGTTTTGCGTTTTCGCTAGCTGTGCCTGGGCATGCACGTGTGTTTCTGTGGCATGCGTAAGTAGTATCCAGGTGGACCAAATCCTTAATACACCAAGTGTGGTCCCCAGACCAGCTTCATCTGCACCACCTGGCTGACACTACAGAGTCTCAGGTCCCCACAGCAAACCTTCTGCGTCACAGTCTGCACCTTTAAGAGAAGCCCGAGGTGCTTTGCGTGCGTGTGAAAGTTTGAGACGTTCTGGCCTTAACCACTGTGTATTTCAAGACAGCTGAGTGATTGGCATATTGGGCCAAAGCAATAACACTAGGGAGTGACAATGAGGAGTCCTTATCCCCGTGTACTGAGTGCTTTCTAGGTACCAGATGGTATGCTAAGTGTCTGATGTAGATTTTCTCATTTTAAAATGGTCGATGACCCAGTGAGGTGGGTATTTCTCTTACTGTTTTAGAGAGGAGAAAGCAGAGCTATAGGGGAGGTTAAGGAATGTGTCCGAAATCAAAGAGCTCTGATGCCAGCCCAGGTGGACCCACCTGCAGCCTGATGCTCTTACCCACCGTCTCATGCTCTCCAGCTTAGTTTAAAAGCCGGGAGCTGTGGGTTACCAATGTCAGGTCCGCGATGGCAGGGAGGTCTGACTTGCAGCATAGAGCTCTGCCCGTTCACAAGTTCTGTTCCATGAAATGAACTGTATTTTCTTGACTCTAGATAGTGAGACAAAAATGAAGTTCTCTCTCTTGAATAATATCTGGCATTGCTTATGTCATGTTTTGTGTGTGTGTGTGTGTGTGTGTGTATATATATATATATTTTTTTTTTTTTTGGAACAGGATAAAATACATAGAACATAGGAAGCGTCTTTGTTTGTGGATTATTCTAGCTTTAAACAAAACAATTCCACTTGTTACTTGTAATGTGATTCAGTAATACTGATGCTATTGATAGAATGAATTGAGAGTGATAAGCAGTGATACAATGGAAGTTGTTGAGTGAAGAATTAGAGGAATGTTGGTGAGTATATAAGTTCGCATATTTTATTTCTTCAGAGAGTGTTCTTTTTGGTTTTTGTCACGTCTTTCTGTTTCATACATCACTAGGTGGTTGATGTCGCCAGGATGAAACGAATTGGTAGTGTTGGTTAGAATGTCGTTACCATGCTTGAAAATAATTATGTCTGATAACTTGTCTTTTGTTCCCTGCAACAATGAGTTGACTTTACCTTGAGTGGACTGAGGCGTTGGCTTTAAATTCAATTGTTAGCAGGGTCCAAAGGATCAAGGTCCTACTAAATTATTGTTTTGGTCTTTTTAATCAGTACACTTTTGGGGAAAAGAAGTAAAAGGCATGATTTGTGTGTGTTTTGGGGATTTGAGGGGAGAGGAAGGAGAAAGGAAAGAGGCAGATCTGCGTGAACCTGGAAGTGTTCTTATTTACCGGTCCTGGGAAATGAATATGCTGATACATCTTAAATTCCTTTGGTAGGGTCCATATCTGGGCTCTCTACTCTGTTCCACTGGTCTATGTGTCTGTTTTTATGCCAGTACCATGCTGTCTTGGTGATCACAGCTTTGTAGTAAAGCTTGAAATCAGGTAACATGATGCCGCCAGTTTTATTTTTGTTTTTCAACATTTCCTTAGTGATTCGGGGTCTCTTCTGGTTCCATACAAATTTTTTGATTATTTGCTCCAGCTCTTTGAAGAATACTGGTGGAATTTTGATCGGAATGGCATTAAAAGTATAGATTGCTCTAGGCAGCATAGACATTTTAACAATGTTTATTCTTCCGATCCAAGAGCATGGAATGGTCTTCCATCTTTTTGTGTCTTCTTCAATTTCTTTCATGAGTGTTCTGTAATTCCTCGAGCACAGATCCTTTACCTCTTTGGTTAGGTTTATTCCCAGGTATCTTATGGTTCTTGGTGCTATAGTAAATGGAATCGATTCTCTAATTTCCCTTTCTATATTTTCATTGTTAGTGTATAAGAAAGCCACTGATTTCTGTACATTGACTTTGTATCCTGCCACGTTACTGAATTGCTGTATGAGTTCTAGTAGTTTGGGGGTGGAGTCTTTTGGGTTTTCCATATAAAGAATCATGTCATCTGCGAAGAGAGAGAGTTTGACTTCTTCATTGCCAATTTGGATACCTTTTATTTCTCTTTGTTGTCTGATTGTTGTTGCTAGGACTTCTAATACTATGTTGAACAAGAGTGGTGAGAGTGGGCATCCTTGTCGTGTTCCTGATCTCAATGGGAAGGCTGTGAGCTTTTTCCCATTGAGGATGATATTTGCTATGGGTTTTTCATAGATAGATTTGATGAAGTTCAGGAATGTTCCCTCTATCCCTATACTTTGAAGCGTTTTAATCAGGAACGGATGCTGGATTTTGTTAAATGCTTTTTCTGCATCAATTGAGAGGACCATGTGGTTCTTCTCTCTTTTCTTATTAATTTGTTCTATCACATTGATTGATTTATGAATGTTGAACCATCCTTGTAGCCCAGGAATGAATCCCACCTGGTCATGGTGGATAATCTTTTTAATGTGCTGTTGGATCCTGTTTGCTAGGATCTTGTTGAGAATCTTAGCATCCATATTCATCAGTGATATTGGTCTGAAATTCTTCTTTTTGGTAGGGTCTTTGCCTGGTTTGGGGATCAGGGACCCTCAACTCTACAGTCAGTTAATCTTCGACAAAACAGGAAAAAATATACAGTGGAAAAAAGACAGTCTCTTCAATAAATGGTGCTGGGAAAACTGGGCAGCTATATGTAGAAGAATGAAACTTGACCATTCTCTTACACCGTACACAAAGATAAACTCAAAATGGATAAAAGACCTCAACGTGAGACAGGAATCCATCAGAATCCTAGAGGAGAACATAGGCAGTAATCTCTTTGGTATCAGCCACAGCAACTTCTTTCAAGATGTGTCTCCAAAGGCAAAGGAAACAAAAGCCAAAATAAACTTTTGGGACTTCATCAAAATCAAAAGCTTCTGCACAGCAAAGGAAACAGTCAAGAAAACAAAGAGGCAACCCACGGAATGGGAGAAGATATTTGCAAATGACAGTACAGACAAAAGATTGATATCCAGGATCTATAAAGAACTCCTCAAACTCAACACACACAAAACAGATAATCATATAAAAAAATGGGCAGAAGATATGAACAGACACTTCTCCAATGAAGACATACAAATGGCTATCAGACACATGAAAAAATGTTCATCATCACTAGCCATCAGGGAGATTCAAATTAAAACCACATTGAGATACCACCTTACACCAGTTAGAATGTCCAAAATTAGCAAGACAGGAAACAACATGTGTTGGAGGGGATGTGGAGAAAGGGGAACCCTCTTACACTGTTGGTGGGAATGCAAGTTGGTGCAGCCTCTTTGGAGAACAGTGTGGAGATTCCTCAAGAAATTAAAAATAGAACTTCCCTATAACCCTGCCATTGCACTACTGGGTATTTACCCCAAAGATACAGATGTAGTGAAAAGAAGGGACATCTGTACCCCAATGTTTATAGCAGCAATGGCCACGGTCGCCAAACTGTGGAAAGAACCAAGATGCCCTTCAACGGACGAATGGATAAGGAAGATGTGGTCCATATACACTATGGAGTATTATGCCTCCATCAGAAAGGATGAATACCCAACTTTTGTAGCAACATGGACGGGACTGGAAGAGATTATGCTGAGTGAAATAAGTCAAGCAGAGAGAGTCAGTTATCATATGGTTTCACTTATTTGTGGAGCATAACAAATAGCATGGAGGACATGGGGAGTTAGGAGAAGGGAGTTGGGGGAAATTGGAAGGGGAGGTGAACAATGAGAGACTATGGACTCTGAAAAACAATCTGAAGGGTTTGAAGAGGTGGGGGGGTGGGAGGTTGGGGGAACCAGGTGGTGGGTATTAGAGAGGGCACGGATTGCATGGAGCACTGGGTGTGGTACAAAAACAATGAATACTGTTATGCTAGAAATAAATTAAAAAAAAATGAAAATAAAATTCCTTTGGTAGGGAGAGTCAAAACAAACAAACAGATAAAAACCCCCAATAACCGTACCGTACAGCTTAGAGCTACTATGGGGAAAGGTGTTGTATAAATACACTAAAGGGAATTGGAAAGGATGCCATTTGCCCTGGAAACACAGCCTTCATTTGTGTTCACTGGTTTTATAGAATTACAGTAACATCGTTCTGTCTTGCCGAGTCTCCTTATCTGGCCTTGTCAAACCTGTAAACTGTATTTATCAACTAATTAAGAAAAGCCCAAATGGAAGCCTTGTCTTGTTCTCATTAAACATTTTTGTGTTCTTCCTTTACACACAGTTCTAAAAATGCTGTCTTTTAAAAAATTCCCATGCCTTTCTGGTGGTGTGCTGGTCAACACTGAACCACCTGGCTGGGGGGATCGGTGGGGGAAGGAAGCTTGGTTTGTGCAGTCTGCGGACTGGGCTTCCTGGGGTGGAGGTGCCCCCACCTAAATGGACCCAGGAGGAGAGGCCCAAGGTTGTATCTTGCTGGCAGTGTAGCCTGGCTCAGCACATCACTGATTTTTGGCACCAAGAGATTAGAAAGGGAAGAGGTGGTTAGCGGGAGGCCACGCAGAGGCAGAAAAATGGAAGAATGGAGAAAGTTAATTAGAAACTGGGAGCAAGTTGGGAGGTGGGGGGTTTCTGGCAAAGGACGTGGAGTGAAAGGTTCTCTTTTCTTCCCTGGGACTGTGGAGACAAAACCCTTTACAGAAAAGTGGGGAAAAAATTTTCAATGAAAGTAGGAAAGGACCGACCCCCAAATGTTAAGGCTCTCTGAAGCATGTCTGCCAAATTTGGTGATCTTTGGAGCAAATTCAAGGAAAGTCCAGGCATAGCTCTCCTAGAGCCCCAGCTGGCAGAGGCTCTGTGAGGCCAAGGCAGAAAGCTCGTCCTCGTCCTCGGAACGAGAGGTTGAAAGCACAGATGGGTTTCTGGAGAAGCCCTGCTTGTTTGACTTTGATGTTTTCTTTGTGTCTTAGGTTAGGCATTACCTTCCGTATTACCTTGTTTTCTTTCTGTAATTTAGGTGTATAAAATTGTCTTTTCCTTTTTTGTGGTAATTATTGCAATTCTGAGGAATAACATAAAATCTTATGTTCATTGACTTACTAACTTTATACAGTACCGACTTTTAGGTATGAAAACTAAAACAAAACAAAACAAAACAAAACACTCTTCCTCTCCTCTTTTCATCCAATCTCTTGATTATATTACTTGTTGTTTTTATATTAGAATTTACAGTTTTCTTTTTATATAGTTGCTATACCTGTATTGATTTATTTTCCAACTTTACTGAGATCTAAGGGACGCATAACTTTCTGTAAGTTTGAAGTGTACACACTTACATTCAAAGCATACACCTTTTTCTCTCCTCTTGAACGTTTTTGTTAGTACACTGGTTAGTTGAATGTAAAAGGGGAAAGTGGAAAGGCTGAAGGTGTTGGGGGAGGTTATTGAAACTAGAAGACCACGATCTTCTCACCCACTTCACATATGTATTTACAGTTTGGTTAGTGGCTGTATTTGCTTAGTAGGTCTGTACTTATTTTCCAGCTTTATTGAGTCATAATTGACGTATTGTGTAAGTTGAAGGTCCTTGTGATGATCTATTTAAGTATCTATTGCGGAATGACTACCACGATAACTGCAGTTAACACCTTCATCACCTCGCATAGTTATTATTTGTGTATGTTTGTGCACGCGTGTGTGTGCGTGCAGTGAGATTTATAAGATTTTCATTCCATTCTGTATACCCTGATTGTTTGGCTTCTGTTTCGTATTTAAGTGACACTGCAAAAAAAAAAAGCAAAAAAAAACAAAAGATCCTGTCAAACCATGAAGTTTAACAACATGAGATAGAATTCAGATCACCTGGTTATTAGAAACCATAATTTAGATGGGATAAACTCCTCATTCATTAGAAAACTGTATTTTGAATATGAATCATCTGAAAGTGATTACAGGCAAATGTACACTAAAACTCCAAAGTGGTTGTAATTAATATGAAAGATAGAGGGAGTTTTTACTTATAATTTTATGCCTTCTGTGGTCTGAACTTTTTGTCTGCGTTACGTTCGCAATCCTTAGGACATCCCAGCCTATATCCATGTAGTATAATGAGACACAGATGGGTGTTTTTCATGGTAAACAATGTTTACTGTTTAGCTCCTGGTTTTTTGTTACAGTAGATAGTGGCTGAAGGAACATCTTGAGATACTGTAACAGTATCTGTATCTTGGATGTACCCAGAGCTTTGTAGTTCCTATTTTTCTCTTGAGCCTCACACAGCCTTGTGACAATTATTATTTTAC
Organism: Enhydra lutris kenyoni; assembly: GCF_002288905.1. NCBI lineage: Eukaryota > Metazoa > Chordata > Mammalia > Carnivora > Mustelidae > Enhydra > Enhydra lutris. The sequence continues at coordinate 34,496,855 of NW_019154090.1, forward strand.
AAGTGATTTTATTGCTTATTTTTCAAGTGAAGAAAATAAGGTTCAGGGAAATCAAGCTGTTTGCTCAACATCCTCCCATCCTATATCTCTTTAATCATTTTTTAAGTAAAATAATTTTTTTCAACATGTAGTGGTCTCTTCAATAGAGTGTTATGATTTTGTTCAGTAGGATCTATATGAATTAAGGCAATCATATTAAGTATCTTCTTCCTGGAAGGATTGGAGGAGTGTAACTCATTTTAGGAAGTTTTGTCTTAAAATGACACGGAAGGATCGCTTGTGTGGAGTGGTTAGCTATGGAGTAGCTGGGGCGATTGGACAAGTTGATGTAATTATCTCGGTGGAGCAGCTGCGAACCACCGGTCTATTCTGGTTCTATCCTGGAAACTTAAACTACACGAACAGAGTGCTAGGCTGTGGGTATGTGTGGGGATTACAGGACTCTAGGATTTGAGCTAAATGGAAGAGTTTGAGGTGGGAGTCAGGTGCTGATTATGCTGAATTATGCTGAAGGTGCATAATTCAGTATTTCTTCCTCTTGAGTCTGTGTGCAAAAGGGGTTGAAATATGCACATTTGGCATTGCATTTGGGTGGTGTTTGTAATGGTTACTCCAGGCTTGGTGTCCGTGTTTTGGCTGGGGTGTGCTCTCTAAGATACGTTGGCTGAATATGAATCTTTTGAGGTCTGACACTGAACTTTTGAGGGCAAATGGGTGTCCACAGTGCACCTGCATGACCACTCACATGACGGCAGAGGTCCAAAGCAAAATGTCCAGCCTCTTGAGGAGAGACTCTGTCCTCTGCCTCCTTTTTTCCTGGCATAATTCGAAGAATATAGATGTCTCTTACATACATGTATAGGACACCTTCCTTCCACATGCTTTCATTAGGAAGGCAGGCTTAGCCTTATAATACCCGGTATGGTAGAAATGGATCCCATTGTAATTTTGGAGCTATAGTGCAAGTTGAGCTAGGTGGGAAGCTGAATGATTGAATAGCTTTTGCAAGTGCTTTGGAAACTGATCACCATGTCAGGTTTGTTGCTTCAAAACTGGGAAGTGGGGGTGCCTGGGTGGCTCAGCGGGTTAAAGCCTCTGCCTTTGGATCAGGTCATGATCTCCGGGTCCTGGGATGGAGCCCCACGTCAGGCTTTCTGCTCAGCAGGGAGCCTGCTTCCCCCTCTCTCTCTGCCTGCCTCTCTGCCTACTTGTGCACGCTATCTCTGTCAAATAAATAAGTCTTTAGGAAAAAAAAAAAAACAAAAAAACTCTGTCAAGTGGTTTCTAGTTATTAGCATTTCCCCAATCTCTCACGAGATACAGTTCTCTCTGAATGACATTCAGAGGGTTTCGTGATTAAATAAGTTTGGGGAAACAAGGCACAAAATTTAATAGATTGACTCTGAACCTATTAAAAACTCAGAGAAATCCTGCAGCATAGGATTCTGGTGATGATCGTATAGGTTGACCATCCTAAAACTTAACCTGGGAACCTTGTCATGTGAAACATTGTATGTTCTTTGGCACATTTTGGCAAAAGCTTGTCTTTTTTGTTTTGTTTTGTTTTGTTGTTAATTGCCATTCATGGATGGTTAAATCTTGTATATGTAAGTATTACACATACAAGTAAGTGTTAGCATCTTAATTTGATGTAGAATTAAAATCTTCTTAATCTATTTAGAGACAAAAGTCTATGTCACTATTTGTGCAAGGGAGATAATATCCAGATCTCACTTTAGATATGTTTTTTTAAGACTTTATTTATTTGAGAGAGTGAGAGTGCACAAGCCAGGGGAAGGGCAGAGGAGCAGACTTGCCACTGAACAAGGAGCCTGATGCGAGACTCGATCCCAGGACTCTGGAATCATGACTGGAGTGGAAGGCAGAGGCTTAACCGACTGAGCCCCTCAGGTGCCTTCACTTTAGATATTCTTACTGATTTTTTTCTTTATATCAGCATTACTAGTAACTTGAAAGTCCAAAAAGTTTTATTTCCTTTCTTGAGCCCTCAAGGGATGATAAAGGAGGTTAAATAGGTAAAAGGGGCAACCAGATGGGGAAGTGGAAACATCAGGAGCGTTTAAGTTACTACATCTCCGGAATTGCGGACCTTCAATTTTGCTTTCCTTCACGATTATACCTTGAATTTTTTTTAAGGAAGACCTCAGGTGTACGTTCCCAATTTTACTCTTTCTGTTGATAACCCCCAACCTCTGATCTGGTGGGACACACTGTGTGCAGGACCTCTTACTCATTCCTGGGCAGTTAGTCGGCAAGACGCCTGTAAAAAGCATTTGGTTGTATTTATTGTTCTGCTTAGAATGGTGAAAAGAGTCTTTGCCGGCCGGCTCTGTCTGGATATTTTGTTGTGGCTGTGGGCACTGTTGGCCCAACCTCTCACTTTGTGGCCAAGGGGTGGGGCTCTGCCTCAAGGACCAGTCTTGGTACGTTCTGGGCTGCGTGAGCTTGCTCATCCCATCTCTTGCCCCCTCCTCCTCTTCTGGAAAGAGTGAGCTTATCCAAGAACTGTGGTTGTCCCTGCAATTCTCAGCCTGCATCAGGCATGCTCTCAAGAGCCTGCTTCTGACTGGGTGAAGTTTAAATCCTCCTCACTCCTTTTCAGGTAAGAGAACATACTTTCAGCTTTATGAGTAGCAGTTGAGATTTACAAAGGAGAGTAGTTTAGGTAACTGCTTTTTTAATGGCTTGGAGAAGGGCTATCACAATTTTCTTTGTGTGGTTGCTGAAGGGGTAGTGGTAGAAAAGAAAATACTTCAGCCTCTAAATTTCTTCAACCACTTGAACTTTTTTTATGAAGATTGTTTTATTCATTTTTTTAAAAAAGATTTTATTTATTTACTTAACAGAGAGAAATCACAAGAAGGCAGAGAGGGAGGCAGAGAGAGAGGGGGAAGCAGGCTTCCTGCTGAGCAGAGAGCCTGACATGGGGCTCTATCCCAGGACCCTGAGATCATGACCCAAGCCGAAGGCAGAGGCTTTAACCCGCTGAGCCACCCAGGCACCCCCTCATTGTTTTTTTTAAAAAGATTAAAAAAAAAAAAAGATTTACTAATTTTTTTAAAGATTTTTTTTTTGATTTTTTTTTTTTTTTTAAGATTTACTAATAAGAGAGAAACCGAAGACAAAATCAGGACAAAGTACAGTAGACACCGTTTTGTGGTAGTTCTGGCATTAGATACAGATTTAATGTCTCTTTTAAAATATCCTTAAACCTAGCTGTAACTCAAATAGATTTTTCTTTTTTTTTTTAATTCTTTTTTTTAAGATTATTTATTTATTTATTTGACAGAGATCACAAGTAGGCAGAGAGGCAGGCAGAGAGAGAGAGAGAGAGAGAGAGAGAGGAGGAAGCAGGCTCCCTGCTGAGCAGAGAACCTCGGGGGGGCCCCCCACCCATGAGGGGCTCGATCCCAGGCCCTGGGATCATGACCCAAGCTGAAGGCAGAGGCTTTAACCCATTGAGTCACCCAGGTGCCCCTCAAGTAGATTTTTTAATAGGGCATTTATCAGTATTTATCAGTAGGATTTTATGGGCTGGTAGGATGTGTGTGTTTGTGTGTGTGTGTGTGTGTGTGTGTGAATTAGCACTTTGTAAATCTATTTTAAAAATGACCTATGTGGGGGCAAGGGGCATATGAGAAATCTGTACCTTTCATCTAATTTTGTTATGAATCTAAAACTAAAACTAGCAAAAACTTAACCAGTCTCTTGAATATTTTCCGTGAATACCTCCCTGTGATACAATACAGCACAAAGTGTTAAACATTTTTTCCATCATGCATAAATTCTTGCAAAACCAATTCATTTTAATTTCTTGTAATTAGGAATTAAAGTATGGGACCTGTTTATGTTGTTCTGGTTGCCACTTTTTTTGGTTCACCTGTATTAAGATAGGCAAAATGATTTTTTAAGTCTTAAAAGAGCATGAAAATATACTTTGTACTTACTGAAAATGTACTTATTCATGGTCTTGGACACTGTGTAAAAATCCTTCCTGAGATAATGGAATGGAAATTAATAACTTAGGATTTGGTATGTGCATTTCGGGATGGTCTCTTTTAAAAACTGAATACATGTCATTACCTGTATTCATAGACAAAAAAGTGATGCTAGGGTATGAAACTTGAGGTTAGCATAGAAAAACTGGCTTCAGATAGCTTTAGAAAAATATTTCATGTTTATGTACTTTATTTTGTCAGGAATTTTAGTATCTTTAAAGACTTGTCATTATAAAAAAAGGTTAAAACTTTTAGCTTTGTGTGAACCATGACTAGCTACAGACAGTTGAGCATAAAACAGTCTGTATTATGATTGAAGTGAACAAAATATTACCAAAATAGACTTATTTTAGACAGATGTATACCTGAATAAAATGTGACATTCCGTGGCTATTTTTAAGGGGATTGAACTTTCATAGCTGTCCCACGGTTGAACTAGGACAGTGGCCGAGAGCTCTTTTTCTCCGTTTCCTGTTGGAGAAAACATTTTCTACGCTTCTTATATTAGGCAGCAATTACATGCAAAGTGATACACTCTCCAAAGGCACCCAGAATATTCCTAGACCTATTGAGGAAGAGGAGACTTTCCCAGATGTTCAAAACCAGCTCAACTGTCTTTGATTTGGAGAGACTCTGAGGGAGGGAGGGGCAGCCTCCGGCTTGGGGCAGGGGGGGGACGATTCTCCTGCACAGGTGGAGGCTAGGACTGAAGTGGCCACGGAGGTAGTAGCAGTGGGCAGGGAGGGAATGGTGTTTTTGGGAGACAGGGGTCCAGGGCTTCCTACTGCTCACCTGTTGTTCTGTGACTGTCCTCTGTGTCTGAAGTTAAAGCCACTCCAGAGACAAGTTCAGTTACTGAGGCTTGGTCTGTAGGTGTGTAAGATCTTTCCCTGCTCCTCACACTTTAATGTGAACATGAATCCTCTGTGACTGGGTTAAACGGTAAATGCTGATGCAGTACGTGCACCTTGTCAAATAGATGCTCAGGTGGTTATTTTTTGTTTTTAATTTTTTTAAAGATCTTATTTATTTATTTATTTGCGAGAGAGAGAGTGAGAGAGAGCATGAGAGGGGAGAAGCAGCTCCCCGTGGAGCTGGGACCCCAACGGGGACTTGATCCAGGGACTCCGGGATCATGACCAGAGCTGAGGGCAGTCGGTCAACCAACTGAACCACCCAGGTGCCCCATTAGGTGGTTATTTCTTAACTAATGGACACTCTCATCAATATCAGGTGGTGAATTTGCGAAGCAAATAACTGAGGATGTGATTGGGGTGCATTGATGAGCTGGAGACACGGGCCCCTTCCGAGATGATGTAACTGATGTGTGACCTGCTGTTTGCTCTGGAAGGAACGGGGGAGAGGGGCATCATAACCTCTGATGAGCTGCCATAGCCCCCCTTGCCCGGGACTTGTTGCCAGCAGCAAATGTGCTTTTGTGAATCTTTGCCTGTAAAAGAACTCATCACAAATGAGTGATTTCTTCAGACTACATGTCAATCAATTTTATTTCATACAGATTAATCTACTTTGAAATATAGATTGGACAACAAACACTTTCTAGCAAGTTAACACTTTGTTTGGATTAACTCCGGGCGTTCTTATTTTTGACAAACATTGAAGTTTTAACGGTAACTTAGAGTATCTGGTTTCTGGTGCAGACTCCTTGCTAATGACTTGGTGGATTCTTCTGACCTTTTACAAGATGGTTGGTGAGATCAAAGACATGGAGACGTGGAGATCTGGAGGTTAACCCTATTCTAAGGTTCTTTGGGTCAATACCACTGGCTTCTCTGGCCAGCAATTTACTGTGAAGATTTTACTTGAAAACCTCTTCTTCTCCTGATTTCGCCTGATACAGATGTTGGTTCACACGTTTTGTTAAATCTAGATGCATTCTTATTTTAAATAAGAGTATAGTTGACACAATGTTACAGTAGTTTCAGGTGTACAATATAATGATTCAACTTCTCTCTTCAATGAATTATGCCCTCAACAAGTGTAGCTACCGACTGTCACCATAGAACACCATTACGGAATCACTGGCTCTACTCCCTGTGCTGTGCCTCTCATCCCCATGATTTAATCCTTCCATAACTGGAAGCTTGTATCTGAAGCAGAAAGCTCTGTTCCTAGGATCATCTACATTCCTGACGTTTCACTTCTGTGTGTGGCCATTTGTGTTCACCTTACTCTCAATACTTCACGAAGGGTGGGACTGATTTGGATCCCCCTTGGGTGGCAGGGGTGGGGTTGGGGGGAGGTACACAGAGCTGGGTAAAACCTCCACTATCTAGACAATAGTGTGCTGGAAAAGCCAGGTTCTCAGAATGACCTGTAACCAGAAAGCAAACAATGCTCCACGATGTCTTTGGTCACAAACAGGCAGTGTTTTTGTTGTTGTTTTAAGATTTTATTTATTTGACAGACAGAGATCACAAGTAGGCAGAGAGGCAGGCAGAGAGAGAGGAGGAAGCAGGCTCCCCGCGGAGCAGAGAGCCCGATGTGGGACTCGATTCCAGGACCCTGAGATCATGACCTGAGCCAAAGGCAGAGGCTTAACCCACTGAGCCACCCAGGCGCCCCACAAAGAGGCAGTGTTTTAACATCTAGCAGGAAAGTAGTGTAGCTGAAAGGGTCTGGTCAAAACCAGTGAGTTCATAAAGTTGTTCAGGGGCTATAAAGTACTCAAATTGAGTTTTTTCAGAATGCCTTAAAACTCCCAGTTCTTATTCTTTTCATTCACCTTAGTCACTTTAACACCCTTGAACACGTGATTTATGTTCTGAAAGGCCATGTAGCTCCTTCAACTGTTACTTACATTTAGGCATATCTTGCTTTTTCAGCAAATTCTGAGCTATAAGCGGTGGTTTTACTCAGCTGCTTTCAGCAATAAAAACCCAGAGTATAACTCAGAGTAATAGATATTAACTTTTCTTAAATAGTCTTGCCCCTAAATACTTGGTAGAAATTTATAGTGATTTTTAAAGGTATATCATTTAATAGTTTGTTTTCTTGCTGGCAAAGGTATGCAAGAAAATATCCCAGCAGTTTTTAAAAGTACAGTGTGTGACCCTTAGAACCAAATTGAACAAATTCTCAACAGTTATCTGTTCAAAAATGTAAACCAGAGTCTGGCTGTTTATCATTAGAGAGAATGTATAAAGTTAGCTACCTGTAGGCCAGAAGAAACAATCCCTTCATGTGTATTTTTTTTTTCACTTCCTTTGTTTTCTAAGCTATTTAATTTATTACCTCTGAGATGAAAGGACAGGAGTAATTTTTGCAACCACTTGCTGAAGTCTGTTCTGATAAAATAACTCAGAACCACGTTTTAAGAAAAAAAAAAATTTCAGGTTATAAATCTTAGCGGCTTTCTACTGGGTTACAATAATATGAGACTTCTGTTTAGATATTTTATGATGTAATTGGAGGCACGAGAGGCTTGTGTGTATATGTGGATATCCTCTGCATTTATTTATACATATGTATAACAAAATAGAGAATTGTGGGAGATGGTGGGGGATATTCCTCCTTCTAATAATACCAAGCCCCCATGGAATAGAAAGAAATCTCCATTGTCTTTTCTCCAATCATGCAGAGCTCTTGTCTTGACTATATGTTCATCCTAGAACAGAAGACAGCCATTTGTGCAAATTGTTAGTGTATTTTCAGCTTCAATTAAAAATTGAAGATTTTAGGATGGGAGAGAAGTCCCCAAACCCACTCTGTTGAGTGGGTTAGCTTACCCTTTTTCTATATGCATTTACTTCCTCTTTCACAGTCAGCACAAAGCTTTTCTCCCTCCCATCAAACGTCTGCCTGTCCCTCCTTTTCTTGAGTACCTCTCTTACTGACTTACAGACCTTCTTGGCATCATTCTTCAGGGCACATAAAGACTATTAATTACTCTCTATTTTATATATTAGCCTTGCCTTCCCCGTGACATTATAAATTCCTCTGTGTAAGAGCCCTCTTACATTTCTTTCACACTTTCTACCTTTTCTTATTTTATGTTTTCTACCTTTTCTTGTTTTAGTGCTTTGGAGACCCTTCACTCAATAAACAACTGTTGGCTGATCGTCTGAATATTAAGAGAGGCCACTTGTCTCTATGAATGTGATTAGCCTTATTCTTCTTCTACCAACTTAGAATTAATAGAAGGATGACTTTGAGGCAAGATACTTTGGCACATTTTTTTCTTTTTATCTTCATTTATAACTTATTACCATGGAGCTGGACATATTTCAGTTATAGTCCAAAGAGTACCCCTTTAAAAACTCCTTTCATCTGTAAAGAACAAGTTTTTTGGAAATAATTTTATTTTTTAGAATGACTTCTTAGAGTAGGTAGTCGGCTCTGATTATCTAGAATGTAAGAAAAATCTAAACTCTGAAGTTCAGCTTCTGAATGACTTGTCCACAGAAAAATGGACCACACTTTGCATTGTGTTTTCTGGTCAGAAATTGGGGCGCCTGGGTGGCTCAGTTGGTTCAGCATCTGCCTTTGGCTCAGGCCATGATCTCAGGGTCCTGGGATCAAGTCCCACATCGGGTTCCCTGCTCAGCTGGGAGTCCGCTTGTCCCTCTGCTCCTCTCCCCTTTTGTTCTCTCTCTCTCTGTCTTTCTCTCAAGTAAATAAAATCATTAAAAAGAAGAAGAAGAAAGAAATAGCGGGGTTTTGGGGCTCCTGGGTAGCTACCTCATTTGGTTAATCGTCTGACTCTTGATTTCAGCTCCGGTCATGGTCTTAGGGTCATGTGACTGAGCCCTGCATCAAGCCCCATGCTCAACTTCACGTGGAGCCTGCTTAAGACTCACCCTCTCTCTGTCCCTGCCTTCGAACTCCGTGCACGAGCTCTCTAGAGGGGTTCCATTAATAGCTGAGCTCTTTGCTTGGGCAAAGTTTGATGTGGTCAGCTCTGGAGCGGAGCCCTGAGCTGGAAAAGATGGTTGCAGTGGTTTATCCATCCTTCGTCTAGCTGTGTCACATGATTGGATATATCCAATACCCACCCCCCCCGGGGGAAAAAAAAAAAGGTCAAGGTCATACTTTGTCTTGCACAGTGTTACTAGTTGCTAATTTCATGTGGACAGATTTTTCTGCATGTCCTAACAAATGGGGGAACCTGGCAAAACTGGGAGTTGGAATTGTGTTCTCTTTGTTAGAGGAGGCATGTGCTCTCCCGTTCAACCCAGCCTCCCTGAGATTTTTGTATTAGTTTTTTGTTGCTGCTGTAATAGATTGACATGCATTATTGGCTTACAACACAAATGTCTCAGAGTTGTGGAGATCAAAAGTCTAAGATAGGTTTGCAGGGCTGTGCTGTTTCTTGAGACTGGAGGTTGGGGAGTAGATCTGTTCATTACCTAATCTAGCTTCTGGAGGTAGCTCACATTCCTTAGCTCATGATTAGGTCACTCTGACCTCTGCTTGCATTGTCCTATCTCCTTCTTTGATCCTACCACTTGCAAGTTTTACCATTTATAAGAACCCTTTTTGGCGTGCCTGGGTGGCTCAGTTGGTTAAGCATCTGCTTTCAGCTCAGGTCATGATCCTGGGGTCCTGGGATTGAGCCCTGCATTGGGCTCTTTGCTTAGTGGGGAGTCTCTCTTCTCCCCTTTCCTCTGCCCCTTCCCCTGTTCATTCTCTCTTGCTCTCTCTCAAATAAATAAACAAAATCTTTTAATATAGTGAGTGCCGTGAAGTGTGTAAGTCTGACAAGTCACAGACCCATACCCCTGGGGCAAATAATACATTATATGTCAATAAAAATAATTAATAAAAAATAAATTAAAAAAACCACCTATCTAAAACAAAACAAAAACAAAAACACAACCCTTTTGATGACATTGGGTCCATCCATCTCAAGCTCCTTAACTTAATCTTGTCTCCACAGTCCTTATTGCCATGTAAGTAAGCTATGCACGGGTTCTAGGAATTAGGATGTGGACATCTTTGGTGGGGTATCATTCTGCCTATCACACCTGAGGTCTACCTCCTCCCCCGAGTGACACAGCTGACCTCTTCAGACTGTCACCGCCGAAGTGATGAACCATTTCAGTCAGTTTCCATTAACCTGGAGTTGGATATTTATCTGACAGATAAGATGGAAGTATTTGCAAAATTGATCCTTTCCCCCTCTCTTCACAAATCATGGTTACTGGTATATCTTCTGTATATTTCTATTGGTATGTTTTCTAAATGTTCAGTCATTTAAAAATACTACTTCCTTCTCTCTTGGCTTGACTTTTCTTCTGTGTTTATTTTTCCCGACATTGTATTTCAACTGCTTTTTACACTGTGGTTTTCTTCTAACCTATAGAGTAAACTTCCCACTCATGAAACTGTTTCTCCCCTCCCTGGTCCCTTGACTATGAATCTCTCAAACGCTAGTCTTTTCTCCCAGAACTTCTGGTTCTGTTGTGATTTGTGTTTTCCCTTGTTTCTCCACCTTTTCATGGAGTTTCTTCTTTTCACTCTCTGGTTCCTTCCTAACAATTCTTGTATCTTTGTCTTTTTCCTCTGACAGTAGAAAACGATGTATATTTTGAACTTGCGACATTGCCATTTATCAGCAAAACCTAGTATAATATCCGCTTTTACTGATAAGAGAGTGGCAAAATTAATGTCAGAAATAAGCTGCTTAGTAACTTAAGAATTGAGGAAAAACTCATCCATATACAAAGGTATCTGGAGCAGAAATAATTTGTCCCATGTTTTCCAAGAATTTTGATATTTTCCTTTTTGACCTTTCTTACTGTTGTTAGTGCTGATAGTGCAGCTAGTGAAATGAATTAATCAGACCTCATTCTACTGAATTCATGGATAAGGCTGTTCTAGAATTTTACAAAGGCACTGGTGCAAAAGACCAGAGCATATAGCAGTGGTTTTCAAAGTGTGGTTCCCAGGCCACACTATGTGGTTCCTAGAATCACCTAGGAACTTGTTGGAATGAAAATTACCAGGCTCTACTCCAGACCTACTGGATGAGAAGCTTCTTGGGTTGGGGCCCAGAAGTCTATGTTCTAACAAGTTCTCCAAAAGATTCTGATACAAAATCAAATTGAAGATCTCTTAGTATATTGTCAGCCTAGGGGGCAGGGGAGGAGGATGAACTCTTCTTGGTATTTTTTCTTGATCATTTTATTCACTAATCCCAGTCACCAGGGATATCACTTCCAATAAACTATGTTCATCGAAAATATTTACAATTCCGGTAGACTGTCCAAGTCCCTTTATTTAACCTTAGGTAGTAATCTACGGATTGGCATCCAGAAGAAGTAGCTCTTACTTGGAGAGTCTATCCACAGGGCTTAAAGCTTAAGTTGTACCAAAGTAAACACAAATCTCATTTTTGGAGCCCACCAATTTGATCATTTTAGGCCCACTTCCCATCTTCTAAAAGTATGGCAGTTTCCATACGTGTCAATGTTTCAACTCTCTGGAACCTTTTTAAAAAGATTTTATTTATTATTTATTTGACAGACAGATCACAAGTAGGCAGAGAGGCAGACAGAGAGAGAAGAAGGGAAGCAGACTCACAGCCAAGCAGAGAGCCCGATGCGGGGCTCTATACCAGGACTCTGAGATCATGACCTGAGCCGAAGGCAGAGGCTTTAACCCACTGAGCCAACCATGCACCCCAACTCTCTGGAACCTTTAAAATGAAACACCAAGTTACTCCATGTAAGAGAAAAAAAATTCTCTATCTGTCCCTACAAAGTCATTCAAAGTAAATTTTATGCCTACCACATATGGCTGTGTCCATGGCATGTCAGGTCATCCATAACATGGTCTCCAAATTTGGTGAAAAATCCATGGGACCACTTAATTTTATTGAACTATAATTTACATGCAATAACGTGCATCCATGATTCGTGTCTGCTATGCATTTCAATGAGTCTTGTCAGATGGGTACACCAGTGTAACCATTACCCCAGTCATTATATGGAACCTACTGGTACCCCAAAAAAGTGCGTTCAAGCCCTTTTGCAGTCGCTCCCTCCTACCTCCTTGGCTCTAGGCAATCACTAGTCTGCTTTCTGTCACTATAGATTCTTTTTGCTTTTTCTAGGATTTCCTACAAAAGGAATCCTATTCTTTTCATCTAGCATTTTTTTTTATTTTTAGCATAATGATTTTGAGAATCTGACATGTGTACAAGTAGTTTTCGTTTTTTTTTTTTTTAATTGCTGGGTATTAATTGTATGGATGTATCCTAGTTTATTCACCTGTTGATGGAGATGGGTATTTTTCTAATTTCAGGCTATTAAAGTTGCTGTGAACATTCGTGTACAGTTCTTTGTGTGGACTTGTTTCTCTTTCGGGTAAATACCTAAGAATGGAATGTCCAGTTCTATGCATGTTCAGCTGCATGAAAAACTGGCTTCCCAAATGGTTGGGATCCTATTTTTCATCTCGGCAATGCCTGAGAGTTTCCCCTGGGCCACTTTCACATGCTGTGATCTCAGACAAATAGAAATGTAATTTTATGTTACTGTCAACTGTATATTTTTACATTTCACACACCTATATAAGTCTGTGTATGTGCACACATAGAAATATAGGTATGTTTCAGATGAACATCAATGTTGCTAGTAAATATTTTATATACAATATAAAATTCTAACCTATAAGCTTATAAACACAAACCCTTAAACTACCTATAAGTGGTTGATTTCTGTTTTTCCTTAGTATTTATTTGCTTCTATCATTTGCTGGCTATTACTACTGACTGTTAAGTGGCAATCTTTAGAAAAATAATTGCAACCCTAACCCAAGAAGATGATCATTTTTTTCCCTCTGACTTGGGAAAAGGTAACTGTCTCAGGAGGTTGGTGTTAGCTTACTTTGGGGTAGCAGAGCCCTCCAGGACCGCATGATGCAAGGTGCAGGGACCTATGAGATAAACAGTGGACACGGGGGTGCAGATGAGGGAAAGTGAGGAAGAACGATCTTACAAGGAACAGAAGAATTGACTGGAAGCGAGGAAAGAGATTTTCAAGGAGGGGTGGTCAGGACCCAGGGATCCAGTGGGGATGGGACCAATGGATGTGGCCACCATGGAGACATGGAAACCAGATTTAGACATATATCACCATAAGACCAAGCAGAATGTGAGGAATAACAGAAGTAAAAGCAGCATGCTGTCAGGGAAGAGAGTGACTCACTCTGTAGCTGAGATGGGGAGGGGAAAATTGAGGAAAGGTTCCGGAAGAGCCTTTAGTAGTGGAACAGAACAATAAAATAATAAAAAGAATTCCATCTGTATATAGGAAATGCTGGAGTTGTCAAATAGTGTTCCTAGAGCACCAGAATAAAATTTGTGGTTGTTTGGACAGAATTTTATCTGATAGGTATGATGACTAGTTAAGCTGTGGCTACTAATTTATGTCCCATTGAGAGCAGAGTCCCTGGGACTGGCCTGAGCCAGGGGCAAAGTGCTGGGATAAATTTCAGTGACTCATCTCTGTGTCTAAAATAGCAGCAGACAAGGGGGCAAAGTGTAGTAGAGGAAGGAAGTCTTTTTGACACATGTTCCTCTCGAAAGCAAACTTAGAACCAGTCTACGTCATTGAATTGCTCAAGCGGGTGTAGGATAAAGGTGGGCGATGGAACATGAGCCTGCATCCAATCAGGAAAGGGGCTGTGTTCTATGCAGAGACATTTCGATTTTTCCTATAGGTCAGCCATTGTCCAAGCGACTTTAGGCATACCGTTAGCCATAAATGAAGATATTCCAGTAGGGTACATTGAAGGATTCAGAGACTTAAGGGAATAGCTATCCGGTTTTCAGCTTTATACGTCTTCTTTCCTAAAATTAATCCATCAGAGAATGCGTTTGCTTTCCTTTCTCCCTTTTTACTGAAGGGCGGCATTCCTCTCATCTTCTCGGAATTTTAGTGTGGTACATTGTCTTGTGATCTGAAATATCCCAAGGGCTAAGCCTGAGGACACTTTTCTTATGACAGAATCAAAGACCTATTGGATCATCCGTTGATGGGTAATTAAAAATAAATTTGATGATGGATCACAGTCTTTGGCTTGAAGCTCCAAAGGAGCTCAGGGATGTAAGTGCTGTTAAACTCCTACATTCCTCTGCTTATTTAGGCTAATTTGTGTACAGAAATATGAAAAGTTGGAATAAGACTGATGCCAAACCTTTGTTATTTTAGCATTAAGTAATATTCATGAATGCGTGGGTTAACTTTTTTAAAGCTCTGTGTATCAAGAGGTACATTTCAAATAGGTTTGTTCTTAATATTTTGGTCAATTATTAAATATATTTATGTGTGTTCTTTTTTCAGTTGTTTACTGGTAAATGTATAATTCAGAAGAAATTATTTCATCCTTAGGGGCTACATTCAAAGTAAACAGAAAGCTCTAATTGATATGCCTATTTTTGATGTGTGTATGATAGTTTAGTCAATAAAATACTTCGAATCATAAAGATCTGTTCATTAGGATAAAACCTGCAGGAGAAGTAAAATGGAAATGTGAAAAGGGAACGATAAAACATGAATGGTAAAGAAGAGTTTTTTTTTTAAAGATTTATTTATTTATTGGAGAGAGAGAGCACGTGCACGAGTGACAGCAAGCACACAGTGGGAGAAGCAGACTCCCTGCTGAGCAGGGAGCCCAATGTGGGGCTCAGTCCCAGGATCCCAGGATCATAACCTGAACCAAAGTCAGACATCTACCTAACTGACTGAGTCACCCAGGCACCCCAAGAAGAGCTTATTTTTAAGTGGGAAATCATGAGTATCAATTCATTATTGGATTTAGATTCTTATGGCTTTGGGCGATATAATAGCTGTTTTACTTAAAATATCAACACTGATTGCATGCCAGAAATTACATCGTTAACAAGTCTTTTGAAAGTAGGATGAAAAAAATTAAGATATTAACTTAAAATTGATTTTTGATTAGTTATTTCTAGATTGTTCTAGAGGGACAGAAATAGAGACTTTTGAGAACTAACATAATGGTGGGTAATGGGACCTCCCAGAAACCTTTTTTAAAAAAAAAAATTTTTTTTTTTATAAACATATATTTTTATCCCCAGGGGTATAGGTCTGTGAATCGCCAGGTTTACACACTTCACAGCACTCACCCCAGCACATGCCCTCCCCAATGTCCATAACCCCACCCCCCCTCTCCCAACCCCCCTCCCCCCATCAACCCTCAGTTTGTTTTGTGAGATTAAGAGTCACTTATGGTTTGTCTCCCTCCCAATCCCATCTTGTTTCATTTACTCTTCTCCTACCCCCTTAACCCCCCATGTTGCATCTCCTCTCCCTCATATCAGGGAGATCATGTGATAGTTGTCTTTCTCCGATTGACTTATTTCGCTAAGCATGATACCCTCTAGTTCCATCCATGTCGTCGCAAATGGCAAGATTTCATTTCTTTTGATGGCTGCATAGTATTCCATTGTGTATATATACCACATCATCTTTATCCATTCGTCTGTTGATGGACATCTAGGTTCTTTCCATAGTTTGGCTATTGTAGACATTGCTGCTATAAACATTCGGGTGCACGTGCCCCTTCGGATCACTACGTTTGTATCTTTAGGGTAAATACCCAGTAGTGCAATTGCTGGGTCATAGGGTAGTTCTATTTCCAACATTTTGAGGAACCTCCATGCTGTTTTCCAGAGTGGTTGCACCAGCTTGCATTCCCACCAACAGTGTAGGAGGGTTCCCCTTTCTCCGCGTCCTCGCCAGCATCTG
The DNA here is from genome assembly GCF_002288905.1 of Enhydra lutris kenyoni. Classification (NCBI taxonomy): domain Eukaryota; kingdom Metazoa; phylum Chordata; class Mammalia; order Carnivora; family Mustelidae; genus Enhydra; species Enhydra lutris. The sequence continues at coordinate 34,512,612 of NW_019154090.1, forward strand.
TCATTTCCTGTCTTGTTAATTTTAGCCATTCTGACTGGTGTGAGGTGATATCTCATTGTGGTTTTGATTTGTATTTCCCTGATGCCGAGTGATGTGGAGCAGTTTTTCATGTGTCTGTTGGCCATCTGGATGTCTTCTTTGCAGAAATGTCTGTTCATGTCCTCTGCCCATTTCTTGATTGGATTATTTGTTCTTTGGGTGTTGAATTTGCTAAGTTCTTTATAGATTTTGGACACTAGCCCTTTATCTGATATGTCATTTGCAAATACCTTCTCCCATTCTGTCAGTTGTCTTTGGGTTTTGTTAACTGTTTCCTTTGCTGTGCAAAAGCTTTTGATCTTGACAAAATCCCAATAGTTCATTTTTGCCCTTGCTTCCCTTGCCTTTGGCGATGTTCCTAGGAAGATGTTGCTGCGGCTGAGGTCGAAGAGGTTGCTGCCTGTGTTCTCCTCAAGGATTTTGATGGATTCCTTTCTCACATTGAGATCCTTCATCCATTTTGAGTCTATTTTCGTGTGTGGTGTAAGGAAATGATCCAATTTCATTTTTCTGCATGTGGCGGTCCAATTTTCCCAACACCATTTATTGAAGAGGCTGTCTTTTTTCCATTGGACATTCTTTCCTGCTTTGTCGAAGATTAGTTGACCATAGAGTTGAGGGCCTATTTCTGGGCTCTCTGTTCTGTTCCATTGATCTATGTGTCTGTTTTTGTGCCAGTACCATGCTGTCTTGATGATGACAGCTTTGTAATAGAGCTTGAAGTCCGGAATTGTGATGCCACCAACTTTGGCTTTCTTTTTCAATATTGCTTTGGCTATTCGAGGTCTTTTCTGGTTCCATATAAATTTTAGGATTATTTGTTCCATTTCTTTGAAAAAAATGGATGGTACTTTGATAGGAATTGCATTAAATGTGTAGATTGCTTTAGGTAGCATAGACATTTTCACAATATTTATTCTTCCAATCCAAGAGCATGGAACATTTTTCCATTTCTTTGTGTTTTCCTCAATTTCTTTCATGAGTACTTTATAGTTTTCTGTGTATAGATTCTTAGTCTCTTTGGTTAGTTTTATTCCTAGGTATCTTATAGATTTGGGTGCAATTGTAAATGGGATTGACTCCTTAATTTCTCTTTCTTCTGTCTTGTTGTTGGTGTAGAGAAATGCAACTGATTTCTGTGCATTGATTTTATATCCTGACACTTTACTGAATTCCTGTACAAGTTCTAGCAGTTTTGGAGTGGAGTCTTTTGGGTTTTCCACATATAGTATCATATCATCTGCAAAGAGTGATCGTTTGACTTTTTCTTTGCCAATTTGGATGCCTTTAATTTCCTTTTGTTGTCTGATTGCTGAAGCTAGGACTTCTAGTACTATGTTGAATAGCAGTGGTGATAACGGACATCCCTGCCGTGTTCCTGACCTTAGCGGAAAAGCTTTCAGTTTTTCTCCATTGAGAATGATATCTGCGGTGGGTTTTTCATAGATGGCTTTGATAATATTGAGGTATGTGCCCTCTATCCCTACACTTTGAAGAGTTTTGATCAGGAAGGGATGCTGTACTTTGTCAAATGCTTTTTCAGCATCTATGGAGAGTATCATATGGTTCTTGTTCTTTCTTTTATTAATGTGTTGTATCACATTGATTGATTTGCGGATGTTGAACCAACCTTGCAGCCCTGGAATAAATCCCACTTGGTCGTGATGAATAATCCTTTTAATGTGCTGTTGAATCCTATTGGCTAGTATTTTGGCGAGAATTTTTGCATCTGTGTTCATCAAGGATATTGGTCTGTAGTTCTCTTTTTTGATGGGATCCTTGTCTGGTTTTGGGATCAAGGTGATGCTGGCCTCATAAAATGAGTTTGGAAGTTTTCCTTCCATTTCTATTTTTTGGAACAGTTTCAGGAGAATAGGAATTATTTCTTCTTTAAATGTTTGGTAGAATTCCCCCAGGAAGCCATCTGGCCCTGGGCTTTTGTTTGTTTGGAGGTTTTTGATGACTCTTTCAATCTCCTTACTGGTTATGGGTCTGTTCAGGCTTTCTATTTCTTCCTGGTTCAGTTGTGGTAGTTTATATTCTCTAGGAATGCATCCATTTCTTCTAGATTGTCAAATTTGTTGGCGTAGAGTTGCTCATAGTATGTTATTATAATTGTCTGTATTTCTTTGGTGTTAGTTGTGATCTCTCCTCTTTCATTCATGATTTTATTTATTTAGGTCCTTTCTCTTTTCTTTTTGATAAGTCTGGCCAGGGGTTTATCGATCTTATTAATTCTTTCAAAGAACCAGTTCCTAGTTTCATTGATTTGTTCTATTGTTTTTTTGGTTTCTATTTCATTGATTTCTGCTCTGATCTTTATGATTTCTCTTCTCCTGCTGGGTTTAGGCTTTCTTTCTTGTTCTTTCTCCAGCTCTTTTAGGTGTAGGGTTAGGTTGTGTACCTGAGACCTTTCTTGTTTCTTGAGAAAGGCTTGTACCGCTATATATTTTCCTCTCAGGACTGCCTTTGTTGTGTCCCACAGATTCTGAACCGTTGTGTTTTCATTATCATTTGTTTCCATGAATTTTTTCAATTCTTCTTTAATTTCCTGGTTGACCCATTCACTCTTTAGAAGGATGCTGTTTAGTCTCCATGTATTTGGGTTCTTTCCAAATTTCCTCTTGTGATTGAGTTCTAGCTTCAGAGCATTGTGGTCTGAAAAAATGATTCCAATCTTTTGATAACGGTTGAGACCTGATTTAGGACCGAGAATATGATCTATTCTGGAGAATGTTCCATGTGCACTAGAGAAGAATGTGTATTCTGTTGCTTTGGGATGAAATGTTCTGAATATATCTGTGATGTCCATCTGGTCCAGTGTGTCATTTAAGGCCTTTATTTCGTTGTTGATCTTTTGCTTGGAGGATCTGTCCATTTCAGTGAGGGGAGTGTTAAAGTCCCCTACTATTATTGTATTATTGTCGATGTGTTTCTTTTGTTTTGTTATTAATTGGTTTATATATTTGGCTGCTCCCACGTTAGGGGCATAGATATTTAAAATTGTTAGATCTTCTTGTTGGACAGTTCCTTTGAGTATGATATAGTGTCCTTCCTCATCTCTTATTATAGTCTTTGGCTTAAAATCTAATTGATCTGATATAAGGATTGCCACTCCTGCTTTCTTCTGATGTCCATTAGCATGGTAAATTCTTTTCCACCCGCTCACTTTAAATCTGGAGGTGTCTTCCGGTTTAAGATGAGTTTCTTGTAGGCAACATATAGATGGGTTTTGTTTTTTTATCCATTCTGATACCCTGTGTCTTTTGATTGGGGCATTTAGCCCATTAACATTCAGGGTAAGTATTGAGAGATATGAATTTAGTGCCATTGTATTGCCTGTAAGGTGACTGTTATTGTATATTGTCTCTGTTTCTTTCTGATCTACTACTTTTAGGGTCTCTCTTTGCTCAGAGGACCCCTTTCAATATTTCCTGTAGAGCTGGTTTGGTATTTGCAAATTCTTTCAGTTTTTGTTTGTCCTGGAAGCTTTTAATCTCTCCTTCTATTTTCAATGATAGCCTAGCTGGATATAGTATTCTTGGCTGCATGTTTTTCTCGTTTAGTACTCTGAGTATATCATGCCAGCTCTTCCTGGCCTGCCAGGTCTCTGTGGATAAGTCTGCTGCCAGTCTAATATTTTTACCATTGTACATTACAGACTTCTTTTCCCGGGCTGCTTTCAGGATCTTCTCTTTGTCCCTAAGACTTGTAAATTTTACTATTAGGTGACGGGGTGTGGACCTATTCTTATTGATTTTGAGGGGGGTTCTCTGAACCTCCTGGATTTTGATGCTTGTTCCCTTTTCCATATTGGGGAAATTCTCTCCAATAATTCTCTCCAATATACCTTCTGCTCCCCTCTCTGTTTCCTCTTCTTCAGGAATCCCAATTATTCTAATGTTGTTTCATCTTATGGTGTCACTTATCTCTCGAATTCTCCCCTCGTGGTCCAGTAGCTGTTTGTCCCTCTTTTGCTCAGCTTCTTTATTCTCTATCATTTGGTCTTCTATATCGCTAATTCTTTCTTCTGCCTCATTTATCCTAGCAGTGAGAGCCTCCATTTTTGATTGTACCTCATTAATAGCTTTTTTGATTTCAACTTGGTTAGATTTTAGTTCTTTTATTTCTCCAGAAAGGGCTTTTATATCTCCCGAGAGGGTTTCTCTAATATCTTCCATGCCTTTTTTGAGCCCGGCTAGAACCTTGAGAATCGTCATTCTGAACTCTAGATCTGACATATTACCAATGTCTGTATTGATTAGGTCCCTAGCCTTTGGTACTGCCTCTTGTTCTTTTTTTTTTTTGGTGAATTTTTCCGCCTTGTCATTTTGTCCAGATAAGAGTATATGAAGGAGCAAGTAAAATACTAAAAGGGTGGCAA
>NW_019154090.1:34517134-34850561 GCF_002288905.1 Enhydra lutris kenyoni
AATTAAAAAAAGAAAACCAATAAAGAAAAAATATAAAAAGGAAAAAATATATGTATATTAGATAAACTAGTTAAAAAACGTTAAAAAAGAAAAGGGTAAGAGTTAAAAAAATTTAGCAGAAGAAGAAAAAAAAATTGAAAAAGAAAAAAAATTAAATTAACTGCAAGGCTAAAGAATCATGGGGAGAAAGCCATGAGTTCCGTGCTTTCTCCTCCTCTGGAATTCCGCTGCTCTCCTTGGTATTGAAACTGCACTCCTTGGTAGGTGAACTTGGTCCTGGCTGGGTTTCTTGTTGATCTTCTGGGGGAGGGGCCTGTTGTAGTGATTCTCAAGTGTCTTTGCCCCCAGCGGAGTTGCACTGCCCTTACCAGGGGCTGGGCTGAGTAATCCGCTCGGGTTCGCTTTCGGAGCTTTTGTTCCCTGAGCGCTTTCCGTAGAGTTCCGGAGGGTGGGAATGAAGATGGTGGCTTCCCAGTCTCCGCCCAGAGGAGCCCAGAGCCCGGGGCCCCACTCCTCAGTGCGCCCTCAGAGAACAGCGCCCAATTACTCCCGTCACCTAGCCTCCGGCCGCGCTCCGAGCTGACCGAGCCTGCCACCGGTTCAAGGTAACGCCGAGCTGAGAGCTCGCTCCTCGGCTCTGTCTCTGTAGCTGGCTTCCCCGTTCTAATACCTATAAGCTCTGCGACACTCAGACATCCCCGATCCTTCTGTGACCCTGCGGGACCTGAGGCCACGCTGACCCTGCGCAGGCTTCACCCCGGTTAAGCCTCTGGAGCGATGTCCCTCAGCGGAACTGACTTTTAAAAGTCCTGATTTTGTGCTCCGCTGCTCCTCCGCTTGCCGGGAGCCGGCCCCTCCCCCCGCGGTCTATCTTCCCGTCGCTTTGGATTCACTTCTCTGCCAGTCCTACCTTTCAGAAAGTGGTTGATTTTCTGTTTCTAGAGTTGCTGTTCTTCTTCTCTTCGATCTCCCGTTGGATCTGTAGGTGTCTGCAATCTTTAGATAAGCTATCTAGCTGATCTCCCGCTACCTGAAGTAGTCTCAGCCTGCTACTTCTCCGCCATCTTGACTCCCCCAGAAACCTTTTGAAGAAGGGAACACTTTACAGGATTGGTGGCTTTGAAGAGAAGGTGTTTTGCATCCAAGCGGAAGATGGGGAGGGTGCAGTGTGAACATTGGAAGTAATGTGAGACTAGGAGCGAGTAAAACCATGAATAGAATCTCACAGTCATTTTAATGAGTAATGTACCATTCAGGATGTTTCTAACAGCAAGTAAGAGGGAACTTCAAGGTAGCTTAAATAACAAAATAACTGTGTCCCCCAACAAGAAATTGCAAGGTAAAATGACCCGTGTGTTGATGAACTCCATGAATTAAGGTCTGTATGTTACATTCTTGTCAGATGGCAAAGGGCTAGCAGGCTACCATGACTAGTTTAGACCACTCAAGACTTATCCCTTGAACGTGGGGCTGGAGCACACCTTGCCTGAAGCACATGGCCCTAGAAAGACAGTGTTGATAAAACTGGAAAAAAAATGAGCCTGTGGCAGAAGGAAAAGAGGTAAAGAATTCAGGGAGGCCCCAGTCCTGGGCACAGAAGAGTGTAGAGAGCAGGCCCCATTACATGACATAGTTAGGATTTGGAGTCTGTGAGATTTAGCCACTAACTGGATGTGGAGTATAAACAAGTGGGGTTAACTGAGGCATGTCTCCCCAGTTTCTGACCCAGTCATCAGATAGACTGTGGGGGCATTTCATGATGTAAGAGTCGGTGAGGGCAGATGTGGTACTTAGAATAATGCCCCCCACCAAAATGTCTAAGTCTTAATTTCTAGAATTTGTGAATTTTACGTTATGTGGCAGAAAGGGTGTTGTGGTTGTGATTAAGGTTAAGGACCTTGAGATGGCTACATTAGCCTGGGTAATCAGGGGGTCACAATCTAATCACCAGTCCTTAAAAGTGGAGAACCTTTTCTGTTGTCTGGGGGGTGGTTGGTAGGAGGGAGAGGGAGAGAATTGGAACATCAGAAGACCTGGCAGGAGAAATTCAAAATATGAAAGGAACTTGGGACTTAGTGTTGCAGGCTTCCCAGATGTAGGAAGGAAGGGAGCCAGGAGCCAAGGAATGTGCCTAGTCTCTAGGAGCTGGGTAGAGCGAGGAGATCAGTTTTTCCCCTGGACCCTGGGGAAAGGAGCACAGCCCTGTGGGCACCTTGATTTTAGCTCCACGAGACTTGTGTGACACTTCTGACCTATTAAAACTTTAAGATAATGAATTTGTGTTTTAAACCACTAGGGCTGTGGGTTTTATTATGGGAACAAATAGGAAAGGAATACAGCTGGTTTGCCCAGGTTTTTCTTGAGGAATGCATATTTCTTCACAAGATACTGAATTAGAGGTGCCAAACGTTAGCCATCTAGGGTCATGGGCATTCTGACCTCTTTGAGTACATGCTTGCTTTAGCAAATGAGAGAATGTAGTTAGGAAGGAGCACTTTATTTGAAGCTTACTTGTTTTCAGTTTTCTATACGTAATTGTCCTCATCCTCAAAATTAGGATTTGGAATAGTGGACCTCAGGTGCCCTTCAGCTCGAAAATTCTGAAGTTATTTGGCTTCCATAAAATGGAATCTATAACTACTCAGGACAGTCTACTGTTTGGTGAGAATGAGGCAAATGAAAACACATGCAGGAATTGCTGGTGAACACTAGAACATAGCATTTGCTGTAAAATATGAGCACAGGCTTCCAATGCCTTGTTTGGAAGTGCAGCATTCCTAAATGCTAGACATCAGTCAACATGTGCCCTGGGATTTTTGTGCTGAGATCATTCATTTCGCATCAAGGTCAGTGAAATAGAAGGTTCTGAATAGAAGCATGTGTTGTCCAAACTAGCTTGGGGGCCAGATACCTAATAAAAATAAATATCTTGTATTCTGGCCTCCCTGTGGATTATTCCATAACCTAATCTGGGGAGGTGTTGAAAGCATTCCTGTCATGAGCCCTGGGGCTCCTTTGTTCGGAGATTATAAATCTCACCGGGAGAATCTGCTGCCTGATGGAGAATGGTTGCCTTACAAAGCTGGTGTTACCGTCTGGATTGTGCAAGTGGGTAATTTGCTAGGTGTAGGCTAGGCTATCTCTAGAGGATAGGGATGTTCAGGAGAGCAAAAGGGGAGAATGCATGCCAAAGTCAGTCTTTGAGGGCCACCTCTTGTCCTATCCCAGTTTTGCATGAGTACTGATCCAACCGAAAATCCCCTTCTGCACAGGAGAAAAAGTATAAATGTCTAAAACCACTGCTGTCTTGAACAGAGATGGGCCCTCTTGCTAAGCTGAGGGGTGGACTGCATTCATCGGTGTCATGTGGGATATACTTCAGTGTTGTCTGAGACCCCAGCTGAAGATCACCGTCATATCTGTTCTCACCCCTTCAGGGACTCCCCACTTGCAGACTCTGCAGGAAAAAAAATAAGTCCTTGTTAGCCCCAACTAACAGTTATCTCATTGACAGGGAGTTTGAAATGTGATTCCATTTGGATCATCTTTTGCTCCTTCTACCCTAGAGAACTTTAACAATTATTTAAGCACTTGAGTCCTCATTGAACAAATGCCCTTGAACTTGTTGTCCAGACCTGGGCTTTGCCTCATGCTGTGGTGAGACTTGAGATGGTTAAGTCCACCGTGAACGAGCCCTGTAAGCTGCAGAACCCATGTGTTGTGTCCTATTGGGTTGCTGGGGAACGTGCTTTGGAAATTATGACCTTGACCAAACTTGGAATAGCTGATCGAAATGTAGTCACGGGAGATGATGCACTCCATGTCTGCAGAGAGACTGCCAGTGTCCTGGGACAGCTGGTGAGGGGACTCAGTGATTAGCATTGTCTGCTCTTGCCGTATCGATCGCCGTTCAAGGCGTATCTCAGAATAAGTCTCTATAACGTACAACAATCACCAAGTGTTTCCTTGAGGACTGTTGGGTAAGGTGTTTTTCCCTGCACTTTCTGGATCTCTCTTTTGGTCCTTTCTGGCTGTTCTGACAAGATACTGGAGTCTGGGTGGCTTCAACAACACACATTTATTTCTCACAGTTCTGGAGGCGGGAAGTCTAAGACTCAGGTGCAGGCAGATTCCATGTCTGTTAATGCTCCTTCTCCTGGTTTGCAGGGAGACCTCTTCCGTCCATGTCTTTATATGGCCTTTCCTTGGTGCATGCATGTGGAGAGGAACAGATCTCCTGTCTCTTCTTCTTCACGAGGTCATTAATCCCATTAAGAGGCTCTATCCTTGAGACCTAATCTAACCCTAATTGTCTCCCAAAAGTCCCACCTCCAGGTACCATCAGCTTGGGGATTAGAACTTCAGCATATGAATTTTAGGAAACACAAACCTCCAGTCCATAAAAGCCTCATTAGGACAAGAAAATGAGACAAATTGTTCTGTAGACTTTTTTTTTTTTTTTTTTTAAGCATAACATAGTATCCCAAGAAGATAGCCATTCTTTGGGGTTGTTTTGTTTTTGTTGCTATAGGAAGGAGATGAGTATTGGTAATAGTGGGATTAGGGGATTACTTTCAGATCTTGGACTCACATCCTTGAAGTGATTTTGAGGAGAAGAGTAGAATAAGTAACTGATTTTCAGAACAGCCGTGAAAATGTGGGGCTGGTGTAGAAGGGGGTGTCTGTTTTGTTGTCCTTTTTCCATGGCATCTCATAGCCCAACCCAGGATAATTGTTCAACAAGTACTTTTAAATGAATTGATCATTAGTGGGAATGGTTTACAGCAATAACTAAATTGTCAAAAGAGCTATTTTTTTTTTTATCTTCTTGTTGCTGCTTAAGATTTTATTTGAGAGAGAGAGTGTGTTTGTACACGTGGCGGGGAGAGAGAGAGATAGGGAGAGAGCTCAAGCCAGGCGGAGAGGCCTAGGGAGAAGCAGACTCCCCGCTGAGCAGGGAGCCCAATTTGGGGCTCCATCCCAGGACCCTGGGATCGTGACCTGAGCCGAAGGCAGACGCTTAACTGAGCCACCCAGGCACCCCTGTTTCTTGTCTTTAACTGCCATTCAGCTTTGGGCACCATGCTTGGAACCCACTTCATGCCAGTAATGGGTTAAAGGTTTTTTTCTCACCCTCATGATACCAATCACTTGGGACTCTTTAGAGCTGGCTGGGCGGCAAGCTACATTAGGCCAGGCAGAAGTACTTAAGGGAGCCTTGTCTTTTTCCTTTTTTGTCCAAAAGTGAAGGCTGATGGGCATTTACCCAGTCATCCATGAGTCTGACCCCAGATTGTGCCTCTGCACCCCGTGGGTTATAGCAGAAGGTGCACTTATGGTTATTTATTGAGTCCCTACTTGGGCAGTTTACTGGCCTGACTAAAAACCAGTGACAGGAAGCTTCTGGTAGAGGGTGAGATTAAGAGACAATGGAGCCTCCCTGTCATAGCATGGAGAGGCCCCCTGGGCCTGGGATCTTCAGTTTTCAGTGCAGGACCAGCTGGTCACCTAGGGCTGAAATCCCTGTTCCTCTGCAGCGGGGCCGTGAGGGGCCTGACCTGTGTAGCTCATCCGTCTCACCTGAGTCCTGTCTGTGTTCTGAGGCATCATCGGGGGGAACGGTTTGGGGTATATGTGAAGGGAAAGTAAAATACCACTCCCATGGAATCACATTTAATTGCTCACCTCAAGTTGTATTTATAAGGAAGAATATGTTTACTGGGACCTGAAGCTTTCATTCAGTGGGGATGTCAGAGCCCAACATGTCTTCAGGAGGCCAGGGAGTCAAAGTGCTCTCCTCACAGCAAAGCCAGGGAGAATTTGTGTGTGTCAGTTAAACTGCGGAGAGAATAAGGTTCATGGGGCTTCTGGGTGGCTCAGTTGTTAAGTGTCTGCCTTCGGCTCAGGTCTTGGTCCCGGGGTCCTGGGTTCGAGCCCTCCATTGGGCTCCCTGCTCGGCGGGAAGTCTGCTTCTCCCTCTTCCACTCTCCCTGCTTGGCTCCCTCTCTCACTGTCTCTCTCTCTTTCAAATAAATGAATAAAGTCTTAAAAAGAGAGAGAGAAAACAAGGTTTAAAACCCCTCTTGCCCCTGGAGGATATTGTCCAAACACAGGTGGTCTCTACTTTATGATCCAAGTGCGTCTTCCAGCCCAGTAGGGCTGGGGACTCCCCCATCCCATGAAAATATGCTCTTGTTTGTGCCTCGAGATGCCCCTGAGTGTTAACAGGGTGACCGCAGATTGGCTTACTTAGCCCATCTCTGATGATGCAACGGCAGGAAGAATTTTCCTTGTCTGCGTTTCTCTCCTTCAGTTAGTGTTGTGGGGGGTAAAGTTAGGAAGGGACTGGTGGGGCTCATCCCAAAGATAAGGGGGCAGCCCCGAAACGAGGTCACAAGAACTGTGTGATAAACCCGGGGAAACAGATACTCTGTCCTGTGACCACAGGTAAAAGAGAAGAAAGATGTGGCGGATTTTCACAGTTAAGCTCTGGAGTAGCATCAAAAGGGACCATCGAACTGGAGATACTTATTTGGATAAGAATGCAGGTCTAATCTATATTTTGAAGCTTTTCTTGTCTGTGATTGCAATCAAAGAGTGATGAATACTGTTTGAAGTGGGCTTTTTTTATGGTTTTGGGAACTATTGTATGCAGATATTTAAAGTTGAACGCAAATCAAATTAGGGAAAATGGAATCTCACTTTCTTGTTCCTGGGTGCTTTGGAGACACATCTTTATTTGGAACTGGACATTCTGACAGATCGCTCGTGAGTCTTAGGCTGAGCCGCATGAAATTGATGTTTTTGTTGGTCAAAATGATGGAATTTCATATGGTTTATAATTTCATATGGTTCATCCTAATATATTTATGCCATCTTGGTCTTTTATCTAGACACAAGTAGATTAATCTATAAAGCTATTAACTCTGTAGCGAATATATTAATAAACTGAAGAATATACTTCAGCAAGAACTACCCTCCCTGCTCTGTCATTTTTGCAAATTCGGATTTTCTTTTCCTGGGTTTCCTTTGAAGGAGGCAAAATGAATTTCAAATCTCTAAAGCATCTGGAATGTACTAGAAGATGAGCACTTTCAAAGAAGGGATGAAATTGGAGGTGGAAGGAGTCCTGTTCCATGCAATGACTGTTAGAGTCCTAGCACCACTGCTGTGATTTTGAGGGCAATCCTTGGTCAAAAATGGCCATGATGCTGATATTATGGCAATGGGTAGGGATCAACATGCTTTATCTTCTCTCTGGACTTTATTTCAACTTCGTTTTTCCTTTTTGAGTACCTTGACTTATTTGGCTCAGAATGAGATCAAGGCAGGTTTTTTGTGAAATGTTTTCTTCACCGTAGAAAGCACTTCCTTTGAAGCCCCCGGTGAAACACACCCATGTGGTGGATACCATGTCCTGATATCCTTGAATGTGCTCTGTTTTGTTTTTGTTTTTGTTTTAAGATTTTATTTATTTATTTGACAGAGAGAGAGAGAGAGATCACAAGTAGACAGAGAGGCAGGCAGAGATAGAGGGGGAAGCATGCTTCCCGCTGAGCAGAGAGCCTAATGCGGGACTTGATCCCAGGACCCTGAGATCATGACCTGAGCTAAAGGCAGAGGCTTAACCCACTGAGCCACCCAGGTGCCCCGAATGTGCTCTGTTTGGGAAACCACCCATAGTTGTAGTTCTGGAAATAATTCAGATCAATAACATGACTAGGACCGTGGGTTTTATGTTGTTTTGAAATTCAGATTAGCTTAGAAAGCATTAAAAGGTCATAATCTAGTATCCTGCCCCCCCCAAATTTTTTTATGATTAGGAAATATTTTTTAATGCAATTAGTTGACTTTTTAATTAACATATAATGTATTATTTGTTTACTTTAAAGAAATGAAACTTTGCCACTCTGGACTGAATTATGGTCTGTAAGGTACTTCTATGAATGGTTACATACACATGACACATAACGTCATGTGCCTGCCCTTATTAGCCGAACTAGTACCTTGGCAGCCGCATGTGTTAATTCATGTAATGCCTTCTCTACGACAGACCGCTCTGATATTTCTGTTGGAACAAAATCACAGGTAAGTGCAACTTGCAGACCATAAATTGCTTTGACCACACACTCCTGGACTGGAATCTTCTATGTAATAAATAGCAGGTGCTAAATGGAAACCTGGTGTTTGAATGAGAACCTGTTCTAGAGCTCGTTGGGGTGTTTCTGCTGAAATTTAACAAGGGTGTGTTGCACAATTCCGTCCCTAGAATCGTCCTTGATGCCTTCCTTTCTGTCATCCACACACGGTCTCTTGGTGAATCCCGGCTGCCCTGCCTCCCCAGTGCACCCGCCTTCTCTTTCACCTCTTCCACTCTGCCACCGTGGTGTAGGCCTTGCTCTCCTTCACCTGGATGACTGGTCTCTTTTCCCCAAGGCTTGCTTCCTGCACCCCCTCTCCCATTAAGCTCTTCTCCCCTCTGTAGCCAGAGCGACCGGCTAAGCAGAAGTCCGACCCAGTCCCTCCCTTCCTAGGTCTTCCTCTCTCTCCCAGTACAAGTCAGGATCTTGACCGTGGCCTCCTGGGCCTGCATGATCTGACCTCTTGTTAGCTCCGTCACCTCTTTCCAAGCTCCCTTGGCTCAGCCACACTGGCATCGGGCTGTTCCTTGTGCACACAGGTCTGTTGCCCTCCGAGGGTCTTTGCCTCGGCTGCTTCCTCTGTCATGAGTCCGTTTCCTTCCCCCCTCATCTCACTGGCTGATTCCCTCACCTCCTTCAAGTCTGCGTACCTTCTACTTAACACCCATCCCGTTCTCTACCTTTGTCCTCCTTCCATGGCACTGACCATTTTTCAGCTTCTCTAACTAAGCAATCTGTTGGGTTTAGTGTTGACATTCTCTCCCTTCTCTAGCATGTGTGTGTCCCCCTGGGTCGGTTTGAGTTTGTTTACTGACGTGGCCCAAACACCTTCATAGTGGCTGACTCCGAGGGTAGCTTTATATACCTCTTCCGTAAATGAAGGCTCTCTCCGGGTGATGGATGGGCCCATAGCACCCCTTGACTACAAGTCTTCCTTTTTAGAAATCAGGCTTAACAAGTCTCAAAGCCATTTCCTATTGTTTTGGTTTCAGACTTCCTCTTTTACATGTCCACTAATGAGATGAGTCAAAAGAAAGTTTAAAAAGAATAGTATTTGTATCGTTAGGGTAAATACCCAGTAGTGCGATTGCTGGGTCGTAGGGTAGCTCTGTTTTCAACTTTTTGAGGAACCTCCATACTGTTTTCCAGAGTGGCTACACCAGCCTGCATTCCCACCAGCAGTGTAGGAGGGTTCCCCTTTGCTTCCTCACCAAATCTGTCATTTCCTGACTTGTTTATTTTAGCCATTCTGACTGGAGTGAGGTGGTATCTCACTGTGATTTGATTTGTATTTCCCTGATGCCGAGTGATGTGGAGCACTTTTTCATGTGTCTTTTGGCCATTTGGATGTTATCTTTGCAGGAATGTCTGTTCGTGTCCTCTGCCCATTTATTGATTGGATTATTTGTTCTTTAGGTATTGAGTTTGATAAGTTCTTTACAGATTTTGGATACTAGCCCTTTATCTGATAGGTCGTTTGCAGATATCTTCTCTCATTCTGTCAGTTGTCTTTTGGTTTTGTTGACTGTTTCCTTTGCTGTGCAAAAGCATTTGATCTTGATGAAGTCCCAGTCGTTCTTTTTGCCCTTGCTTCCCTTGCCTTTGGTGATGATCGGAAGGGACATGTGCACCCCAATGTTTATAGCAGCAATGTCCATAATAGCCAAACTATGGAAAGAACCTAGATGTCCATCAACAGATGAATGGATAAAGATGTGGTACACACACACACACACATACACACACACACATATACACACACAGAAATATTATGCAGCCATCAAAAGACCCCAGATCTTGCTGTTAGCAATGACGTGGATGAAGCTAGAGGGTATTATGCCAAGGGAAATAAGTCAATCAGAGAAAGACAATTATCATATGATCTCACTGATATGAAGAATTTGAGAAACAAGATAGGATCCTAGGGGAAAGGAGGAAAAAATAAAACAAGATGAAACCAGAGAGGGAGACGAACCATCAGAGACTCTTAATCTCAGGAACAAACTGAGGGTTGTTGGAGGGGAGGGGATGAGAGGGAAGGGATGGCTGGGTCATGGACATTGGCGAGGGCATGTGCTATGGAGAATGCCGTGAATTGTGTAAGACTGATGAATCACAGACCTGTACCCCTGAAACAAATAATACATTATATGTTAATACAAAATAGTATTTGTTATAACTCATTCTTGATGATTCTGTTAATGAGAGATTAGCCTCTGCCAACACAATCTAGAAACTTCCTTGTGGTTTGCAGAGGTTTCAGAGGATTGGGGTGAGGCCCTTCCCAGGAAGGGTCCATTCTAATATCTGTGGAAAATAATCCCATACCCTTGATTCCACTTCTCTGAAACCACCTGATAAACCAAACAGAAACACTGGGCATTGTAATGTTGTAAAATGGCTTGAATAGTCCTGAGGTCATGGCGTTGCTCAAATGCCCTTTCTTGCCTTCCTGTCTATTTGTGTGCCTTGTGGGTGTGGGAAAACTTGGGTGGTTTCATAGCTGCTTCTCCCCTGCTTCCCACAGGATGGTCCCGGCCCTCTCTGCATACACCAGCTATCTTCTTCTCTCATAGGTTCATTCTCCATCTAGCTAGGATTATTTCATTACATTCTGCTTCTCTTCCCAACCTGCTTATCGACGTCCTTTCCTTCCAACCAGGAAATGAACCCAGCCCAGCTGCCTCTGAGCTTTGTCTTCTAACCATCTGTCCCAGGAGCTCAGCCCTCTGTGCCACTGGTCTCAGGGACCTTTCATTTGCTTTCCACCACTTCCTTACTGGTGGTCTATGGTGCCAACCAAAGGGGAAGACTCGCCACTTCCAAAACACAGGCCTCCCTCCCTCTGCTCACTCTCCAGGAAACCCTAGGGCTATCTCTCCTTCCCCACCTTCCCTGCCCGCCCCCACCTGCAGAGGACCCCAGTGTTTCTCTTGTAACATGGAAACTAGTTATCCTGGTGTTGGTCATCAGTACAACCATCTTCACTTCCATGCCAGACCACAAATGCTCTGAGGGCCAGGACCCTGTGTTCTTTATAATTTCTGGCCCCATGGGCCATGCCTAGCTGTGTATGTTTTTTTTTTAATTTGTT
Organism: Enhydra lutris kenyoni; assembly: GCF_002288905.1. NCBI lineage: Eukaryota > Metazoa > Chordata > Mammalia > Carnivora > Mustelidae > Enhydra > Enhydra lutris. Next base: position 34,528,370 of record NW_019154090.1, read on the forward strand.
TTTAAAGATTTTATTTATTTATTTGATAGACAGGGATCACAAGTAGGCAGAGAGGCAGGCAGCGGGGCGGGGGGTGGGGGAAGCAGGCTCCCTGCTGAGCAGAGAGCGCAATGCGGGACTCTATCCCAGGACCCCGAGATCATGACCTGATGTGAAAGCAGAGGCCTTAACCCACTGAGCCACCCAAGTGCCCCATGTGTATTTCATACTATTTCATAGAATCATGGAGTGCTGCTGATGGGAGGTATTCTGAGCATAAAAACATTGGTTAGTCTGGGATTTCTGGAACTGTCCTGATTTTAATATTTTCTATCCTTTTCTCTTCCATAAATACCGTTGTATTTTTCCAACAACACACCGATGATGAGTTTGGAAAATGACAATTTGCCATAGACATCAACTAGTTTAATCCCTTATATTTATGAATTGTGATTGAAGGAAGTTTCAAGGTGGACAGGCTAGGCTCCCGCTATGACCCCCCATGCATTTGTCATGATAGCATTAGGGGGTCCATTTGAGAATTATTCTTAAAGCTCTGTTTTGATACACAACAGGTTCTGAAAATGGCCTTGGCAATAAGTCGAAATACATACTTTTTTCCCCATTCAGACTAGAACCCTTCTCCCAGCCACAGTGCAGTACCTCCACAGGGAAATAGCCATACACTCACTCATTCATTTTAGCAAAGACTTATTGAATTCCTGCTATCTGCCAAGTATGTAGCAAGGATAAATTGGTCAAAAGTTCCCACCTTACGAAGCTTGCATTCCAGGAGTTGGAAGATGACAAAGTCCAGGGACAGGCATGCTGGATGGCCTGCGCTCTGGAGAAGAGGGGGAGGATGGTGCTGAGCAGGAGGGAGGGGAGCTGCCACTTAAAGCAAGATGACTGGTGGAGGCTTGAAGGCAGCAAAAGAATGAGCAAAAGATATCCCTGAGGATATCTGTAGGAAGAACATTCTCGGCCAAGAGAGCAGTGGCTGTGTGTGGGAGTGGCTTGTCCTGTGCAGAAGCAGCAAGGTTAGGGCTCTGCAGCAGGGAGCGTGGGGGAAGAGGACTAGATGTGTTGGTGGAGGTGGAAGGAGTTCAGACCGCTTCAGTCCCTCACACAAGCATTTCTCTCCACTGTGGCACTGCTGACTTCGTGGGCTGGATAATTCTTCACTGTGGGCGCTGTACCATGCCTTGTAGGCTGTTTAACAGCATCCTTGGACTCTACTAGATGCCAGGAGCAGCCCCGCCCTCCAAAGGGGACAACTAAAAGTGTCTCCGGGCATCACCAAATGTCCTCCAAGGTGCGAAGTCACACCGGAGTTGAGAACCAATGCTTTAGATCCAAGTAAGGACTTTGTTAATTGGGGTGGTTCTTTTGGTTTCACCAAGACTTCTCTGGCTGTCATGTTGAGGATAAATTGAATAGGGCCACAGGTGGGATAAGGAAGCCCGGGAGGGATGCAGCAAAAGTTCAGGAGGGACGTGAGTGCACCTAGAACCAGGACTGGGGTGGGCTGGGGTTGGTGAGGAGTGATCAGATTTGGGATATTTTGAATGAAGAGCTGCCTGGATTTGTGACAGACCAGATAGTGGGTGTCAAAGTGGAGTCAAAATTAGCTACAAGGACATGGCCCCAAGCACAGAGCTTGCAGGTGAGATGCTGGTTTTGGGGGGGGGCGTCTAGAGTTCAGTTTGAACATATGGCATTTGAGAACATGGATAGTCCTCTGATTTTTTCCCTCACAGTCCCCCTGGGAGTGGGGGGTATGCTCTCCCTTTGCAGTAAAAGAACACTGAAGCTCATGAAGGTTAGTGGACTGTACCAAGTCACACAATCTCTACAGAACAGGAGCGGAATTTTAATCCTGAAATGTCTGTCTACTAATCCCCAGCTCCTTGCTACTCTTGAAAGTGCTTTTGGATGGTTCCAGAAGTCCCCCGCATGAGGCCATTAGTATCGTGTAGTATCATGCGCCCTATAGAAGTTCATTCAGCAATTTTTCATGACGTGAAGTTCCACTAAAGGCTGACATTTTAAATGGAGGTGGTCATTTCTTTGCATCTTATACAAGACCGAAAACACACTTTAGAAATGACTGAGTGTAGTAAAGCCACCTAGCATATCAGGAAATGAGGTTTGTGGTTGATTGGGTGTAAGCAACCATTTCTCAAAGTCTGTCCTGTTGAGCCCTACCGGGCTCATTAAGGGTTCTGTGGTCAGTTGTGTTTGGAAGCATGTCCTGTATCCTTCTGGGAATCTACAGTGCATATTAGCAGACTGCTTCTCTTCCCTAAAATGTATTAAGCACCTCATAGGCACAGTTACTGTTACACCATTTTCCCATGTTGGATGTGTTTCTATAGGTCTGCCCTAGTCATGGCTATGTCCTGATATCACCTTGATCTGCACGTTCTCTCAAATATACATGTCCCTGAAGCCTAAATATGACATTAACAGGCCGTTTCGTACCCCTTTCATATTTCTAGTGGACTCTTCTGACTTTTAGCTATGTGGCCATCGGATCCTCAGGTGATGAACGGGAATGGATTTTCTTGAACTAGACCCTAAGATCTTTTGCATCCTCTATCTAAAAACAGGTTCTCTTTCTCTTTGGTTATATAATCTGTGTGTTTAAATTGTGGGACTCAGCAGAGTCATTGCAACCCAGGAGTTGTCAGCAGTTTGAAACACGGAGCAGGCAGTGGGGAGCTGTGCGCCATGATTGATTCCTTGGGTGTTGGCGAAGTCCAAAGGTGATGTGAACTGAAGTGTCCTGAAGAGCTGCCCACAGACCTCTTGGCTCTTACAACTCATGTAGTCTTGCTGGAGCTTGACCTAAAACAGATGGCTACTGTTTCTCCTTCCTCTGAGAATCATTGGTGCCAAGGGAGCAATCTTAGGAGGTCTCTGAGAGTTTAACCTTGATGAGTTCTTGGCAGGGCCAGTTTCATGGGTGTGTGGCCTGTGCAGTTACACAGAGCCCAGACTCAAAAGGGCTCTGTGTTTGGTTTAATGCTCTGTTGTCACTGTCTTGAAATTTGTAGTAACAAAGGGCCCGTGTTTTCCTTTAGCAGTGGATCCTGCAAATTACGTAGCTAGTCCTGATCCTAAGAGCTGGCTCTTATCCTTGACTTCTAGCTTGCAGGGGGAGACCACAAAGAAGGAAGGATTTTGCATCTGGAGGGCATTTAAGAACAACCTACAATACTAATCTCATGTTTCTTTACATGCTGCAGTTTAGGGTTCGAGAATTGGAGTATCCATTGACTTTAGAGAAAGAGCATATTGCTAGATGGTAGACCCATTCAGTAGAGGAATGGCTGTTATAAACAGCACTGAGTTGTTCAAAAGGAAGTGATCTGGGATCCTAGGCCCTTCTCAGAGTCTTTGTTCTAACTGAAACAAGGACTCACCATCCATTTATAAGATAAGTTTTAGATGGGACACAGGATGCTTCTTGATAAGCATCAGCAAGGTGAAGATTAACTGTGGCAGTTCATTCATTCAACAGATACATATTAAGCACCTACTATGTGTTGGGTACTGTGTTAGGGAAAGGGCATGGGTGAGCTCTTGAACTTGTGTTCCCCCAAAGTTGATCCTGAGACAAAAAGATTGGAATGCAAGTGATCCCTGGAAATACTGGCAGGAGAGTAAGGAAGGGAAGCAAAGAAATGAAGGAATTAAATTTAGGATTGATTATCTTGGTGGGCAACCAGCTCGCAATCCCACGGGGACCCCTGGAAGACAGCGTAGAACAAGCCTTGGATTTGTCCCAGAGAAGGACTTGGAGGCTGGTTATTTACCCACTAACCATCACCCATCTTTGGCTGAGCACCACCCTTTGGGCTTTTTTGGCCCCTCTGTGAAAGGATGAACACAGCTCTTGGCCAAAGAAGGGTTATAGGCAAAGAATCAAAAGCACTGGGAGGAGGAGGCTGTGGGTGAGTGTAAGATGGGTGGGTGCCAGGGGTGAGGAGATGAAGCATGACAGAGGTGAGGCTGCCATCTTTGGATGGGTTTGTAGAGGGAGGGCCTTCCTGAAGAGGTGGCATTTGAGCAGAGACCTGGATGCAGTTTGAGAGTCATGTGCATATCCCAGGTGGAGGCGGTTTGAGGAAGAGCATGGAGGCTATTTTGGATGGAGTGGAATAATCAAAGGAAAGAAGGGTAGGATGTGAGATAAATAGGGTACCCAGGGATCAGGGTAAGGATTTTAGGTGGTGTTCAGAGTGTTTCAGGAATCTATTAGAGAATTCTGAGCAGAGGAATGACACAATCAGATTTAAATTCTAAAAAGAATAGTTCTGCCTTCCGGGTGGACAACAGATGACGACCAAGGATGATAGGGAGAAGCAGAGAGATGATTCTGTTTGATCAGAAATCAGAGTTCAAGGGGCTAGAGTTTCTGGAAAGGACAAGCAGGCTGTGCTGTGTTAGGACAACAGTGTACTCACCCAGCCCAAGCCGCTGCCTACAGACTTGCTGCCATGTTCTTGCTTTAGCCTCAGCTCTTGATTTTTGTTGGCTCTGAGGGGCCCTGCTTCTCGGCCCCCTTCTCCACACTGGGACCACTTCTCCCTTCTTAGGGCCACCTGGCCTTAGTTCTTCCAATCACCGCTGCCCTTCAGTGCTTCCCTGACACCCACTCTGGTCCTTGCTGTGCCCTGACACGCAGTTACTGCAGGATCCAAAGATTTCACTGGAACATTTACGTATGCGCTGCTTTTCTCACTTTTTTCTTTCTGTGTATTGTAGCTGAGCTTTCGGGGTTTTTGTGTTTATAGCAAAAGGATTCACACAACCAAATATCTCATCCTCTTCTCAGCTAAGATTGGCTCCATTGGCTGGCTGCATCACAGGCTATGGAAGGTGTGAGTCACTAACATCTGACATAGAAGCAACATTGGACAAAGACACTGCCATGGCTTTCCCAGTCCACCAGGCTTGTCCACTCTTGAGCACTTGGATTGGGAAGGAGGCAGAGCAGTGTTCTTGCTGAGGCTGCAGAGGAGCCAATGGGCCATGGTAGAGTGGAAATGTAAGAGAGGCCACCAGGGGAAGGCCTAGGATGTTCCTTAAACAAATAGGCCATGAGTTGTCACATCAGGCACTGGGATTCCATGAGTGTGGTCCCTGTCTTTCTGGAGTTCACACTCTGGACACCCTTCTTTGCTGAGGCTCACAGAGCCAGCTTTTAGATCTAATAACTCTACAGATCCATCATTCTGTTTCCTCTCTCTGTGGAGAGAGACAGGAAGGGCCAGGGGCCAGATGACCTGCTCATAGCAGTCATAACGTGAGGCACTTTCCACTCTGTTGCTTATCCAGTATGAAAAAATGGCAGCTGCTGGAAACGAGATGGTGTCTTTCAACTGGAAACTTGAGAGACCAAAGAGAGTAGAATACATAATAGACAAAAGGTGAAAATATATTGTGATCTTTGGCAGTTTGGTTTTCTGAAAACTTTGTAACTTTAAGATAGTATTTGGTCATTTGGTTGTTGGGCTTCTTGATTTCTTCTTAAAATACTGTGGCATCTTTTCATCTATACTCAAGGTTTTCTCAGTCATAGACCATTAATCAGAATATTAAAATTTTCAAAAGCAAAATAATTTTTTCATTAAAATGTGGGAAAATTTCCTTAAACAGGAATTACTTAAAAAATGGGAGCTTTATATTACTATTATGTTCCTTGTTGACTTTGTATTTCTTTGTGTTTTTAAACAGATAATAAGCAAAAAATATAACTTCCACAGCTGTAGGATTGTGAAGTAAAATGTAAATTTTCACATTAGAAATAATGATTTCTTACTCTTTTGTTGGAGCAACATGGTGAAGAGCGTTGTTCATGATAAAACAAGATAAAATGGCTCCAAAATTACTTAGTTTGCCTGATACCATATAGACATTATCATTAAAATACATTTTATAACTGTACTTCTACTGCAAAAACACTTGAAAGGTGAACTCAGGAAGGTTTAGCTACATTTTCCTGTAAAGCATAGTTTCATATAGCTTAAAATCCAACATATTTTCTCATTTCTACCCATTCACATTGATAGCTGCTTAATAAAACTGTGTCTCTCCTAAATCATCTCGAACTTTCTGTGTTCACAAAAGGAAATGTGTAGGGCTAGTCAGTGATGAGACCGTGTTTGCTTGTTTATTTGGCACTTATTTTGTACCTTGTCCTCAAGTTCATTTGCACAAATTTTTTAGTCCTTAGTGTCTCTCTGGGCATATCTGGGGTCACAGAGTATGAACTTTCACCTCAATAAAGGAGATGACAGGATTCTAGGGCCACATGAAGAAAGTTGGTTTTTCTCTGGGAACACTTTTATTTTCAGTCCAGGTTTAGGTTAGAAAAACAGGCTAAAAACAAAACCCAACAATTACTAGCATAATGGGACTTAAGTGAACAATTGCCATTTTTATCAACTGTCTAGTTCATAAAATCATAAGTCACATTCTTTTCACCTGTGTCTTGGACCAGGCTTCTCACACTTTAATGTAGATATGTATCACCTGGCACTATTAAGATGCAGATTCTGCATTTCTAAGAAGCTTCCAGATGGTGCTGATGCTGCTGGTCCGTGGGCATCTGTAGAGGAGCAGAGCCTTAGATAACTTGTTTTGGGACCCATCTTGCTTGACTGTGGGGCCAGGCTATACCTGGGGGAGGACCTGACTGCTTTGGAAAAGAGACTGTAGAGGTAAGTCAGCCTGAAAATTTTTCTGATGCAGAAAACCCTTTTTATGCATATGGGATGGTCGAGCACCTATCTTCCCAGGAGCAGGTGAAACGGAGAGATGTGATAAAGGGGGGCATGCTTGCCTTTTTAATTTTTTTATAGTCTGGTTTGAGAACATCTAAACAGTTGTTCGTCTGCCCAAACCCACAAGTTTTCCAGGGAGGGAGGGTTCCTTAAAGGCCCCTGAAGTAACTGATTTGCATTTCTAGTAGAGGGCGTCCATTGTTTATGACCTCAAATGGAAGCTGCTGGGCTTTGCCCAGGGACACAAAAAGCAGAGGTTACACTTTTGAGCAGAATGGGGCCTTTGATGTTAAGGAAAGGACTGGTGGAGATTACAGAAGAATTTCCGGTGGTAATTACAAAGGCAGAGCTCTCTTCTCCTTAGCAACCACCCAAGCAAAGGGACCAGGAGCTTGGAATAGCAGTGGTCCCTACAGAGAAATGTGTGTGCAGACAGAATCAAAAGCAATTTCTGTAAGTTTGCACTAATGACTTTGGGGACCAGAGTGCCCTGAGAATGGAAGAGGAGGGCCTTATTATCAGGGGTGACCTCAGATTTGCAATTAAAATGACTGTCGGGCATATAAATGGACACCTGGGTGGGAGGATTGTGTAGTGTAGGTGGTACTCAGTGCATTTCTTTATCTTCGACTTTGGATGGAGAAAAGTTTTTCCTCTGCTGCTTGTAAGCTCAGTAATGACAGATGGTTCTTATTTTCTGCTGGTTTCTGTTCCCAGAGGAATAAAGTAGGAATTGTGTTCAGAATTCAAACCTATACAAAGATGCTTGCATTGGGGTGGGGAATTTAGGAATACAAGGACATTGGCTGTGATTATTAAGGCAGAGAAGGGCTGTAGAAAGTTATGGACTTGAGAACTAGACAGAACTGATCCTGTGACCTTGTTGTTATCCTTCTAGTGTTGTTTTACTGTAGTGAGGGCAATAATATCTCCCTTCAGTGGGTAGGAGACCATGTTCATGAAGTGTCTAGGAGAATATATGGTATATAGCTTTTCAGTAGGTGGAAGAGTTATCTTAGAAAGGTTTCCTGAGCTATAGCTCATGATTACATTTCAAGATGAGAGCTGGAGGGCGCCTGGGTGGCTCAGTGGGTTAAGCCGCTGCCTTCAGCTCAGGTCATGATCTCAGGGGTCCTGGGATCTAGTCCGCATCGGGCTCTCTGCTCGGCAGGGGGCCTGCTTCCCCCTCTCTCTCTGCCTGCCTCTCTGCCTGCTTGTGATCTCTCTCTGTCAAATAAATAAATAAATAAAATCTTTTAAAATATATATATATATAAAAGATGAGAGCTGGAGTTATGAATTGAATGTGAATTTGAATTTCACCAAGTGAGTATAGCAACAAAAATAACAGGTAGTGGAGAATATATGATGTCAAGAAAGCAAGATGTGCAGAGTAGGGGGACAACAATAAATTAGTAGTTTTTGCAAATGTGAAGGATTAATTTTTGAGCCTTTTGCACATTGAGGTTACCAGTGAAATGCCTGGGGCTATAAGGATCAAAGAAGAGTTCTGTTCTGATGATTCTAAGAACTTACAGAATTCCTAAGTATTTCTGGGCCAAGGACCATGTGACCCAGTTCTTTGTCTTCCAGTCACCTTGTAACAGAGTGACTGTGATTGCCGCTCAAAACCCATTGACTCCCCAGTACTCAAGTCCAGATTCTCTCTAACGTTGTGACCTCTAATACAGGAGCCGCCAGCGCGTGTGGCCAGTTCAAGCTGAGATGTGCTTTCAAGTGCCACACACTGGATTTCAAAGGTTTCGTATAAAAAATGTCAAGTATATCGTTAATAATATTTGTATATAAACTACTTGTTAAAATGACATTTGGGGGTACATTGGTTTAAAATACTAAAATTAATTTGACCTGTTTTTACCTTTTTAACATGGCAACGCATCCATTTAAAATTACCCAGTTGGCTCATGTTTTATTTCTTTTGGGGAGTGCTGGTCTAGACTGCCCTGAGAGACTCACGTAGGCATTTACTGGAGAGGTTTAAATCCTCAAACTTCTCTGTCTCAAAATAAGAACAAAACAAAACTTTGTGGTGGCTTAGGGGAGCTTCCTGATCTCAATTCTGTTGTCCTCTCAGCGCAAAGAGCACTCTTTGCAAGTTAATCCTATTTTTAAGGCAAACACATTAAGTCTTTCCAGAACAGTCTCAGAGTATTTACATCATTTACATTTAAGTTTTCTTCACGTTGTTCTAAGTCAGCATTTGACAACTATTATCTAAGAGGCAGCGTTCCGTCGAAGGGCGTCTGTTTCTGGAAACACACAGCAACAAATCCAGTAGGAGAATATGGAAAACAAAGAAAAGTTACAAGGTGCATTTTTGCTCAACATTGATCTTACTGTAAAGATGGAAGAAAGAAGAGGTAGTTTTGCATCAGTTAAATGGGTAATCACAATGATCGGTTCTCTTTCCTCATGGAATACAGGGAATCAGCAAAGTAAATTGATTCTTTCCGGTTCTAAGTTGTCAGGGAGTTCCTGAAAGCAAACCGCAATCCTATTTCTGCAGCTGAATTGAGGTGAGGAGAGGGGGCGAGATGAGTTAGCCAGCTGCTTCAGGCTCCTGACTGATCGCTCAGAAGATGCAGATGAATGTAGAGGTTTGTGCTATTAAATAGAGTTATGGTTCTTAACTTGAAATGAATACTGTGATGTGGCTTGAGTAGTCCTATGAATCCAATATCTTTGGTCACACGTTTGTCCTCAGATTATCTCCGCTCCGGAGACAGGAATGATGAACATTGCACTCTCATCGTGGGGAGAAGGAGGGATGGCGTGTCGATAAATTGGGATTGAAGAATGGCCCATGAATTCTTTCACCAGTGTATCCCCGTGTCCCTGCATTTTGATCTAACACCATTGCTCTTTCTTGAAGGCCATCTATGAAAATAGTACAAGGATTTTTTTCAACCTCGTTCAACCTCCGGTGAATCCTCAAAGCTGACAGGGACATTCTGGGGCTGGTAATTCCACGGGAGAGCTTTTAGCATTTCCAAGGCGCTTACGTGTAGTTGGGCTATGCTGTTTGCAGTGTGGGCGGCAAGAACATGAATTACCAGTGGGACTTTACTCATAAGTGGGACTAAATGTTTTTTCCTCTAAAAAAAAAAAATGTGTATATACGTGTGTGTGTGTGTGTGTGTGTGTGTGTGTGTGTATAAATTCCTGTTGTTTTAACACACAGTATAATATTCATTTCAGGTATACAATTTAGTGATTCAAGTTCACTAAATGTTGATGTACTTTACATTTCTGAAGAAATTTCAAAATAGTTTCTACTCTTCCCCCCTCCTTTTAATGCTGTAAGTTTCTGGATTATAACAACTCGCCTTGACAAACACCCAGAATCCTAACTAGGAAAGTACATTGGGCCTGCTTTGGGGAAGGATTGTAAAACGAGGGGTTTACTTTCCTACTCTGCCTGATGTATTTGTCACCATCCTAAGGCTTTCTCCCTGGGTAACGGTGGTGGCAAATTTCGTTCTTGCCGTATGCATTTATTGAACACCATAAGGTGTAGAAACACTGTGTAAAGGAAGGAGAATAACCCTAGAGGCCAGTATGAGGAGTGCTTGGCTCCACATTGGCTTTTTCAATGTCCCCGACCTCTGGTGGGGTCTTGAGGACCGTGTTCGTGCAGCACTGAAATGTGCTTCTCACTTGTGGATCTCAGGTGGTGGGGACAGTGAAATCTCTGGTAAAGTTGTCCAATGCTATTTATAATTTCAGCCTCTTCTTTAAAACCATCTTGTATTTCTTTAAAATCATTACTCTCAGTTTTAAAGCATTAGGTTATCTTCATCTCAAGTGGTTTTAATCTTTTTTTTTTTTTTAAGATTTTATTTTAGAGAGCATGTGTGGAGAGGGGCAAAGGGGGAGGAAGAGTATCTTTAAGCAGGCTCCCTGTGGAGCATGGAGATGGGGCTTAATCTCGGGACCCTAAGACCATGACTTGAGCGGAAGCCAGGAGTTAGGTGCTTAACTGAGAGAACCCCACAAATATTTTGAATCTTAACAGTATCCTTCACGTTCCAAGAGAAATGGAAAAAAAAAAAAAAGTGTATTCTAAACTCCAGGCTGTCCAGATTTCTGTGAATTCAGTTGATCGAGTGTATGAAACTTCTAGAATTATAATTCACCATTTTGAATTTTATCTCTTCCTGCATGATGGTTTATGCCCTCCACTGCATTAATCTCCGTCTGTTTACATTTCAATCATCTTGTTTATCTGTTGTGAATCTGTTCATCTGCATAGTTCCTTCCAGACCCAGCTGCCATAGCTGATATGAACATATTACACAAGAGTCATTGAGGGCAAAAGAGAAAGAATGCTATTCTGGTTTTGAGCTTTGCCTGGAATTCTCAGTGACTCTCCTGCAGTGACTGATGACAACAGGTGTTCCAAAAGTTAGCTGTTGGAAATGACAGTTTTGCATCTTCACTCTTGGCTCTCAAAAATTAGATGCCAGCTAGTCAGTATAGTTACTATGCTTGTTTCTTAAAGATCCTAGTTGAAATGAAACTACTCACTGTTTTCAGACTAAATGATTTTGTTTAACATTTTTTTTTTTTACAGATTTATTTATTTTTAGAGAGAGAGTGTGCGCATGTGCACAAATGGGTGAGCACGAGCCGGGGGAAGGGTAGAGGGAGAGCGAGAGAATCCTCAAGCAGACTCCCCTCGGAGCGTAGAGCCCAACACAGGGCTGAGTCCTAGGACCCTGAGATCATGACCTGAGCTGAAATCAAGAGCTGGATGCCCAACTGACTGAGCCACCCAGGCACCCCTCATTTAACATTTTAATGCTAGTTTTCAACTTCCAAGTCATGTCCCTTTTTTGCATTCCACATGTAACCCATCAGCCAATCCTATTGCCTCTACATTCAAAGTACTACCTTAATTGACCACTTTTATGTCAGCTGTCATCAGCATTGACCAAGCCAGTGTCCTCACCCCTTTGGGCTCTCGTAGCAGCCTGTTAATTGGTTCTCTGCTTCACCCTTGGCCTACTGTAGTCCTTCAAGTAGCGAAACACGCATCCTTTAAAACCGTAGTTCAGACTACCTAATTTTGCTGCTTAAAATGCTCTAGTTGCTTTCCATTTGACTGAGAATCCGATTCGGTCAATGTCTTTGCATGATCTGGCACCCTTTTTCCAATTTCATCTCCTTGTAGTGTCCCCTTGCTCATTCTGCTATGCTCCAGCTGCATGGATCTCATCAACCTTGTGAAACACTCCCTTCAGGGCCTTTGCACCTGCTATCTCTTCTTTCTGGAATCCTCTTTATATCTGCGCAAGGCTTACTCTGTCATTTCTCTCAGGTCTTTGCTTATATGCCACTTCATTAGAGTCCCTCCTGAAGTTCCCATCTAAAATAGAACCTGCCCCCCACCCCTGACTTGCTAGGAATGCAATAAATAGTTGTTGAATGGGTGAAGTAACTATTTTTCAAGGAAGACATTTAATTTCCTGTTCCATCTATGGGAATAGATAAGGAATGCATAATATGATCCTTAGCAGAAGATGACACATAAATATTACAATAAAGTGGTAAAAATAAGACATGGTAAAAATTCTAAACCATATATTTAATTAATTTAAAGTGCAAACAGTAATAGGACAAAGACTCATTTTTAAAAAATAGAGATCTTCCTTGGGACAGCTAACATTTGTAATCAGACCACTAATTTATGCAAAGTGTGGTGTCATTGGTATCCTTTTTCTAAACCCTTAAATGCTCCTTTTATGATCAAATTTGAATTATCAATGTACTCGACAGACTACCCTTTATAATAAAACGTATCTGCGTGTATGTTATATTTGTAATTATATATAACACACATTTAATTGTCAATAATTCATGATTTTTACACTAATGAAAGTTTTGGATTAGAGAGTTATTTCTTATTGTTAACTGGCAAACTTATTTTAATTTTTACATTTTAAGGAATCTTTACAGCCCAGTGTGGGGCTCAAAACTCATAACCCCAAGATCAAGAATTACGTGTTCTACCAATTGAGCCAGCCAGGTACCCTGGGAATCTGTCATTATTGATGTATTGTTATTATTTGTAGGTATCAGATACATGGTTGCAAACTTGCAGAAGGAACATTTCTTTTATCAGGAGAAATTCCTCTTCATGTTGTAACTCTGAATTCACTTCATTGTTTTGGGCTTGTTGTTTTATCCACAAAAGGAATATAATAACACATTATTGACTTAAAGGTAGAAATATATGGTACTGTGAAATCTGATCTTGAAGATTCACAATTTTAAAATCACAATAAGATAGCATTACACCCTTGTTATAGCTGAAGTAATAAGAAAAAAAAAATAGATAGTACCAAGTGGGTGAGGATTCAGAGCAACTGGAATTCTCATATATTCAGTGCTGGTGGGAACACAGAATCATTCAGCCACTTCAGGAGAAAAATTGGCAGTTTCTTATTCTGTTAACCTATGCTTAAATATGACCCAGCTGTCCCACTCATGGATATTTATCCAAGTGAAATGAAGACTTTGTCTACACCAAAATCTGTATGCTAATATTTATGGTAGCTTTATTTATAATTGTCAGAAACTAGAAACAGCCCAGGTGTCCTTCAGCTGGAATGAAAAATAAGGCTGGTACATCCATACAATGAAATATGACTCAGCAGTTAAAAGGAACAAAACTATTGATGAAAACATTGACATTGATGACCCCAGAATGCATCATGCTAGGTGAAAGGAGTCAGACTCAAAAGGCTACAGAATGTATGATTCTTTACACTAAGGGTGACGTTATAAGAACAAATGACAGATCAGTGGTTTGGGTGGGATTGGGAGGAGGGACGGACTACAAGGGGGCAGCAGGAGAGAGTTTTGGGGGGTAATGGAACAGTTTTATGTCTGGATTATAAGGTGGTTTACATGACTCTATGCATTTGTCAAAACTCACGGAACTATATACCAGAATGAATTTTAATGTATGTGAATAAAGAATTTTTAAAGGTTTTTCTTGAGGCATAATTAACATACAACATTAGTTCCAGGTGTACAATGTAATTGATATTTGTATACATTGCAAAAGGATCATAATACATCAACCCATTCCATGTTTTTCCTTGTGATGAGAACTTAGATTTACTCTCTTTGCAGCTTTCCAATATGCAATACAGTGTTAACTATGGTCTCCCTGCCGTACATTATATTCTGATGGCTTATTTATTTTATAATGGGGAGTCTGTACCTTTTGATTTCCTACACCCATTTTGTGTATCCTTCACCCCACCTCTGGCAACCACCCATCTGTATCCACAAACTTACTGTTTCTTTATTTTTAGATTCCACATGTAAGTGAAATCATAGGGTATTCGTCTTTCTCTGACTTATTTCATGTAGCATAATGCCTTCAGGGTCCATCCGTGTTGTTGCAAATGGCAAGATTTCGTTCTCTGTTATGGCTGAATATTTTATAGGCATACCACATTACAACATTTTCTTTATCCATTTGTCCCACTGGGGACACTTAAATTGTTTCTGTAGCTTGGCTATTAAAAATAATGCTGCTGTGAACATGGCAGTGCGTATATCTCTTCAACTTAATGTCATTATTTTCTTCAGATAAATACCAGGCAGTAGAATTGCTGGATCATATGGTAGTTCTATTTTTAATTTTTTGAGGAGCCTCCATACTGCTTTCCAGAGTGCCTCTGCTAATTTACATTCCCACCAACAGAGATTGTAGTCTTAGAGTTAGTAGGATGTTAGCGGTGGGCCTGTGATATATGGCCTTTATTATGCTGGGGTCTGTTTCCTCAGAGTTTTTATCCTAAATGAAGTTGTTTTTAGTCAAATGCTTTTTCTGCATCGATTTGAGATTATCATATGATCTTTAGTCTACATTCTGTTAATGTGGGGTATCACATTGATTGAATTGTGGATGCTGAACCATCCTTGCATACTTGGAACAAATCCTACTTGATCATGGCATATGATCCTTTCAATTTATTGCTGAGTTCAGTTTGCTAATATTTTGTTGAGGATTTTGGATCTGTGTTCATCGGGGATACTGGCCGGTCATTGAACTTTCTTACGGTGTCTGTGTGTCGTAACACTGGGCTCATAAGAAGAGTTTGGAAGTGTTCCCTCCCCTTTTATTTTTTTGGAAGACATTGAGAAAGATTAGTATTCTTCTTTGAATGTTAGGTAAATTCAACAGTGAAGCTGTCTGGTCCTGGACGTTTGTTTGTAGGGAGTTTTAAAATGATTAATTCAGTCTCCTTACTAGTAAATGGGTCTGTTCAGATTTTCTCTTCCATCCCAATTCAGTCTTGGTAGGTTGAATGCTTCTAGGAATGTATCCGTTTCTTCTAGGTTGTCCAGTTTGTTGGCACGTAATTGTTTGTAGTAGTCTTTTCTGATCCTTTGTATTTCTGTGGTATTGGTTGTGGTGTCTCCACTTTCATTTCTTATTTTACTTATTTGAGCATGCTATTTTTTTTTCTTGGAGATTCTAGCTATAGGTTTTATCAGTTTTGTTTATCTTTTCAAAGAACCAGCTCTTGGCTTTTTTGATCTTTTCTGTTGTCCTTTTAGTTTCTGTTTCATTTAATTCTGTGTTGATTTTTTAAATTTCCTTTTAATTTTAAGTTTTCTTATTTTTCTAGTTCCCTCACCTGTACAGTAAGGTTGTTTGAGATTTTTTGTGCTTCCTGAGGAGGGCATTAATTGCTGTGAATTTCCTCTTAGCACTGCTTTTGATGTACTCCATAAGCTTTGGTATATTGTACTTCGATCTTTTTTTGGTCTCGATGTATTTTTTTATTTCACTTTGACTTCTTTGTTGACCCATTGGTTGTCTATTAGCATGTTGTCTCCGTCTCCACATATTTGTGAATTTTTCAGTTTTCTTGTAGTGGATTTCTAGTTTCATACTGTTGTGGTGAGGAAAGATGCTTGATGTGATTTCAGTCTTTTAAAATTTCTTATTGCCTGTTTTGTAGTCTAACAAATGATCTGGGTTGGAGAATATTCCATGTACATGTGAGAAGAATCTGGATGCTGTTGCTTTTGGATGGAATATCCTGTGTATATTTGTTAAGGCCATCTGGTCTGATAGGTTATGTAAAGCTGATGTTTCTGTATTGATTTTCCATTTGGATGATTTGTCCATTGGTATGGGTGGGGTATTAATGTCTCCTTCTGTTATGTTTGTGCTGTGTTTTTCCTTCTTTATGTCACTTAGTATTTGCTTTGTATATTTAGTGCTTTTGTGTTGGGTACATAAATATTTACAAATGTTATATCCTCTTGTTGGATTGACCTCTTTATCATTATGTAATGCCCTTCTTTGTCTCTTATTACAATATTTGTTTTAAAGTCGATTTTGTCTACTGATAAATATGGTTATTCCCCAACTTTCTTTTGGTTTCCATTTGCATGGAATACCTTCATTTTCACTCTGTGTGTGTCCTTATATCTAAAGTGACTCTCTTGGGGCGCCTGGGTGGCTCAGTGGTTAAAGCCTCTGCCTTCGGCTCAGGTCATGATCTCAGGGTCCTGGGATCGAGTCCCACGTCGGGCTCTCTGCTCGGCGGGGAGCCTGCCTCCTCCTGTCTCTCTCTGCCTGCATCTCTGCCTACTTGTGATCTGTTAAAAAAAAAAAAAAAATCTTTAAAATGACTCTCTTGTAGGCAGAATATAGATGGGTCTTTTTTTTTTTTTTTAAGACTTTATATTTACTTGAGAGTGAAAGAGAGAGAGAGAGAGAGGGAGAGCATGTGAGGTGGGAGGGTCAGAGGGAGAAGCAGACTCCCTCCTGAGCAGGGAGTCCAATGTGGG
Source organism: Enhydra lutris kenyoni (assembly GCF_002288905.1). NCBI lineage: Eukaryota > Metazoa > Chordata > Mammalia > Carnivora > Mustelidae > Enhydra > Enhydra lutris. Next base: position 34,544,989 of record NW_019154090.1, read on the forward strand.
ACTCAATCCTGGGACTCCAGGACTGTGACCCGAGCTGAAGGCAGTTGCTTAACCACTGAGCCACCCAGGTGCCCTGAAGGGTCTTGTTTTTCATCCATTCAGTTACTCTGTCTTTTGATTGAAGAATTTAGTCCATTTATGTTTATGGTAATTATTGATAGGTCTTATTACAATTTTGTTAATTGTTTTCTGGCTTTTTGTAGTTCCTCTGTTCCATTTTTCTTCTTTTGCTCTCTTCCTTCATGATTTGATGATTTTTTTAGTGGTGTGCATAGATTCCTTTCTCATTATTTTTTGTGTATCTACTATAGGTTTTGCTTGGTGGTTACCTTGAGGCTTATATGTGACAATTTATAAGGTGATAACACATTTTAAAACTCTGCACTTTTTAAAAAATTAACATATACTGTATTATTTGCCCCAGGGGTATAGGTCTGTGAATCATAAAGCTTACACATTTCACAGTACTCACCATAGCACATACCCTCCCCAATGTCCATAACCCAGCCACTCTATCCCTAACCCCCCCACCCCCAGGAACCCTCAGTTTATTTCATGAGATTAAGAGTCTCTTATGGTTTGTCTCCCTCCCTGGTCCCATCTTGTTTCATTTTTTCCCTCCCTTCCCCCCACAATCCACCGCTCTGCCTCTCAAATTCCTCATCAGAGAGATTATATAATAGTTGTCTTGCTCTGATTAACTTATTACGCTTAACATAATAACCTCTAGTTCCATCCATATCATTGCAAATGGCAAGATTTCGGTTTTTTGATGGCTGCATAGTATTCCTGTGTGTGTGTATGTGTGTGTGTGTGTGTGTGCGTGTATACATATACATACCACATCTTCTTTATCCATTCATCTGTTGATGGACATCTAGGTTCTTTTCATAGTTTGGCTATTTTGGACTTTGCTGCTGTAAACATTTGGGTGCATGTGCCCCTTCGGATCATTATATTTGTATCTTTAGGGTAAATATCCAGTAGTGTGATTGCTGTGTCTTAGGGTAGCTCTATTTTCAACTTTTTGAGGAACCTCCATACTGTTTTCCAGAATGGCTACGCCAGCCTGCATTCCCACCAACAGAGTAGGAAGGTCCCCCTTTCTCTGCAGCCTTGCCAGCACCTCTCATCTCCTGACTTGTTAATTTTAGCCTTTCTGACTAGTGTGAGGTGGTATCTCACTGTGGTTATGATTTGTATTTCCCTGATGCCAAGTGATGTTAAACACTTTTTTCTTTTCTCTTCTTTTTGTTGTTGTTGAGCACTTTTTTCATGTGTCTGTTGGCCATTTGGGGGTCTTCTTTGCAGAAATGTCTGTTCATGTCTTCTGCTTATTTCTTTATTGGATTCTTTGTTCTTTGGGTGTTGTAAAACTCTACGTTTTTACTCTCCCCCAGTCATGTTTGTTTTTGATATCACATTTTACATTTTTTATCTTTTGTATCCCTCAGCTCATTATTGTAGTTATAATTATTTTTACTGCTTTTGTCTTTTGACCTTCACACTACCTTTATAACTATAAATCCACTACCTTTACTATATACTTGCCTGTTAAGACTATTAATCTTTCTTTCAACTTGAAGAATTCCACCTAACAACATTTTCTTGTAATGCTGATTTAGTGGTGAAGAACTCCTTTAACTTCGGCTTATCTGGAAACTGTATCTTTCGATTCTGAATGATAACTTTGCTGGGTAGAGTATGCTTGGTGGAAATTTTTTTCTTTTAGCACTTTGATTATATCACCACTCTCTTCTATCCTGCAACATTTCTGCAGAAGAATTTGCTGATGAACTTACGGGATTTCCCTTGTACATAACAACTTGTTTTCTTCTTGCTATTTTTAATATTCTTTCCTTGCCTTTGATGTTTTCATTATAATATGTCTTGGTATTCTTCTTGGCTTTCTCATATTTTGAATCTGTGGGCTTCCTGCATCTGGATATCAGTTTTCTTAGCAGAGTTGGGAAGTTTTTAGTCATTATTCCTTCACATAGGTTTTCTGCCCCTTTATATCTCTCTGCTCTTTCTGAGACCCCTTTAATGTGAATGTTGGCCCATTTGATGTTGTCCTATAAGTCCCTTAAATTATAAGTCAGTTTTTTTCTTTTTTTTCCTGTTTTGTTCCTGTTTGGTGTTTCTCTGTTTGGTGAGTTTCTCTGCTCTATTTTACTGATCCTTTCTTCTGCTTTATCTGCTCTGCTATTGAACTTCTCTAGTGTATTTTCAGTTTGATTATTGTATTTTTCAGTTCTGTGGCTTATGTTTAGAACTTTCTCATATTTTCTATCTCTTTATGATGCTCTCAGTGTGTTCATCTCTTTTTCTCTCCAGCTTGGTGATCATCTTTAAGATTGTTACTTCAAACTCTTTATCAGGTCAACTACTTATCTCCATTTAATTAAGGTTTTTTCCCTGAGGTTTTACGTTCTTTTATTTGGAGCATAGTCCCCTACTTCCTCATTTTGCTTGACTCTCTGTTGGTTTCTGTATAGTAGATGATACAGTCACCTCTCCCAATCCTGAAGGATTCGTTGGCCTTGTGTAAGAGATGAAACTTACTGTTCAATCGTGCTTTAGTTCTTGGTTGTCTCTCAAACAATTTGTGATTGTCCAAGGAACCTATTTTATTTTCAAGAGCTCTCAGTAGTCGAATGTATGCCAAGGTAAGTCAGTGTTTCAAAGGAGAGAATGTCAGCCAGCCCCTGAAGCCAGACCCTCAGGCCACAGCTTTTAAAGAACGCAAATGTATACAGTCCTGTGAGTCTGTCAGCATAGGTCCTATTGGCCCCCAAGCAGACAATATGAAGGTGTACCCTGGGTATCAGTTGTCAAAAATCAGGGTTCCAGATGCATGTGTGAGCTCCTTTCTGGGAAGTACCAGGAAGCTGTAATGAGGTGGAGGAAGAGCAGAAGGGTCTAAGTCCCCTAGCCTGTGTTACCTGAGAGCAGCCCTGCAGTCTCTAGATATATGCCAAACCTGAACCTTTCCCCTAAGGTTGGAGCTCCAAGACTAGCAAGTAGGCCCCTTTCACAGAAAGGGTATGGTTCAATCTGTTTTCTATGTGGTGCCTTGGGGCTGGTAACCTTCCAGGAACTGTCTCTTATTACAGTCCTGTGAGACCTAGGAACCTAAGCTCCTCTGGCTTCCAGAGCTAGGTGACCAAAGGGGTATCCCCAGGGCACCTGCTGTACAAACTGGGGTACCAGATATATAATGTCCAACAGCTCCCTTCCTGGAGATGCTTGTGCTCTGGAGTGTGGCGGAGGGAGAGTGCAAAGGTAGCGCCTGCCCTCCAAAACCTCAGGTAGGATTTCAGTCAGTCTTTAGATTCATGTTTAAGTAGAAGTCCTTCTGGCAGGCTGTAGCTAAGATGGTGAACTAATAGTTCTCCTTCACAGACAGAGCTCCTTGATCTCTTGTCCCTTGCTGGGCTCTGGGTGTGGTAGGTGTTAAAGAACTCGTTCTTTTGTAGGTGACTGTCCTCTGGGACCTGTGAGTAGAAACCTATTTGTCACCAGAGTCAGGTGATACCGAGGTGTTCCCTGGTAGCAGCTGCAAAAATTAGGGCACCAGACAAGGATATAAGCTCCTTTTTAGAAGATACCAGTGAACTGGAAGCAAGGTAGAGAGAAACTTCAGAGGAGGCATCCACCAGCCTGTGTTCCCTGGGCGCTCTTCTGAGTGTATCAAACCAGAAGCCTGACCCTTGAGCCTGAGCTCTAGGATGAGCAAATAGGCCTCTTTCCTGGAAAGGCTGGGCGTGTTTCAGTCTGCTGTCTGTGCAGTGCCCTAGGAGGAGAAGTCTGCCAAAAACTGTTTTTTTCTGATTGTTACATTCCCATGGGACCCAGAAATTTGAGCCCCTCCCCCACTGGCCTCCAGAGCCAGACAATCAAGGGGTGTCCCTCGGGCAGCAGCTATAAAAACCAGGTCACCAGACGTAGAAACCGGGGCACCAGACATGTGTAGAAGCTCCCCCTCTGGGTGCTACTGGCACTCTGGTGTGCAGCAGAGGGAGAGTGTGAAGATGACATGGGCTGGAGTGAGGCCAAGGGAGATGGCAAAAAGATGGCACGTGACAAAAAGGGGGGAAAGAATCAAGGAAAAATGGGAAAAAAACAAGGAAAAAGGGACCCTCCCCCGATCTCCTCCTTGTAGAGAGAGAGAGCTTACACATGGTACCTGTCTGCTGGAGCCAAAAAAATGACACCTCCTGGAAAGGAAACAAAACCAAACATGATGGTGCCTGTTGGCTTTAGCAGAGCAGGAGAGTAGAAAGATGGCTCCCACTGACCTTTGACCACGGAAATTATTTCAGTGCAAGCCCCTACCCCTCAGACCAATGCTTTCAACTTAGGAAATGAGTCTCTTTCACACCCAGTTTTCTGGGCACTTTTCCACAGGCTGCTTCTGTGCTGGCCTCTGGTGGGTGAGTTGGGTGTCTGACCACAGGCCCTTGAAGAGTGTTCCTTGGTTTACCATCCCCTTGGGGTTCTTATGAGTGTGAGCCCTGTTGTTCTCAAAGCTGATGTTTGGGGAGCTCACTTCTCAGGTGCTGGTCTTTTTTTTTTTTTTTTTTTTTTTTTTAAGAGATTTTATTTATTTGACAGACAGAGATCACAAGTAGGCAGAGCAACAGGCAGAGAGAGAGGAGGGAAGCAGGCTCCCCGCTGAGAAGAGAGCCCAATGTGGCACTCGATCCCAGGGCCCCGAGATCATGACCTGAGCGGAAGGCAGAGGCTTTAACCCACTGAGCCACCCAGGTACCCCTCAGGTGCTGATCTTAAACACTGGGTTGACTGATATGGGGTATGAACCCCTTGCTCCTCCAGAACTCCAGATTTTGAGTTCCCACCTGATTGTGGGTTGCCACATCGTGTGTGGGATGTATGGTGAGATGGTGTTTCAGCGTGTTATACCCACTTCAGGATGATTTTCCCCTCATTTGCCCAATATGAAGGGATCACTTTGCCAGTTTTTAGGGGTTTTTTTTGTTTTTGTTTTTGGTTTTTTTTTGGAGAGGAAATTGTTCCATATATCACCGTAGATTTAGTGCATCTGGGGGAGGAAGTGAGTTCAGGATTTTTCTGTGTCTACATCTTGAACTTGGGAACTGGGAATTTTTTTTATTATTAAAACCAGTTATGCCTACCCAGGCATTGATGAAGCCCGAACGTCTTAGATGGGTGAGCACATCTAAGGTTTAGTTTCTTGTTTCATTTTACTTCAGTTGCTGTGTTTTTCTAGAGAGACTCCGTCCTGCTTTACATGGTATCTGCAGCATGGTGGACTTTGACTCTAATGTCAGAAGGATCAATGGCAGAAAACAGCCCCATATTTTCTTAGAAGCTGTTTCATATCTTCAGAGGGACCCTCTTAGCAGTAGTGACAATGCTGATAAAATCTGGGATCTTGTCCCACATATTCAAGTTGTGGATAAGTTGCCTGTTTCAGTTCCTTCCTAAAACCAAAGAGACAGGAACAGGAAACAGAATTACAGCAACAGGCCCTTGTCCATACAAATCACCCCCAAGCTGTGCATTTGGAGCCCCTTCTCTTCAATATTGTACCCATCCGGGGGCTCTGATATTGGTAGCTGTGTTCTGGGTCTTAAAGAGTTTGCAGAGTTTAGTTGTGTCTATAAAAACTGAGTTACTGTTGCAATCCTATATTCTGGGACCAGTGGACCAGCTCACAATGGGATTTCTCCTGGAACAGATAGTCAGTTGTCTGTGGCCAAAAACTATCTGACAAACATAAATACCCATCTCCAAGTTCTATAATTTGTAGCAAGAGAACTTCAGACAATGAGTGGTTCTTCTAAGCAGTGCCATAGTCTTTTTTCTACTCTCACTTGCTGACTAGAAGATACGTTGTATGTTTTTAGAGAACATGAATATATAAAAGTTTTTGAGGTCTTGATTCTCTGGTGAAACCAGTACAGTTTCCATTTTTTTAAATTATTTTGGGGCTTCTGCTTTAAGCATACCTGCTTTTGTAACACTGTCTCAGGAGGGCTATATACCTAGCTTGAAAGTGAAACCAGCTTCCTACTAACAGATTAGAAGTGAATCACAATAGATTAAAATGACATTTTTCTCCTTGGCATTACTCTAGAACGATAGTTCTTGAGTTTCAAATGGTACTCTTGTTGGTTTCCCATGCACAGATCATTTTCTCTTGATGGGTAGTTCCTTGAGTATAGAAAAGAGTGGGAAAGGACAGTAATTGAACACCCACGCGGGATTGCAGGAATGTGATAGGCACTTTTCACATATTATTCCATTTAACTACACAACAATGACCGAGGTAGATAATTTTGCTGCTTTACAAACCAGGAAACTAGGTCCGAGAGAGATTAATGGTCTTGTATTCTCAACGATCAGTCTCCCTCATTCTGTAACCTGCTCTCTTTATATTCTTGAAGGTTCCATTTGGGAACAGTGATTTCTCACTGCTTTCCCACTTTCTTTGGTGGATGGGGATGGCACTGGTCTTTTGAGATTGAGCCCTGAGCTTTTTGTCAGACCTGGTCTGAGAACCAGGTCTGCTTGTTGTTTTACTTATCAGCGTCCCAAGAGATTTAGCTTAATTTAATGTATTTTTTCAAAGCTGCCTTTACACACTTGTTTCTTTCTCCTCCATGATTACCTGTAGAGGAAGATGGGGCCTTATAGTTTCATAGCTTTAAAGAACAAACCTACAAGACCTTCTCATTTTAAGAAGCTTAATCACCAAGGAGAAATAGGAAAGCAGAGAGACAACAGAAAAAAAAAAATCACAAAGGTTCAAAAATAATTAAAAATGTTAATTCTTGAAGGGCTCCTGGGGGGCTCAGTCAGTTAAGCATCTGACTCTTGATCTCACCTCTGGTTTTGATCTCAGGGTCATGTACTATAGCTCTTAAAACTCTTCTTAGGCATTATTTCATAGAAGCTACTAGAGGTCTCTTTTATAGGGATTAGTTATTTTTGTCATGAAACTGTGGTCCAAAGAGATTGAGGTTGGTACCACTGATGAAATTTTCTCTCCCAGTCAGATCATATTTTTCAGTGATTGTTTAAGCTCTGAGGGTTTCATTATGAACCTGCTCTGTGAGAGACTTCCAGAAAGCAACAATGATTCATGTTAGAATGTGCCACTTGACAGGACTGGGAAATGGATATTAGGCTTAGTTTAAGAACTTTTTGGTGCCCGCTACTGGAACTCACAGCCCACACATGGCAATCAAACACTGGAAATGTGACTAGTTTGAAGTGTATTGTTGAGGTAAACTATGCACTAGATTCCAGAGACTTAGAATTTAAAAAAAAAAAAAAAAAGGGTAAAATATCTCAATTTTTATATTGATTGCATTTACATCAATTATGGTAGAAAATTCTGTAATGTAGGGTTAAATATATTATTAGAATTCAGTTTTTTTTAAACTTTTGATTTTCATCTTATTGTAGATTCATATGCAGTTGTAAAATATAATACAGAGTGATCCACCAGGCCATTGGTATTTTTTTTCGCCCCCACTGGTATCCTCTTTGAAAACTATGGTATATCACAACTGTGAAATTGACATTGATCCAATCTACTGACCTTATTCAGATTTTATCAGTTTCATGCACATGTGCGTGTACGTGTGTCTGTGTAAATCTGTGTAATCACCAGTATAGATGCATACGACCAGCACCACAGTCAAAATACAGAATTCCATCACAAGGATTCCCTGTGCTCAGCTTCCATAGCTATAGCCGCCTACTTCCTTCCCTTCCTTCCTCCCTTTCCCCTAACTCCGGGGAATAACTAATCTGTTCTCCATCTGTATACCTGTGTCATTTCACGAGGGCCATATAAAGGGAGTCTCCTGTAGTTTGTAACTTTTCAGGTGAGCTTTTTTCACTGAGCAAAATTCTCTTGAGACCCATTCAAGCTGTTGTCAGATCTTTACTTTTACTGTTGAGTAGTAGTCTTTTGTACCTTCACACTTTTTTTTAAAGGATTTTACTTATTAGCATACAACAATGGGAACAGGAATGGGAGGGGAAGGGGCAGAGGGAGAGAGAGGCACACCCTCTACTGAGCAGAGAGCCCAAGGCTAGGGTATATCCCAGGACCCTGGGATCATGACTGGAGCCCAAGGCAGGCTCTTAAACCAACTTGAGCCATGCAGGGGCCCCCTGTTTCTTAGGTTTTTGTTTTGTTTTGTTTTGTTTTGCATATTCTTTTTTTTTTAATCTTTTTTTAAATTTATTTTCAGCATAACAGTATTCATTGTTTTTGTACCACACCCAGTGCTCCATGCAATCCGTGCCCTCTCTAATACCCACCACCTGGTTCCCCCAACCTCCCCCCCCCACCTCTTCAAACCCTTCGGATTGTTTTTCAGAGTCCATAGTCTCTCATTGTTCACCTCCCCTTCCAATTTCCCTCAACTCCCTTCTCCTAACTCCCCATGTCCTCCATGCTATTTGTTATGCTCCACAAATAAGTGAAACCATTTGATAATTGACTCTCTCTGCTTGTTTTAAACATTGTTACTAGAAAGTTTAAAATTACAAGTGTATCTCATCTTCATGGTTTTCATTGTATATAATGTTGGAGAGCCCTGGCATAATTCATGTTTGTTGGAAGTAATCAGAAAGCACATTTCTGTTGTGTTTTCATTGAGTTTTAGGCATTCCTCCTATGTCAGGTGTTGTATTTTGTTCTGCTGACTCTAAATCAGCTTATTTGGAAAGGAACAATGGAACAGTGCCTTTTAAAATGATTTCAAGAGTGAAATCCTCTTAGATCTCTCATATTTGCCTCCTCTCTCTTTTTTGGGGGGGGCGGGGTTGGTCAGTTTTTCACTAAGACAGCCTTTGTATTTCTATCTGTAAAAGAGACTGTTCATAAGGGTAGGCAGTCGGTGTGGGGGTGTCTTGCCGCTGCTGCCAACACTATTCAGTACATTGGTTTGCGACTCATTAAGTGGCTCATATTTATCTGATATTTTCCCCCTCGAGAGGTTCCGAAACACTTTTTTTCAACTTAAGCTTCAAAAAGAAACCAGCTCAGCTAGCTTATAATGGAGGGAAGAAGCAGGACACAGGGACACTTCAGAGCAGATGAGAACTGAGGTGACGGATGATACCATTTTCAGTTAAATTGCCTGGGGAAATTAGGTAGGCCGAGAATAATTACCTGGGCTGGCACACATCCAGGTTTCTGAAACTGAGACCCTGCTTAAATGTTCTGAGGCTCACTGATGACCACAGGCAGCCAGGGACCGTAAGGGTTTTGTTCCATCTGGAACGTACTTAAACTTTTTCTGGCTTCAGTGCCTGGCAAGTTTCAAGCAAATTATATAGCGTGAGAAATTCTAGCAAATAAAACTGTGTAAAGACCAAGACCTACAACAAGCAGCACTGCCAAGCATCATACTGAAGGGAGGCTTCTCTGACAAAATTTGTCTTTATACATAATATAAAGAATACATATATAAAAATATTAAATATATTACAAATACAGACAACAAAAAACATGTCGTTGTAATTAAGTTGCTATTTCTGTGATTTCTGCTATGTGACTGCCCGTAGGACTCTGAAGCTGAGATGGGGATCAGAGGTGAGCCATAGAGAGGACTGAGGGAGGTCTAGTTCCAGCCTCTCGATCCTTGCACAGAGGGTCCTGGCAGTGTAACAGTCCTTGGTCATGCCTTGCCAGTACCAAGAAAGAACCCTGAGGGAATGCCACCCAGCTTGTGGGTTCATCCAACCTAGTTGTGGAAATGAATCTTGAATGCAAATGTATGTTTCATGCAAAAGTCAACATGTGGTATTGTGTTCCCCATCCCAGCTCCACTCCTAGTGACTTATTACCACAACTGGTAAGCGTGGGTTTCTTGGCGTCTGTGCTGCTGGTGGCTTAGAGGAAGTTAATGGGAAAGGTATAAGGTGTGAGGTGGTTCAACTATAGATTTCTCTCTCTCTCTCTCTCTCTCTCTCTCTCTCTGTCTGTTTAAAAGATTTTATTTATTTATTTGATAGAGATCACAAGTAGGCAGAGAGGCAGGCGGGGGTGGGGGTGGGGGGTAGATGTAGGCTCCCTGCTGAGCAGAGACCCTGATGTGGGGCTCCACCCAAAGACCCTGAGATCATGACCTGAGCCAAAGGCAGAGGCTTAACCCACTGAGCCACCCAGGTGCCTCCCCCCCCCTCCCCCCCGCTTTCTTTCTTTTTTTTTTTCTTCCTTTCTCATGACCTAGAGGAAAGCTCACTTTGGTTTCAACAGAAGGAAAGGGAGCCGGTGGTTTTTCTTCTTTGCTTCTAGTGTTAGCTTTTGCTTTGTTCCTATCTTTTCATAACCTCTGAATTTCAGAATGCAGAGTAGTGGCAAAGGGTGGTTTTGTAAGGAGTAAAAAAGCGATCGGTTATACTTTTCCTCTCCCTACCCACCCCCCACCTTTCCAATAAAGATCTTGGGGGTAGCAGAATGTTTGAGTTATTTCATAACTTTCCTTGGATAAGGCTGCTGCTGGTACATAAGGCGTCTTTATGCAAATGATAGAAACACCTCTTGGCAGGGTGGCGGAGCCATTTGTCCCTTGGCTATGGCCGTGAGCCAGATCTATCTGAATATAGTGCATAAGCACTCAGCCACCGCCTGTGCTGTATAGAAGGTGCAGAAAGCGCCCCTGTCTCCCAGCACTGGAAGCCCAGGTGGGTGAGTAAGATGCAGGGCTTAAAAGGAGGTGGGCTGGTGCCAGATCATCAGGGTTTAAAGCCCTGCTGCTTTGCTCACTTACCATGTGCCTCTGGGTAAGTGATGTAACTGCTGGGTGTCTTCATGTCCTCTTCAGGAAAAAGTTTCCATCTACAGAGTTTGGTGAGACTTGATGGGTTCATACACATAAACCAGTGAGCGATACCTGGACATAGTAATTTCTCATTAATTGGTAATTATTACTATTATTTGTTCCTGATCTGTCCATTTTGCTCTCTAACCTAATGTGTTTCCAAAGAGAGATCTTAAAGTTTCTTTTTCTTTAAAAAAAAAAAAATGTCTTGTGCTTGTAGACATATGAAGCATGCTTTTAATTATCTTTATCCTTTTCCTTTAAGTATCAGCAAGGTTTTGTGTATGTTGCCTCTGTGTAACTTACAAATAAGTTAGTTAGTTGAAAAAGCAGTTTAATTGGTTGATGCCATGTAGAAAACATAATTTAATTTAAAAAATTATAGCCTGTGGCATTTTTTTTTTTTTTTTGGGGTCCCTTGTCTTAAAAAAACTTTTTTTTGTCCTTCTAGGTACTAGTCTGTACTTGTTTTTCATCTTTGTTTCTTCCTCCTCCTCTTTTTAGAATGTTAGTATTCTAGAGATTTAGTTTTATAACGGTTCAGTTTAAGTGAAAGGGGAGAAACCTCTGCTGTAGATTTGGAATTTGGCGAGTATGTGCAGTCTTGAGGTAAGATAGTGGAATCCTAAGAACATGAACGCTTCTGATGATGAATGCAAGAGTTGTTAAAAATACACTCTTTGGTTTTAACTTTCATAGATTCCCTCTGTTGGCCGGTTAGCTTCTCTTGTGACGTGACCTCAGCTCCTAGCCTGAGAAGAAGACCACAGGCAGAGAGACAAAGGCATGCTTGCGATTAGTAGGTGTAGTAAGCAGAATTCCAGGATGGCCCCACGGCACCCACCCACTGGTGTGTGCACCCTGTTTATCCCCAGGACTGGGGCTGTGTCATTCCTGTGGTTAGCTTATGGTGCATAGCACAGTTAGCTTGAACAGTGAGAGCTTAACCTTGGTGGACCTGCCCTCATCAGCTAAGCACCTATAAAGGACTGAAGAAAGATTCAAAGGGAGAGAGAAGGATTCTACACATGGGAAATGCTCTACCTCTGGCTTGGAAGATGGTGGGGGCCAGATGGCAAGGAGTGGAGGTGGCATCTAGGACCTGGCAGTGGCCCCCAGCTGATAGCCAGCAAGCAAAGGAGTCCACAGTGCTGTGATTACAAGAAAATAAAATCGGCCAATAGCCCAACTGAGCTTGGAAACCAGTTACTTCTCAGCATCGGGAAAGGAAGCCTCAAAGGCATCTTGATTTTAGCCTTGTGAGACGCTGAACAGGGAACCCAGCCACCGTGCCCAACCAACGTCAGGCCGGCAGGACTAAGAGCTAATGGATATGTGTTGTTTTAAGGTGCAGAGTTTGTGGCAGCCCTGGAAAACCGGTACATGCGGGAAATTATGCAAAAAAAAAAAAAAAAAAATGTAGGTGGGTAATTGCAAACTGTTATTATTTAGGGAAAAAGTCCCAAAATAACTCAGAATAAGCTCCTGTAAAGAGCGCCCAGTTAACTGCTTGTAAAGCTGATTAGCCACAGTAAATGACAGCTATGGGAGCTGTTCACTTTTCTGGGTAGAGTTTAGAGTGGTTTCTCAAATCGGGGGTTGGAGACTCAGCGAGGTGCTAAATTGCTCTCTTGCAGGACATTGATTGCATGATGGTAGAGGAAGAATATGCAGAACAGGGAGGAGGAAGCCCCTTCCTTCATGCTTATAAATGTTCTGACAGTGCCTTTTTTTTTTTAAAGATTTTATTTATTTATTTGAAAGACAGATTTTATTTATTTGACAGACACAAGTAGGCGGAGAGGCAGGCAGAGGGTGGGGGGAAGCAGGGTCCCTGCTGAGCAGAGAGCCCGACTCGGGGCTAGATCCCAGGACCCCGAGATCATGACCCAAGCTGAAGGCAGAGGCCCAACCCACTGAGGCACCCAGGCATCCCTGACAGTGCCTTTAATTTAGGGCTCACGAACTCGGGGGAGAAGGGGGAGGAAGAGAACATAGGTGAGGGAGTTGTCTGGGTGGAAGAGATGGGGCTGGGGTAGGGAGAGAAGCTGCGGGGAGCTAGAACCCAGGCCTTCTTAGAAGGGGCAGATGCCCGTCAGCAGCAGCTGCTTTACCCGCAGCACCCTGGGTCTGTGATGCCAAATCTTCCAGATTTCCAAGAGAAGCTGGTGCTCCAGAGATGTCTATGGAATCGCCCATTTTTAAATGTTTGCAACCAGCTCAAACTTCACAGGTTCCCAAGGTGATTGTTGAAACGTGTATGTAGTCAGACCACGCTGGTTAGCAGCCTCCCCAGTACAGCCCGGAGGAGGGAGGATGTGTTGGGGAGACAGAGAATGGGAGGGTGTGAGCTCAGTGAGGACCTGGAGTTTGGCTTTTGTTCACCGTCCTGTCCTCAGAGCCAGGAGCAGGGTCTGGCACCCAGTGGGTGCTCAATAAATGCCGATTTGCAAAAAATATCAAATGTGATTGCTTTGGCAATAAATGTTTCTAAAATCCATTTACTCTTACTGCCGTGACAGGGTGCCCCTCTGGGCTAACGCCGGGTCCTTTTGGCCTGCCCACTTACTTTCTTAACCTAGAGTTCTGCTCAAGGACTGTGTGGGAAGTCATTAACTGTGAAAGAAGGCAAGCCAGTATTGGGCCCTTCTGTCTGGCTCGCGCCCTCCTAGTACCTGGTGTGCGTCTCATCTCCTTTTACCCTGACCCAGCTTTCTAAATGGGTCCTCATATGACCTGCTTCTCAAAGAGGAGGAGATGGTCTCAGAGAGGTGAGGTCAGCTGCTGGAGACCACACAGCTAGTAAAGGCTGCCCTCTGCTTGATTTGATGGTCAGGCCTCTGCTCTTCTACCTGCCTGCTCCTCTGAGCGTGTTTGCACACTGCCAACCTCACCTTGCTAAAGTTACAGAATCTCTGGTCCCACCTCAGACCTATCCCAAACAGAATCTGTGTTTCAGGCACATAATCTTGGTGATTTGTACACGTTTTAAAGTTCGAGAAGCATTGTCCTCCCCAGTAGGATTCTAAACCTTGGGTTATTCATGAGCCACTTGTATGGATTTGGCCAAATTGGACAGCTGAATGTATCACTCATCTTTCCCATTTCCATATATTTACTTAAAAAGAAAACGCACCGGGTAAAAACAAACAGAAAACAAGCAAAAACACACAGACAGCAACTGTGTGGCAGTATGGTAACATGACTCCGGTAAATAGCTATGAAACTCTATTCATAGTGCGATACTTCAATAGAAGAATGACACTGTTGTCCATGAAGAGAAGACAGGCGTTAGTAAACATGCACCATACCTTATCTGTGCACGTAAGTTACCTGTACCTTACATGTAAGCTGCACCATTAATAATAAACTGTAATGAGATTGTAAGACATTTCTCCATGGATCATTAAGGCAGTGTTCCAAGTTGGGTCACGATGCTGTGGCAGATTGCAAAAATGGCCATGACGTCTTCCTGTCCCTGCACCCACGCCCTAGAAGGGTGCGCTGGCCCAGCAAGGCGTGGGCCTGTTTCCACATCCTTTAAGGGTGGGCTTGACCATTTGACTAGCTTTGCCCAAAGCTGTGCTAACCCATCGGACCCTGCAGAGACTTGGAAAGTGCCTATATGTGGGGTCCTGACCTCTTGCCCTTCTTGCAAACTTGAGACCACAAGGAGAACCAAAAGAGTTACTGATTTAAGCAACAAAGGTTTCAGATGGTTTGTCAGGCTGCTCGAACTCACCAACGTGATTCTTCTCAAACGTGGTTTACAAAACAATCATTTCCATGTTCAGTAGCAGATCAGGGTAAACAGACGCTGTTTTGATTCAGTCTTGCCCAGTCATTCTTCCTTTGAAAACCGAAACCTCAATACTGAGTATCTGGGGGAGGGTGTTAAATGCCAGTCCTTTTGTGTTCAGTACGGAGATGTACCAAAACCGACCTAACAGTGTCCCCCTCAAAGATTTGTAGATTTCTTCTCCCTCTACTGGGAAATCTTCATCCTGGGCTACAGCTCCCCTGTGGCTTTGAAATAAGACCATACCGCAAACACCATGATGTTTGTCTTTACTGGTGGTTTGCAGTGAGATGTTGTTCCTTGGTTATGTCTTGGAAGCAGTGCGTGTGCTCCTCTTTAGTGAGGGTGAGATACGATTATACGTGTTTCCCATCACAAGGAATCCCATGGAGAATTATGACAGCAAGTCTTTTAAAAGTGTAAATATTCACCACTTACTGGGTTTCCCTGAAGAGTGCAAATAAGTGCTTTGTCATTTTTGAAAAAAGCCAACTAACATCCATGGGCAGACTCCCCGAAATGCAGCCTTTAAAAAAAAAAAAAAAGCTTTAATGAAATATAGTTTACCTACCATAAAGGTCACGCATTTAAAATGCACGTTTTCAGTGAGTTTTGGTGCAACCATTACCACAGTTTAATTTTCGAACACTTCCATCACTCCCTCCCACGAGCTGTCCTTCCCTGTCTTCCCTGCCCATCCATTCCTACATACCTGCTAACCTGCTCTGTATCTCTGTGGATTTGCCTAGAAGAGGACATTTCATATACTCAGAATCCTAGCACAGGTGGTCTTTTGTGACTGCTTTCATTTAGTATAATGCTTCCTAAGGTATATCCACGATGTCCTTCATCTCCGCATTGCATTCTTTTACTGCTGAGTTAAAGGCCCTCTTCTTCTGTCTGCATTTTGTGTATCCATTCATTACTTGTTGGAAACTGGGATTGTTCCTACTTTTTGGCTATTATGAATAATGCTGCTATGAAAAAGCATGTAGTTTATTTTATATGGACATATGCTTTTATTACTCTTGGGTGCATGCCGAGGAGTGGAGTTAGTTATCTGTATGGTAATTTTATGTTTAACCATTTGAGGAATTGCTAGACTGCTTCAAAAGTGGCTGCACCATTTTATTTCCACAGGCGATGTATGAGCGTTCTGATGTCTCTGAATTCTCACTAATGCTTGTTATAATCGATCTTCTGATTATAATTATCCTAGTGGGTGTGAAGTAATAGCTTATTATGATTTTAACTTGCATTTCTCTGATGATTGAGCATCTCTCGTGTATTTGTGTATCTTTTTTATTTTTTTGAGAAATACCTATTTAGATAATTTATCCATTTTTTAAAAAAGATTTTATTTATTTATTTGACAGATAGAGATCACAGGTAGGCAGCGAGACAGGCAGAGAGAGAGAGGAGGAAGCAGGCTCCCCGCTGAGCAGAGAGCCCGATGTGGGGCTCGATCCCAGGACCCTGGGATCATGACCTGAGCCAAAGGCAGAGGCTTTAACCCACTGAGCCACCCAGGCGCCCCAATTTATCCATTTTTAAATTGGGTTGTCTTTTTGTTGTTGAGCTGCAATAGTTCTTAACATACTCAGGATACAAGTCCCTTATTAGAGAAATGATTTGCAAAAAATTTTTCCCATTGTGTGGGTTGTTTTTCCTCTTTTTTCATAGTGACCTTTGAAACACAAAAGTTTTTAATTTGATGAAGTCAAATAATTTCTTTCATTGTTTGTGCTTTTGGTGCCACATCTATGAAACCATTGCCTAACCCAAGGTCACAAAGATTTACTTATGTTATTTTACTCCTACGAGTTTTATAGTATTAGCCCTTATATTTACATCTGTGATCCATTTTGAGCTAATTTTTCTGTATGGTATGAGGTAGGAATCCACCTTCATTCCTTTGCATGTGGCTATCCCGTTGTCCCAACACATTTCTTGAGTAGGTTTTCTCCACATTGATTAATCTTGGCACCCTGCTGAATTAAAGCAGCCTTTTGTTTATCAGCATCAGTCGGATTCTAGGATTTGAGTTTTTGTCTGTTTATTGGCTTTCTGTGTTATGGAGAAATATTCCACTTTTGAAAGACCAAAAGCACACACAAAGATACATAGAAACACAGACATTCAGAGCCTTACACACACTCACTTGCACGCACAGTCTCCCCTTTACCAAGGACCCATTTGTACCCTTTAACACATAGAGTAATAATATTAGAAGAAGGCAGTAGGTTGATACCTTGATTCATCTATGACTGCAACATTAAGTTGTAGTAGCTCCTCTGCCATATGCCGATAGCTAAATAGTTTACGACAAACTGTTTATACCATTTCACTTCTTGGTGGGTAAGTATGTCATCCTTGGCTTCCTGAAATGTTGTAATATCCGAGCTGTGCACAGAATTAGGAAGGTCTATGGAATGATGCATCAGTTTTATGCGGAGTAGTTACCAGGGGATTAGAGAAGGAAAAGGAAACCACGTCCAGTCTTTAAATCTGTTATTACAAGGAGGATTGGGTGGCAAATCGCTTCTCAAAACGAGGAGCATGGAATGGCAGGATCATTAATCAAGGAGTGTCTTTAGAAGTCATCTTGCTGGGGCTTCTGGGTGGCTCGGTGGGTTAAAGCCTCTGCCTTCAGCTCAGGTCGTGATCTCAGGGTCCTGGGATCGAGCCCCGCATCGGGTTCTCTCTGCTCAGCGGGGAGCCTGCTTCCCCCTCTCTCTCTGCCTGCCTCTCTACTTGTGATCTCTCTCTGTCAAGTGAATGAATAAAATCTTTAAAAAAAAAAAAAAAAAAAGTCAGCTTGCTTCCTAGGCCCAGGAGGCATAAAGTAGTTACATAGTTTAATTTCCCAGCTGTAGGCAGGCCACCTAATTATTCACCTGTTCAATGAAGACATACTGAGCACAGTATATGCTAGGCACTGTGCTAGGCGCTGGGGGTATCCATGATGGTTTTCAGTACTTTCTTATGAGACTTCATTACAAATATAAATGTGATATGAAAATAGGGTAAGTGCTGTACAGGAGGCAATATCATGGATGCTAAACGTGGGCCAAGGTTCCTGGGTTTGAATGCCAGTTCTGTGTGGTTCCTGAAGGGTCATGTCTCAGTTTTCTATATAAAGATGGGAATAATCACGATATATACGTTTTAGAGTTCTTATGTGGATTAAACCTGATAATATAATCCATGCTTAGAACCTGGGTTGTAGTCAGTATTCATTCAATCAGTAAGTAAGCTTATATGATACTGGATATTCTGTAATTCTGTATATTTAAAATGGAATTTTTTTTTTTCTAGAGAGGGATGAATTGGATTCTTTCTCTTTCAGTTTCAATTATAAGAGTAATAGGTTTCGTGGTAAAAGATTACATAATGGTGAAATGTTAGATTACAATGCAAAGGTCCTTTTATTTATTTATTTTTTTTAAGATTTTATTTGAGAGACAGTGCACAAGTGGGCAAGGGGGGCAGGGAAGGGGACGAGCAGAAGGGAAGAGAGAGGGACAAGCAGACTCTGTATTGAGCCTAGCCTGATGTGGGTCTCAGAGGACCTTGAGATCATGACCTGAGCCTAAACCAAGAGTCTGAGGCGTAACTGTCTGAGCCACCCAGGTGCCCTCTTTTTTTTTCTTTTTTACTCCCTTCAGTACCAATTCTCTAGAGGCAAGCAAACTCAAGTTTGTTATCCTTCCAAATATATTCTGTGCATCTAACAATGTTTATACATAGACTGTGAGGTTTGTTTTAACATGGTGGGGTCATGGTACATATATTTCTCTTCTAGAGTTTTTAAAAATTAATACCATGACCTGATTTTTTTTCTATATCTGTCTACATAAATACATGTTAGCTTCTTTCTTTTTTTTTTTTTTAAGATTTTATTTATTTATTTGACAGAGATCACAACTAGGTGGAGAGAGAGGAGGAAGCAGGCTCCCTGCCGAGCAGAGAATCTGATGCAGGGCTCCATCCCAGCACCCTGGGATCATGACCTGAGCCGAAGGCAGAGGCTTTAACCCACTGAGCCACCCAGGCACCCCTGCTTCTTTCTTTTTATTGTCCTAGTCTTTCATTGTGGGTGTACCATCCTACCTAGGACCCTACTGTAGAAATCTATATACATTGATGATGATATTCATGATAACCCAATTTAACTTTTACAGACATCATTTTCCCATGTCTCAGTTGCCAAATTTTCTGCCTCTGCCCTTCTTCCCAAGTGCAAATGGTCTTCCTCTTAACTTTTGTGTACTGCTGATACCACCTGGGACCACCCCCTCCCCCCCCCTCCACACTGAATGCCAACCCCATCTTGGAAGGATCTCAAAATCTGAATTTTCAGCAAACCAAAAGTTGAGTGTCAAATCTAGAATCTACATAAGCAACGTGTTAACAAAGACAACAACAAACACACAGCAAAAATACTTTCTCTGTAGATAGCTGCAAATATTTTGCATTCAGCCCTGCTCTTTGCTGAAAGGGCAAACTTTTTTCTTAAAATTATGGTTCATCTAAGGACATTTTACTGTTAATCAGGAGAAGATCATTATATTCTAAAAGATTTTAGATGGCCTTGTTCAATTGCTCCTTAATTATCTTAGTAAGAGGTTGCGTAGATGAGCAGCTTGGTAAAAAGCGTGTTTAAACCCTGTAGGCTGGCCCAGCAGTCATATTTCTGATTTGATGACTGTGTATCTTTGTTGTTCATTTGGAAATTAATGTCACTATTAAATTAATGTGACTTTCTAATGAGTTTTTTAAAAATATCATAGGTTATGATTTTGAAGTGCAAAAAACTGTTTCTTTACATGAGAATCCTGAAGGGCCTTCACATTGATTTTTTCTCTGGTCTGTGTCTCCTTGCTTCACAGAGGACGACGCTGTGGGTTTAACTAAGTGGACGTCACTCGCAGCCCATCCAGACCTACCTGGTGAGTATTCTGCCCACCGCGGTAGAGTTTCTAGTTGTGGCATTCTAGAACTTTCTACACAGTGAATCCCCCTTGATTTATACTGAAGTACTGAAATGCCTCTCAAAACTGATTCACAGACACTTTCCTTCATGCAGTGGAGCATTAATGCCCCAGCACTTTCCAGATTCTAGCTCATTCATTCCACTTCATCCTTTACTAGATGTCCTACTTGCTATCTGTGGTAATAGGGCCTGCATTTAGTGAGCAGTCTGGTATTATTTAAGTAACTATTCTCTGCAGTTCTTTCTGAGGAGAAATGCATGACTTGCGTTCAGTCCTATGTAGGTGTTATTTCAGAAGATTCCCACAGAGGTGAAAAAAAATCACAACTGCGCTTACGGTCAGACACTGACGGTTTTGTGGGAAACTACCTGTGGAGATGATATAAATAAATTTTCTCCCAGTGCCCCTCTAGAGTTCCATTTTACAAATCTTTAAAGAAATTCTGAAATGGGAACCAGAAATATCTTTATATGGCCAATTCTTTTTATTTACAAACTATAACTTGCCAATGCTTCATTCTAGAGCTGGTGAATATGAGAGATTGTTCTTTCCTGACCCCTTAATCAGATTCCTGTTTCCTAATTGCTGTCCAAGGGCAACACTTGGACTCTATATTGTTTCTTATTTCAACAGACAAGAAGTCATTTTATAGTGAACACCTGAAAAAGAAAACCAATTTTACTCTTTATCTTGGTAAATGAACTTCAGGTTCCAGGCATTTGAAGTCAGTGTTATTTTTTCCCCTCTACACTGCAAGTCCTGTCACACACTCCTTCCAGCGGGGTCTGTAGCTGATTTTCTTCCAGCCTTTCTGGGTGGGGAGAGAAGAATCACACTTCTCTAAGAGATCTGCTATTTAATGCTGACATGAGGATATCAGGAAAGTAGATTTATTATTGAATGTCCCTACCTATTTTTAGTCAAGGCACTGTTATTTACTGCTTCACGATGACTCATAAACCATATCCTAGCAGGCAAACCAGTGCTGGGGTAGGGGGTTGCTACATAATTCTCCAGGGACTTTAAATCAGTGTAGACATGACATCTGCTTTTTAGCCTTTATTACATTTTTCTGGACTGCTCACTGTCTCTGCATAATAGTTGTTATCCTTAAGAAATAGATCATTTTCATCAGCTGATTATACTTGAAGAATTATGTGCTTAGCAAAAATAAACACTTGATACAAAAATTTTAAAAAGACAGAAGTTTTTTGTTAAATATTTTAAGTTCCAAGAAGTTTCTCTATATGAAGTGATGTAAATTATCTTACAAAGGCTCTGAATGGACTCGGGGCCCAAGACAGCTAATATAGCATGTGGGCTCCTTTTCTATTCCCACCTCAAAATAAGATCGGATTGGAATCGGGGCCCCACATGTCACCAGGAGGTGGTCGTCCTTACCTTAGTCTTGCCCTCCTCCCAAAGAAAGAATTTCTTCTCTTACTTCCCTCTCTCCTTTATTAAAAAATTCTGCAAGTACAACTCTAGGAACATTTGATTGTTGGGTATCTTGTATTAAGAGACAGGTTTTTCTTGGCATTTCATTGAAATCGTATTCTTTTATAATCTCTTCCCATGTTCAGAATTGGGAACTTCTAGAGCTGGGAGCTGGAACTCTTCTGGTTTTATCTTGAACACCTGCTTTATTTCTCCCTGATTCCCACCATGAGTACCTCTGACTGTGCATTAGTTGAAAACATTAGTTTTAGGCCTGCTGCGTGCACAGTAGGCATTCAGAATGTGTTTTAATTCCTGTAATGGCATAAGGTGAATATATTCTTATTCATGTCTCATTCAACTTGGCTTTTTATCAGTATTAGGTATCTGCTCCTAAAATAGAAAATATTTATATATAGACCAAAAGGACTACTCTTGGATTAATTACCCTCACCATTGTAATTCTAGCTTCAGGGTGACTTTTGGTGAAGGGGAATCTGTAAGTCTAGTCAAACCAAAGGTGGTCTTCAGATTTCATGGAAAGAGAACAACCTGTGATTCCTTCTTTTCTGCGGTATTGCAGTTTGGAAGATTTACCTAAATTTAGGGATGCTTGCTTTCTGAATGATTTTAAATTGTTTGTATTAAATATTGATTATGTGCAGAATTTATAACATCAGGTAGGAAGCTCACTAAACTTTAATGTTGAATTCTCTTTTCTTTTTACCTCTACTTTGGAGCCTTACATGCTGTTCTAATTTCTCTCACACCTGGAGATACAGACATAGACATATAGTGATGTGTGTGTGTGTGTGTGTGTGTGTGTGTGTAGCCAGCTATTAGCATCTTTTTTTAGACCTAAAACCTGTGTTCTAGCATTGCTGCAATGCTCTTTAGTAAAAAAGATGATTCTTTTTTTTTTTTTTAAAGATTTATTTATTTATTTATTTGAAAGAGAGGCAGTGAGAGAGAGCATGAGCAAGGAGAAGGTCAGAGGGAGAAGCAGACTCCCCATGGAGCTGGGAGCACCATGCGGGACTCGATCCCAGGACTCCGGGATCATGACCTGAGCCAAAAGCAGCTGTCCAACCAACTGAGCCACCCAGGCGTCCCAAAAAAGATGATTCTTATTAAGATGTGGATAGTGCAGTTATTTTAAACTCCTAAGTGTTATATATAGAAGCCCTTATTCCTGATACAACAGGAATCTGGTTTCATGTTTTCTTACAGAGCATTCATGCATGACAAGAGTCTTGGGCTGAGCTCCCCAGAAACCAGACTCGAGATGAGGGATTTTTGTGCAAGTGTCTCATTAAGGCAGTGCTCCCAGGAGAAACAAATGAGTTGGAGAGAGAGGGAAGAAGCAAGCAGGGGGACACTTCAAACAGAGTCCCTGCCTCAGCCTTGATCCTGGAGGAAAGCTCTGGAGCATGATGGCTCCTGAAAACCTCCTCCTTTTGCCTCAGGGTGGGGGGCTGGTGTTTTCTATCCCTGCCTCAGCCTTCAGCTGTGGACTAGTGGGAGAGGGGTTGTGAACTTGGAAGCATTTTGGTTCTTTGCATCTGCGGGCGAAGCAGCTCCAATAGTTAAGGGACGTTCCTCTGAAGAAATAGGCAAGTGTCATCCCTTAGAAGCAAAGTACACATAAGCCGGGAGATGGGCACACAGGACAGTGGAAAGGGGCTCAGTGGTATCTGGCCGGGACCCTGGATTGTCTGCTTTCGCTAGCAGCATGCCAGGCCATTCCCTCACCCCTGCACACCCATTTTTTCATCCCTGAGGCTTTTAGCCATTTCCTGGGACAAGTCTTCTGCACTCTCAGAAGCACTTTAAATGCACTTTCTTCCCTAGAGAAGGTACCAAGCTTCTGCTTCAAATATCCAAGTCCTAAAGAGATCGCAGTGTGGAGATATCAGTGAATCAGTAGTTGTCAGTGAATAAAATTTCTACATATATTAGAGTTAAAAAAAAATAAAATCTGAGACTTCAAAGGCTTTCCTGAGATGAGCATCATCTTGAATAATGATTTTAGTGCCCTAAAAAAAGGAGGCAAGGATATTGTGTGATTGTATGATTGGCAGTTACTCCGCTAGTGGCATTTTTGAGCATACATACTAAATGTTATTTTTCTTTCTCTTTTAACCTGCCTTTTTATGTCCTAATATTTGACCTTTGCCTTTAAGAGTATTTTCTCCCACAAACTTTTCAGGGAGATATAGATGGTGTTTCCTTGGGCACCTTCAATTCAGTAGAGCACAAAAGTACAATCCAATGGAAATTTCATGTGAGCCCCATATGCAATTCCAGTTTTTCCTGTAGCCTCATTAAAAAAGTAAAAAAGAATCTGTTGTTATAGCAGCCTGAGCTGGAGGCTGGGAAGTCCAAGATCACAGCTGAAATTAATTTTAATAATCTCTTTAGCCTAGCACATCCTAATGATTATTTGAACATTTAATTAATAAAAACATAATTAATGAGAATTTTACGTATCTTTCATCTGGTGTATATCTTATACTTAAATCTCAGTTCAGACCCGCTCTATTTCAAGTCCTCAAAAGCCACATTTGGCTAATGGCACTGTGCAACTTCAGAATGTTAGAAAAAAACCTGGGTAAGAGGCTTCCTTCCTCTGAGATAAGACTTTGTTAGCACTCCTGAATCTCTCAGCTTGGTAACTGTTCATTAAAAACAGGAGGCAGCACTGTTTTCCAAAGAAAGTGAGCTGATCTGTCTTGGAGGAACCTGTGCTATTGGCGTTTGTTAACGTAATGCCCTGTAGTCACAGATTCTGACTACACTGATTAGGTTTGGGGGCGCCTAGGTGGCTCAGTGGGTTAAGCATCAGACTCTTGATTTCGGCTCAGGTCATGATCTCAAGATGGTGAGACTGAGCTCCATGCTAGGCATGGAGCCTGCTTAAGATTATCTCTCTCTCCTCAGTCTCTTTCTGTCTCTAAAATAAGTAAAATGATTGGGTTTGGCTGCTGAGATGTCAATGCTAACCTTCAAGAGTGCAGAATCCTAGGGTCACTTTTTGGGGGAAAATGGATCCTGAATGAAGGTTAGTATATAGAAAGATTTCCAAGAGGAAAAGGAGAGCATCTTAGGTAACGGAAAAGTGGGTGTGTTTATGAATATAATGTGTGTTGGAAGGTTCTAAAAAAAAAGTTTGGGTACTTGTGTGTAAACTGACGAGGCCATTCCTTTCTGGGCACGCTGCTGCCCAGTGGCTCCCTCTCCTTCCCTTTCCTGGTCAGCTGGACTGGGCTAGAATTAGGAAAAATCTAAAGTTTTCTGCTTAGTCAATGAATGGCCAGCCCTGGCCTTCCATTCATTTTTCATTACCTTCACTTAGTCTTTACTGACAGAGGCATTCCAAGTGGTGGGCATACCCCAGCCTCAAATGTTTTCTGATTTGTGGGGGAATTGAAAAAAGAGAGAAAAGAGCAAAAACAAAGGAAAGGAAGAATTTTCTAACCCTTTACTTCTGTTACCAAAAAGGCACACCTTTTCTACCCATGGGTGTCCTCCTCAGGAGAGAGAATTCTCCACCCTGGCCAATAACAGGGTTTTTCTCACCATCTTTCTATTTCTGGGATGGCTATCTGTTGCCTACTTCTTGGGTCTTCATGGCCAACTGGGCTTCTTTTCACAAGGTGATTGGAAGGAGGGAAGATGGGTGTGGGGCCAGCACCATGACTTTGGGAAGATAACTTACCTAACAGTTGCAGAGGTCAGCATTCTGTACTTTCTGGTGCTTCCTGGGTTTCGCAGGAAGATCTCTATCCCTTGTTACAATCTCAAATTTATCTCAGCTTGGACCCTGAAACTAGGTACAATGAAATTTGACTTCCTTTCTCTCCTTCCTCTTGTGAAGTCACAACCTTCAACTAGAAAAGATTAAGATGCCAGCAGCATAAGAGTTTAGAGGTGAAGTGTATTCAATTTTGCAACTTACTGTGAAATACATCTTTTAAAAAGCTGATGGATGGATGGATAAGAAGCCACCTATTCGGAAAAGCTAGGTGGTGGGAATACATTTGTTCACTGTAAAAAAACAAACAGCCCACAGTTGTTCTTTATTTTAAAAATCTTAGAGTCAACTATACTTCAGTAAAAATATGGTAGAGAAGAAAAGTATCAACCATAAAATTATAGTGGGGTACATTTGACAAAAAAGGTCAGTTTTCTACTCTAGTAAGTACTTAAGGTTTGTCCTGTTCTTCAAACCCTCCAAAAAAGTTAGTTGCAGGCATCTAAAAGTTTGTGGTATTAGCAAAGTTGTTTGTTCCACGTCATTTCCCAAAAGACTAGAAAGAACTAGAAAATGCCTCACAGTCCTGGATAGAAAATTTTAGCTCTTTGCCCTTCTATTTCTCAGTCTTTTTGGGCTTTTCACACGTAGCTTGTGAGATGCTACCCTTGAAGTCGTTATGCTAATACAGTTGTTTCTGTGTGTCATTTCCCAGGGGCCCCTGTGTGGGCGCCACACCAAGGACTTCTCCCCTCACTGTTCCAGACTCCCCATTTTGAGTTGAGGGTCGGAGTCTTTTCCAGGCCTAAAATACAGACTCCCCACTGCCAAATGGAACTATTCGCTTTGTTAGGTCTGTTTCTATAAAAGAGAGGAGAAAAAAAAAAAAAAAAACCCTAGCTCTGCTCTTTGTAAATTTTGTGTGCTATAAAAACAAAATGGCGAAAGCCCAGTGGAAATGGTTGCATTTGAAAAGTCCTTACCTACTTTTCGGAAACGAAAAGAGGAGCAGGCAGCCTGGCAGCTGTCCTCAGGTGGGAAAGGGCAACCGACGGAGGCCTGAGGACTAAAATAAACCCTCCCGGGAGAGGAACCAGCCTGTGACCTTGGGCTGTAGCCATCTCCCTGATCAGCTGCCTCCTTTCTTGCCATATTTTGTGGCCCCTGGGGGGAATCCATGTCACGAAGGCAGGAGGAGGGCAGTTTGAGGAGGACTGGGAAGCTCTGTTGGTGAGAGTGCTGTTGGGGTCTCCTGGCCCATCCGTGTAGCCAGAGGATGGACGGTCTCACCAGGAGCCTTCTGGTTGCTGGGAGAAGGCAGTACTCCCAAGAAAAAGAAAATAAGCAGCAAGAAGCTCATGTGATGATCATGTTTTTTATACTTCTTGGGTAATAATACAGCGGTCTCGAATTTGAGGAGGTGCACTCTATCCTCTCATCAGAGATCTGTCAGAGGGTCTCAGTGGACCTGATAGGGAAATAGAAGTCAACCCCAAGTCCCCTAGCAATTAGAGGTTTCCTTTCAAACTGGATGGTGCTCCTGGGGACTTCTCTAATTTCTCACCTGGCTTGGGTGCCTTACAGGTGTGGGAGTCAGAAGGGGAGCTCGGGAGCCCGGGGCCTTGGTTTCCCATCTGGAAAATGCGCGAGATGGTTCTGAAAGCTGTTCCTGAGAACGAGGCGGTGCATACATGGGACCCGTCTTATTATACCCGCTACGTTCCTTCTCGTTTTCCTTTCCCGTGGATGTTGCTGAGGCTCCAGACTAATTGCTACGTAACCGGCTGGCCGCCTTCTGCTCCTCTGCAGCCCGATGCTTTCTTCTATAAAAAAGTGAAGGCATAAATGGTCTGTAAAGGACCAGCCTGGAAGAGCTCCAGTGACCATGTTGTCCCCACGTGAAGGACCTTCTCCTGCCTAGGGGTGCTCTGCCCCCTGGGACTCTACAAAGTGACGTTTCTGTGGATTCCAGACTGTGTACAGATACGCTGCGCTTCGGTTAGGAAGACCATCTCTGTGCATTGACCGTTTTCTTTCCATGGTGTTACAGTATTTCTGCTTCTTCCCTCCACCCACGTTTCCCGGCACCACTGCCTCAGCTGCTGCTCATTTCTGCCATCCTCCGGGGCTTCAGTCTTAAAGACCTGGGCTGCCTCGCCTGCCTCATCTTCTTCCTTTGGCTTGCTTTCTTTAATTGAAATGAAATTTTCATAACCCAAAGTAACCATTTTATTTTTTTTTGTTTGTTTTTTTATGGTTTTAATTAATTTTTGGAGTGGGGAGAGGGAGTGAGAGAATCCTAGAGCAGGTTCCTCACTCAGCACGGAGTGAAATGCGGGGCTTGACCTCACAACCCTGAGATCATGACCTGAGCTGAAATTAAGAGTCGGAGGGTTAACTGACTGGGCTGTCCAGGTTTCCTACAACCATTTTATTTTATTTCATTTTATTTTGAAGATTTTATTTATTTATTTGACAGATAGAGATCACAAGTAGGCAGAGAGACAGGCAGAGAGAGAGGGAGAAGCAGGCTCCCTGCTGAGCAGAGAGCCCGATGCGGGGCTCGATCCCAGGACCCTGAGACCATGACCTGAGCCTAAGACAGAGGCTTTAATCCACTGAGCCACCCTGGCCCCCCCCTACAACCATTTTAAAGGGAACAATCCAGTGTCATTTAGTGCATTCACAATCTTGTGCAACTACCACCTTTCTCTGGTTCCAAAATATTTTCATCACCCCAAAGAAAATTTCGTTATACAGTTGCTCCCCACTTTCTCCTTCCTCAGCCCCTGCCAACCCCCAATCTGTCTCTGGATATTTCATATAAATGGAATGATGCAATACAGGGCCTTTTGTGTCTGGCTTTTTTTCACTAGGCACAATGTTTTTCACATTCATCTATGTTATATTGCACGTATCTGTACTTGATTCCTTGTTATAGCTGAGTAAATTAATGTCTGTTGTATGTATATACCACAATTTGTTCACTACCCATTAGTGGGCATTTGGGCTGCTTCCGTCTCTGGCTATTGTGAATAGTGCTGCTTTGAACCGTGCTTGTATGTGTTTGAGTCCTTTTCAACTGCTTTGGGTATATACCTAAGAATGGAATTTCTGGATCCCCTTGTAATTCTGTTTAACTTTTTGAAGAATTGCAACCCTCTTCTCTATCATAGTTGCACCATTTTGCATTCCCACCAGCAATGTATGAGAGTTCCAATTTTTCCACATGCTTACCAACACTTATTTTCCTTTTCTTTTTATCATAGCCATTTTCACAGGTGTGAACTTGTACCACATGTGGTTTTGATTTTCCTCCTCTGATAACTAATGGTGTGTTGCATCTTTTCATGTGGTTGTTGGCCATTTGTATACCTTCTTTGGGGATATGTCTGTTCAACTCCTTTACCTGTTTTTTTAAGCAGGTCGATTGCCTTTTGATAAAAGTTTTTTATTCTGAATACTTGATCTGTATCAGATATATGGCTTGCAGAAACTTTCTCCCATTCTCTAGGTTGTCTTTTTTTTTTTTTTTTAAAGATTTTATTTATTTATTTGAGAGAGAGAGAGAGAGAGAGAATGAGAGGGGAGAAGGTCAGAGGGAGAAGCAGACTCCCTGTGGAGCTGGGAGCCCGATGTGGGACAGGATCCAGGATCATGACCTGAGCTGAAGGCAATCATTTAACCAACTGAGCCACCCAGGTGCCCTTGTAGGTTGTCTTTTTACCTTCTTGATCATGTCTTTTGATGCATAAAATTTTTTAAAATTTTGATGGAGTTGAATTAACCTTTGTAGTTCTTGCTCTCATTGTCTTATATGAGAATCCATTGCCAAAGCCAAGGTTTGAAGATTTACCCTTATGTTTTTTTTTTGTTTTGTTTTGTTTTTGTTTTTTTTAAAGATTTTATTTATTTATTTGACAGAGAGAGATCACAAGTAGACAGAGAGGCAGGCAGAGAGAGGGAGGGAAGCAGGCTCCCCGCCAAGCAGAGAGCCCAATGCGGGACTCGATCCCAGGACCCTGAGATCATGACCTGAGCCGAAGGCAGCGGCCTAACCCACTGAGCCACCCAGGTGCCCCACCCTTATGTTTTCTTCAAAGAGTTTTGTGGTTTAAAGCTTTGATGCATTTTGAGTTAAATTTTTTAATATATTAGGTTGGGGTTCAATTTCGTTCTTTTGACATAGGGATCTGGTTGTCCCAGCACAGCTTATTGAAGAAACTGTTCTTTCTCCAATGAAAGATCTTGGCATTCTTTATTTTTTATTTATTTTTTAAAATTTTAACTCCAGCATAGTTAACACATAGTGTTATGAGTTTCAGGTGTTCAATATAGTGATTCATCAATTCTACAATACTCTGTGCTCATCATAAGTGTACTGTTTTTAAAGAATTTTCTTTAAGAGGAGAGTGAGCGAGTGCCTGAGTGAGAGTGTGGGGAGAAGCATAGGAAGATGAAGAATCGGACTCCCAGGTGAGCAGAGGGCTCAGTGCCGATGCAAACTGAGCCACCCAGGTGCCCCATGATTAGTGAACTCTTAATCCTCATCACCTAGTTCACCCCTCCCCTCACCCACCTCCCCTCTGGTAACTGTCTGTTCTCTGTAGATAAGTGTCTGCTTTTTGGTTTGTCACTTTTTTTTTTCTTCATTTGTTTTGTTTCTTAAATTCCACATGTGAGTGAGATCATGTGCCATTCCTGACAGCCTATTGGCCATGATGTAGGAGTTTATTTCTTGAGCCTCAATTCTAGCCCATTGTTCGATACGCCCATCCTTATGCCAGCGCCACATTGGTCGGATTTCTGTGTCTTTGTAGTAAGTTTTGAAATCACGAAGAATGAGTCTTTCAGCCTTGTTTTTTTTCCCAATATTGTTTTGCCTATTCAGGGCTCGGCCTCCTCTTTTTTATTTTTTTTTACAGATTTTTTTTATTTATTTGACAGAGAGAGATCACAAGTAGGCATAGAGAGAGGAGGAAGCAGGCTCCCTGCCGAGCAGAGATCCTGATGCAGGACTCGATCCCAGGACCCTGAGATCATGACCTGAGCCGAAGGCAGAGGCTTTAACCCACTGCGCCACCCAGGCGCCCCTTGTCCTCCTCTTTGATTATTGTTTTGTCCTGCAGTGATTCTTGAATCGTGTTACTGCACCTCCGGACAGAGCAGCAACCCAGTGAATAGTCCTAGAGCTGCGTGTTTATTACAGGCAGGTGTGGTAGAACCCAAAGGCTTTTCTTGCTTAAGGTCATTCATTCCCTAGGAACCTTGACAAGAGCCGCATTGATGGTATTAAAAGCAAACCCAGTGCACAGGCTGTTGGCTTGAAGCTGCTCATTAGAATTCCAAGGCAACTTTTTGGGAAAAAAACAAAAAACAAATATACAGTCTCCTCTTTACTGTGATAACTAGATATTGTTTTCTGGTTTGTGCATACGTTTAGTTGTATTAATCATGATCTTCAATTATATAAACAACTTTCCAATAAACCTCTCCTATAAAGGAAAGCTCTGACCTAGGCATCAACATCAGAAAATAGTCAGAAGATGGAAAGACAGAGCCGGGGGGAGAAGGGGTGATTTTGCCAGGATTGGTTGCTGGGATGACTCACATTTGTTTCCAGCATGTTTGACCTCTGGTCCATTCCTTTGAGAATATGTGGGATTTTCCTTTTGGAAATTACTCTTATCTGTGAATCCTCGGCAAATGCTTTTTAAGCATTTCCAGATGGCCCCAAAGTCCTCATCTAATAGAAGCTGAGAGATTGCTCCTGGGGGGTGGGGTGGGGGGCAGGAGAAGGCTGCTTTAACCCCTAGACACTCCACAATGGGAAGGTAAGAAATACAGGCATGTGTTTTCTGCTTGACCCTCATTAGAGTAAGAGAAGAGTTACATGTGTGTTTATGTATATACATGTGTATGTACTAATGAACTCTCATTTAGAGCACTGAGTGAAAAACCCAAGTAACTATGAAGGGACATGTATTAGACAAATGAAACAAGGTAGCAAGAAATGGATTTTGGGTGAAAGTTGCAGGGCTCTCCATGAGCGTGTCCGAGTTAACTTCTTTTTTCCAAAAAGTGAGCTTATTTTTTGTACTTTATGTGGTAGCTTTAGTGAAAACATTTTTTGCAACAAATATGGATTCTTTGTGTTTAGAATGATCTTTGAAGAAGCTTAAGAAAGGAATTATCAGAGTGATCGTAAGGGGAAAATACAGGAAAACTTCGTTATTTCCCCCTCGCATGCCATATAGAGTCACACTATTGTCATCTAGAGTGGCCATTGCAAAATGTTACCAACGGGGTGGCTTAAAGAACAGCAATTTATTTTCTCACCATTCTAGAAGCTAGAATGGTGAGAAAATGTCATCAGGAGTGGTTTCTCCCAAGACTTTTGTCCTTGGCTTACAGATGGCCACTTTCTTGCTGTATCTTCATGTAGACTTTGTCTCTGTACATGCACAGCCCTGGTGTCTGTGTGTCTAAATTTCCCCTTCTTTATAAGGGCGCCAGCCGGATTGGATTAGTGCTTACCCTCATGACCTCATTCTAATTTAATCACCTCCTTAAAGGCCCTGTCTCAAATACAATCACATTCTTGGGTAACTGGGAGTTAGAGCTTCAGTGTAAGAATTTTTGAGGAGACAGAGTTTAGCCCATAATAGGCAGTGTTAGGTGTGCCGAGGAAGGCATAGATCAAGTAGGACATTAGAACCAGGGAAGCAGATAAAAGCTCAGGGCCATGAGGGACCAGGAAAGTTGTGGGAGGGGACTCTGTGTACTACTAATGGGGAAGAAGGTGTTTTCCTTGTGATCGATATGTCACTTAGCTTTTGCTGTATAACAGACCAATAACCCCCCCCCCATGTAGTGGTTTAAATCGATGACCATTTATTTAGCCCACAATTCAGTGGATTAGCAATGTGGACTTGGCTTTGGCTGGAAAGTTCTCCTACGCTTTGTTGGGCTCACTTAAGTATCTATGGTCAGCTGCTGGGTATATTGAGGATGGTCTAGGATGGCCCCAGCTGGAATGGCTCATTTCTCCTCTTGTCTCTTGCCTTCTAGCAGGCTGGCTTGGGTACGTTCACAGGGCAGGAGCCAAGTACAGGAAAGGCGAGAACAAGGGGGAGAGGGTGAGTGTGTGCAAAAGCACACCCATCATTTCTGCCACACTCTATTCACCAAGGCCAGTCATAGGGTAGCCCAGATTCAAGAGGTGGGGAAGTGTAGACCCTTTCAGGTAAATGGCTTTGAGATGAGGATTATTTGACTGTCAAAGTTCCATTGCCTATATTATTTTATAATCAAAATAGACTTTGCTTCTACGCATGAATCAGAAAACAACATTCTGGAAAGGAATTGCAAGTGCATTAATTTATGAGTGAGTGATGGTTCTTTATTCCCAAATTGGGATGAATAATTTAATTAGAACATTTATGTAAGCCATGGGTGTCTGTCAGTCCTGCGTGGCTTGGTCTAGACAAATCACTGGGACAGATCCTTGTTGGGAGAATGCTGAGGGAGAGCTCAGTTTTCTTCCCTTATGCTACTTAGAATACTAAATACCCTGGAAATAAGAGTCTAGTAGAAACCTTCAGCTCTCATGTCATTGCAATAGACCTCATAAAGCTGAAGCAGGAGAAACAGGATCTCTGCGGTATTCTTTAGGGAGGGTATTGAGCCAATTCAATTCTGACACCTTATATGGGAAAATATGCTTCATAACCCTCTTAGAAGAGCGTTACCTCCATACCAGATTTACTAGTCGTACCTACATGGGGGTCCTTTAAAGGACTCTTTCCTCTAATTAGTTCAGTATCTCATATTAAAAAATAAAAACAAAAAGAAAATGTGGTGTATACCAGCTGCTTCTTAGCCCCATGTTGGATGATTCCAGTCCACTGAGTTTCCATAGAGATTGAAAAGAACACAAGTACCTTTGGGGGCAGAGAAAGGCAACTGGTGTGTAGGGTCTGAAAATTCCATTAAAGTTATATATCTGGAAAGCAACAATAAACCTATTTTTAGAGCATTTCCATAAAAGAATCGTTTGGCAGATTCTTCTTTTTTTTAGATTTTATTTATTTGACAGACAGAGATCACAAGTAGGCAGAGAGGCAGGCTGAGAGAGAGGAAGGGAAGCAGGCTCCCCGCTGAGCAGAAAGCCCGATGGGGGGCTCGATCCTAGGACCCTGGGATCATGATCTGAGCCAAAGGCAGAGGCTTCAACCCACTGAGCCACCCAGGTGCCCCTCATTTGGCAGATTCTTAGAAAGTTATACATGCATTTATAGTATGACTCCAGCAACTTCCCTCCTAAGTTTTCTCCCCAAGAGAATGAAAACTTATGTCCTTACAAAGACTTGTCAATGAATGTTCATAGCAGCTTTTGTCATCATAGCAAAAATTGGAAATAATCAAATATCCACCTATGAGTGATGGATAAAGAGATTATGATGTGTGCAGGCAGTGGAATACTGCTTAGCCATGAAAAAGAAGCAAATTACTGGTAAGATAACAACTGGGGTGAACCTCAAAAACACCCTGTTGAATGAAAGTAAATGATACGTAAAAGGGTGCATGCAGTGTTATTTATAGGATGTTCTAGAACAGGAAAAATCTAATCTGTAGTGACAGAAAGCAGATCAGTGTTAGCTTGTGGTTGGTGTGTGTATAGGGTAGGGTGTGGGGGTGAGGATGGCAAGGGTGCCTCAAGGAAGTTTTGGGTTAATGGAAAAAGCTTCCAGTGTCTTGGTTGTGGTACTAGTTAGTTACCTGGGTACATTTTATTTTATATAACACACACCTCAATAAATTTAGCTCTTTGGGACAAATCGTTCATAAAATAGACATACATTAGGGCAATGTAAGATTTTTAGGATCATTAAGAGGGGACATTTGGAAAGATTAAAGGTGTCTAGACATTTTCTAGAAGCTCTCATTAGATGAAGCTTATTTGTTAGACTTATTTGTCTCTCAGTTGTCCATGGTTGGAGACAGTGGGTAAGAACATGCAAGTAAATGTTTATGTAGTCTCATTATGTTGTAGATCTGGCTCAAGTGACTAAGCCGCCATCTTTTTTTTTTTTTTTAAAGATTTTATTTATTTATTTGACAGAGAGAGATCACAAGCAGGCAGAGAGGCAGGCAGAGAGAGAGGAGGAAGCAGGCTCCCTGCTGAGCAGAGAGCCCAATGCGGGGCTCGATCCCAGGACCCTGAGATCATGACCTGAGCCGAAGGCAGCGGCCCAACCCACTGAGCCACCCAGGCGCCCCTAAGCCGCCATCTTTTTAATTAAAACCAAATTTGGAACATTCTTTAACAGCATTGGGGCCACATCACTTCTATGGCTGAACTGTGGGAGTAGCAGCTGGGTAAAGTTAACAGACCATTGTCCATATGCGATGCAGGGCAAAGGAGAGAAAGCTCGAGTTTATGGTTCATAGATCATATATTCATGTCAATCAACTCCTATTCTTTGAAAACCGGAGTATTTTAAAAGTGGGTAAATGTTCTATGTATACAGTTCTGGAAGGGACAAAAGTCCCTTAAAATTATTTGGAAGTGTCCAATCTAGTCATGGAGAACCTGCTGCTAAGAGCCTCTTTTGGTCTGTTTGCTCTCTGATCGTTGAAAAGATAGAGCTGTGAGAAAAATGTTTGTCCTGTGTTTATTTAGATTCAGTATTTGCATATAACTTAGTAAGAACAACTTGTTTTCTTTTAGCATGAAAGGGTTTATTAATTCGCAGATGTCATTCATGCCCCAGAGTGCTAGAGACAGTGATTTATGTTGTCAAATGCTGGTGATGCTAAAATGAGAACAGATTTTGTTTTGCTTCTTAGCCAAATTACAGTCTGCTCAGAGTGACTAAAATGTATCTCATTTTAGTTTTGTTTGGGTAATTGAGAAATGACTTTCAGATTTTGTTTTTTTAATGTTTTAATATTAAATGATAATGATGCTGACTCAGAGAAACTTTATAGTTTATTTTTCATTAGTGTTTTCTAAATGGTCTCTTTCTTTTTTTCCTATTTTATGTCTGACTTATTCATTCAGCAAATATTTACCTGGTATCCGCAGTGTAACAGCCCTAAGCACTTAAAGAAAACAGTGAGACCTGTCCCTGATCTTTTAGAGGGTAGTTTTATAGTAGAGGGAAATAGATAATAAGGAAGTAAACAAATGGAAAGACAAGAGAATTTCATATAGTGATAAGCATTAAGAAAATAAAGTGAGATTAAATGATAGAGGCTGACTAGGGTGGCGTAGATGATCCAGTTGGATTTATAGATGAAGATTTATTTGGGTGTATGATATGAAATTTACTGATATGGAAAAAAGACGAGAGAAAATATATGGATTTTATTTTGAAAAATCAAGTGTTCTGCTTTAAACTTTAATATGCTTTGTATTCGGGTAGAAATGTCAAAGAAGTCATCAGATATAAGAGTCTGGAGCATTTGGAGGTATGAGGGCTAGAGATGGAATGTGAGCAATGGACAGAAATTTAGAGCATCAGAAACCTATGAGATCACCCAGGAAGAGAGCATATAGAGAGAAGAGCCTTGGGTCACTGACATGTGTGAAGGTTAATAAGCAAAGCAAAAAAGGTCGTGATTGAGGACAAATGTCTGGTGAGAGTAAGAATAACTAGGAGAGTATGGAATTGCTGTCACCAGGAGAAGAGAACGTTTCAAGGAGAGAGTGGTTAATCGGGTCAAAGATGGTGAGATAGTTGATGGGGCCAGAAAGACGATCATTGACTTTCACAATAGAGAGATCATTGAGGATGTTGACAGAAGGAGAGAATTCTCAGTGGAGCAGTCTGAGGAGAGAGAGAGAGAGGTGAGGAACTGAAGTCTGTTTATGTTGACACATTTAAGAAGTTGGGTTTGAGTCAGCATTATTGGAAAGGGCCACAGGGAGGGGAGATTGGAGGTTTTAAGGAGAGCGTATTTTAAGAGAGTGGAAGAGTAAACATACTGAAGAAGGACTATCAGACGATCTTGGAGTGTTCCTTTGAGAGTCGTGGTCTTCAGTTGAAAGTGAAGGCTGGTCAGTCTGGCTATGGAGTTTTCTTCAGCCTCGTTCACCTCCATGACCACAGCTGCTTAGGAGACCAAGAAGGAGTTGTAGCCACAGTGGGGAATTGGCCAAAGGAGTATGAGGGAGGGAGAGGCTGGAGGTGGGGGGAAGGGGGAGAATGGTTGTAAGGCATGGTGGTCAGTGGGACTGGGATGGCTAAGAGGGGAGGGAGGCCTGAGGGCTGTGATGGGTAACAAAAGAGTGATACAGTCCTTGAGTCACAGGTTCTCCATGAGATTGGGAATTAGAACCATGGGAGTTATAACCATAAAGAAGATAACCAGTGACTGGGCAGGGAAGGGATGCTTGCCCAAGGATTTTAAATTCATAATATCAAGGTCAAGCAAAAGCCCATGAGCGTGTGTGACTGAAGCTGGGTGCATGAAGATATCATTGGAGGTTAACAAGTCAAGCATCTTTGCTTCTCTTAGGCCATGAATGTTAAAAATGTATTGATCCCAGTTTTATAGAAAAATATATAATCATGTGTAGGACCCCCTTGGCTGCAAATGATGTAAAGGTGCTCTACTTATATAGACCAAACTTCTTCCTTTAGTGGAAAACGTGACTTCCGACAGCCAACAAACTTGACATACCCTAGCGTCAGGCATCCAGAAAGACAAACCACTTTTCCAGTCCTGTTTTCAGAAATCCCTGGGAAGATGATGAATGACCTAACGCTGATCCCCAGGCTTTTGTAGAACCAGACATCCAGAACTGGCCAAATGCCCAGCTGTAGATGCGGGTTGTTGGGCGGATAATCCCATAAAGGCCTCCTACAAATACCAGTGGTTTTATATCGTTTGGTGGGGAAGAAAGTCTCAGGCTAGACACACTTCCTGGACAAGCTCTTACTGAAGAATGAATATAACGTAGGCCCCACAGTCACTGTTTCTGGCATCTTTCACGAGGAGTCTGGATCTTGTTATTAGCTTACCTTTCCGGTTTAACTCAGCAGGAAACGTCACAGGCTGTGATTGCCTTTATCTAGTCCAGGCCAGATCTCTCTATTGTCTAGATGCCTTAGTTTATCTGTTCCTTATTTAGTTATACAGTCTCTTTATTGAAGTTTAACTAACGTGCAATTAGGTAGGTGCACAAATCTAAGTGTACAACCCACTGGATTTTTTTTTTTTTTAAAGATTATTTATGTTAGAGAAAGCGTGAATGGGAGGGACAGAGGGAAATGGGGAGAGAGCCTGGAGCAGACTCTGCACTGAGTGTGCAGCTCAACGCAGGTCTGGATCTCATGACCCCGAGTTCAGGATCTGAGCCCAAACAGAGAGTGGGACATTTTACCGACAGCACCACCCAGGCACCCTAATTCATTGGATTTGAATGAAATGAATGCACCCAGGTAACCTCCTACAGAAATAAGATATTCCAGTACCCCGGGAGGCCCCCCTTCATGACCTCTTCTAGTCACTATCCCTTACGGAAGAGTAACATCTTTACTGACTTCTTACATGGCAGATTAATTTTCTGTCTTGATGTCTGCACCAGAGAACCTGGTTATCTGAGCAGGTATGCTAGAGAAAACGAAGAAGGTTTAAATGACCTTCCTTCCAAGCCCTAAAAGTCTTGCCTCTCCTCCCCTTTTCTCCCCACGGCAAGAAAGAACAACCTTCCAGCATAAAGACATTACCCTCAAAGTCTGTCGGTAATTATGTAATGATATAAATTGATAGGACACAGGGCTCCTTTTGTAGTATCCTGGCTTTTTCCTTTGGGTTTGGCTTTTTGTTTATTTATTTATTTATTTTTTCAAATATGAACCTCAGGAACATTTTT
Organism: Enhydra lutris kenyoni; assembly: GCF_002288905.1. NCBI lineage: Eukaryota > Metazoa > Chordata > Mammalia > Carnivora > Mustelidae > Enhydra > Enhydra lutris. The sequence continues at coordinate 34,582,697 of NW_019154090.1, forward strand.
TATGAGACTCTTGCAGGGAACAGCCTATTTAGACCAAGGCTAATTGGACAAGGCCGTGTTTAATCTTCCATTTTGTGTGTCTGTAATGGAGACGGCTCTTCTGATAAGGATAGCAGATGCTGACTTAAGTGCTCTTCTGTTCTTCTGCAACAGAGCAGGGCTGGGCGATGGCAGGCGCCAAGGCAGGGCTTTCCTGGACTCATTTTGAATTGATGGGAGAGGCACTTAGTCCCGACAAGCAGGAGCATTCTCCAGGAGTTTCTATGGAAACCAGCAATGTCTGATGAGATCAACTGCTAAATGCCATTTCCTCCAAAGGTGGCTTAGGTGATAGGATTTTGGATAAAACTTGGCCTGGAAGAAACAATAAGTTCTTTCATGGGAAAGGACAGCTGAGAAACTTATATTTACCCTCCAGCGTGCAGGTTGCTCTTCTTTTATATTACTCCCCATATGCCATCATGATACCTGTGAGATAGTTTTACCTCTAGTTACTTCCCGAAGTGATGCCTTGCTGATGTTATTACCGTGTCACAAAAATACAGAATGTGGAACAATGGGTCACTCTCCCCCAGGTCTTGAGAGAATGGATGAAAAAAGACAAAATAAGAACTCTAAGACGTGGTCTTTTCTGTCTTCTATATTTTTCCTCACTTTTCTTCACTGTTTTATTTATTGGAGTATAATTTTACATTCTGGGAGATGTATGTCTTAGTTCATGAACTTATATGGGTATATACACCCGTATGACTGCTTCACACATCAAGGGGTGTGTATGTGTATGTGTGCGCGCGCACGTATGTGTGTGTATATATATATATATATATTTTTTTTTAAAGATTTTATTTATTTATTTGACAGAGAGACACAATGAAAGAGGGAACACAAGCAGAGGGAGCGGGAGAGAGAGAAGCAGGCTTCCTACCGAGCAGAGAGCCCAACCAGGGCTTGCTCCCAGGACCCCGGAACCACCACCTGAGTCGAAAGCAGACGCCCACATGCCCCAAGATGTGTGTGTATATTTGACTGACCTGTGTGTACACACACACACACACACACACACTCCATAGTCTCTATTACCTCAGTGTGTTTTGGGGATCATTTTCTCATATTTCTCACCTGGGCCTCCATGTGCAGCTGCTCCTATTGTGCAGTAAACAACCTACAAAACCATTGGTGGCAGCCGAATTTCTAAGCCCTAATTTCTAAGAGGTGCTTAGTGGATTTTCACTGACTGTAGCAGAGTTCATTTCACCAGAGTGGGTTTGCCCACCCATCTTGCTGTTTGGGGTTAAATGGGTCTCCCCTAATTCAGATCAGCTGCTTTTGCCAGCCATGCATTCATTTACTTACCAAGGGCTTTTCGAGCCCTTACAGTCTACAAAGCATTCTGCCAGATATTCTCTGTAACCATGAGTCAGACAGAGAACATGCCTTCCTAAGCTTCTAGTCTACGGTAGAAGTTAAGCGATGCAAATAAGCAATGACACATCAGGACAGGAAGTTCTAAACTATGTAAGGTCTAAACTTTGTAAGGTCAAGCCAAGCCCACCAAGCATCCGTTTGTTCTGGACCTTGAAGACAGAAGCATTTGAGCAGAGGGAGATCATGGAGGCCAGTGAGGACGATTAGGATATAGGATAAAGAAGTTCTTTGGGCTGCAGCATATGATAAGGAAAGCAAAGCAATGGAAGAGAAGGAAGGTGAAGAGGGTCTTGATTAAAATAAGGAGGAACTTGAACATTGTGCTAAGGAGTTTTGATTTTTTTCTGGAGAAATTTGTCCCTTGTATTGTTAAGGGGCCAGGAGCATCATACTGAATCGGTGGCCTCTACTGGTTTACATGCCTCAGAATCTTTGGGGTAAACCTCCACAATCTGGGTTTCTTCACCAGCCTTCCAGGTGGTCCTTACGCATGCTCAGGTTTGAGAAGCACCACCACACACCTGTAGCTCCTGAGACCACAGACCCCTAGTGTTGCCAAAGTTTGCTCAACAAAAGAGGAATTCCAAGTGGTGTTAATAATTGTTTTGTGTAGAAGAGAAATGTTGAACTGAATGAAGTGAGATCCTTTTCTTTACATGGGATTCCCAGAACCCAATATATTCTACTGTCAATTGTGAATCTCCCCAGGAGAGTTATGGTATGTAAGTGTTCTGCAAATTGTTTTTCCATGGAATCCTTTTCTTCTTTTTCTTAGCATTTTTTATGAGAATGAATAGGGGGATTAGTACTGCTCCTTACACTCTTGGGGGACATTCCATGGCATGCAATGATGACCCAAAGAAAGTTTATCAGCAGGAAAGGAAATGGAATAGCCTGAAGGGAGCGAGACTCTGTGAGTAATCATGTGGATGTCTGTTGTGGGTTCAGACAGTTGGGTTGGTTGGGGGGCTGTGGGTTTGGGAAGAAGGAAATGATGGTCTTGCCCTGCCGTGAGGAGGCTCCTGGAGTGGTCCAGTTGGGAACTGCTGGCACTGGAATCGTGGTGGTGCGGGGTTGGGCAGGGCGGGGAGGTAGTCAGGATTTTGCAGGATGGGCTTAGAGCATGTGGATACGGCACCAGCCCAAACTGTTTTCACATTCGACTCTAGAGATGTTCTCCTGTTACTTCACCACAAGCAAAACCCCTCATGGCCCATAAAGGTGGTTTCTGAAAATGGCTGTAGTTCATCCTGAGAGACTGCCGCACGTGTGCTGTGGCAGAGCAGGTGGGCTGGTCCCCCCAGGCTGTCATTCCATCCTGTATAGGCATAGTTGTCCGTCAGTCCAGAGCAGGAGAGCTGGGAAGCAGCCCAGCCTTTGATTTCCAAATCTGATCTTACCATTCCAGGCCTTTCTACAGTGACACCGTGTTTCTGGGTGGGTGCTACCTCAACTTTGATACCACAATACCTGTCCCTGTGATTTTCCGGGGCATAAAAGGAAAATGCAGTTGTCAGCTGTTCCTTGTGACTGAGGAGCCTTGTGGTGGCATTTTCCTGATGGTGCTCAGAGACAGGTCATATTTGAGGGACTTCCTGACTTACCACAGTAAACGCCCTCCTTATGCCTCTGGATGAACAACTGGGCCATCTATGTTGAATTTTTTAGTAGGAAGAGCAGAACATTTAAATTTCATTTTTTGTAAGAGCAATATATCCCTATGTAAAAGAAAAAAAAAAAGGAAAGAAAGATAGAAAGAAAAAAAAAAACTTACTGAAGAAATACAAAATGGATTGATTCCTGCACTGCACACACTCCTCCTCCCCCGCCAGTGCTTTGCAAGCAATCACTGGAACAATCTGTTTTTAAATCTTCTTTTGGTTAGAGCTATAACCTAAATTATATTCTCATCTTCCAGCATTTAGTCAGTTTTGAACATTAGCTGTTGACGTAATCAATAAGGATTTAATTCCTATAAATGACAACCTTGGATTTTGTTTATTTTTGCCTTTTTTTTTTTTTTATAATTATGTTACTCGTTACTGCATGTCCTCCTTCTGTTACTGGCCTGTGTTATTTTTTTTTTTTTTTTTAAGATTTTATTTATTTGATAGAGCAATCACAAGTAGGCAGAGAAGCACGCAGAGAAAGAGGGGGAAGCAGGCTCCCCACTGACCAGAGAGCTCGATGCAGGGCTCAATCCCAGGACCCTGAGCTGAAGGCAGAGGCTTAACCCATTGAGCCACCCAGGTGCCCTTGGCCTGTGTTAGTTTATGTAGCATTTTTGAACCCCTGTTTCTTTTTCCTCCAACAATTCAAATTTTCTTGACTTGCCCACCAGGTAAAGTGACGGTGTTCGATTCCACTCTCCTTTTCCTGGAACTTTCTGTCATTTCCACTTGTCTGAATAGGTCCTCTTACTTATACATTGTCAAATATTAAAGCATTTCCTTTGTTCTTTTTTCGCACCTTAGACTATGATCATTTTCCCACGTCATTATATATTCGCTACAAACTTGATTTTAATGGAGGCATAGTATGGAGCATTAAGGATGTCTCTTCATTTCCTTAACCATGTTGTTTCCCTCTGTTCCCCTCCTACCCAGCTTTCTCTTTCCTTCTCTCTACAACACCAGTTTGTTGTAAATAACTTTGGATCCTCAGCCTTTTGGCTTTTGCTTTAAATGCAACCATTTTTAAGTCTTTTTTGCTACGTCCAAGGTTGATTCTTCCTCTTAGCCTCTGCTCCAGCCAACCCCAAGCCATGCCTACTGTGACTCCCTCCCGCCATATTCTGGGCTGGAACTTTCCCTACTCTGATCTTAGCACACATTTGCTTTTTTTTTTTTTTTTTTTTTGTCTCTACCTTCTAGTCTTGTTTAATCTGGACTCCTTCTCCTCTTTGGCTTTCAGTCCATGATGTTCTTTATTCCTTTGCTCTCACTGGGGGACTCAGGAGACTCTCTAGGGGAAAGAAGAGAGGGAGGAAGGGAGGGAAGACAAGCACATGAGTTCAGTCCAACAGCCCTAGCCACTCGTATTGTACTTCTGTTTTCTGCTCTGATGGCCTGTGGCCTGCATGAGAACTTTGTTACTGTGTTTCCCCAGTAGCAAAGAATTGAATTATCCCAGTTACAGAAATTTTATCAAGCCCATTGAATCAGTTACATTCCTTCCTCCATATCCTTTCTTAAAGTTACGGGATGAAAGGTAATACCAGTGGAAGAGCTATTTAGGTCTAGTTTTCTTTGAAATACAAGCAAAGTAGTAAGTAAATGAAAAATAAGTAGCAAAAAATTTGCAGTGGAATTAGTTTTATTGGTTGACAACAAAAGACCTACTCACTTGAATGGGGGAAGACTTCTCTGATTTCTTTGATATAAATATCAAAGGTAAATAGGGTAAACACTGTCCCCTCCCTTCCCCCTTTCCCTGTTTCTCTTGCCCATTTGTACATCTCCTTTGCAGTTCTCGGTGTCTGAGAAGCAGGGATGAGTGAATCTGTCATTCTCTTATTTGTTCCATGGCAAATGCCAACAGCACGCATATGTGTACATGAGTGTGCACACACACGTGTCCTTGAAACTCCATTAAGAGAAACCAGCAAGCCAAAAGCAGACTGGGAAACAAAATTGGTCAAGCATAAAAGAAATGGAAATGGAAGAACTGTGATTCTTACTAAGCAACCCTAAATAGGATTGTCTAGTTCGAGATAGCTGTGTGATGAGTCAGCCAATACGTTCAATATGCCCAGGGCTCCATTGGAAATGGGAGGCTTTAAGCCAAGGGTATAACCTGACGGGCCCAAAATAAGGACAGCTCCTTCCCTAGAGGCAAGTCTTAGTAGGAACCAGGCAGGGAGGCATCTTAACAAAATCCTCAGAATCAAGGTTGAGCTGAGGCATGACGATTCTATCAGACACTTTACCAATTACCCATGGCCATGATAATGATGCATCATCCTCATTCTGGAACCTCAGTCTGTAACAATAGCAAACTTATTAACTTGTTGTTAATAATAATAAATTACTATTGGTCACAAATTCATGGGCCAGCTGAGCATTTTAGCCAGTCTGGGCTCGGCTCACTGGGGATTTCTCTCGCATTTGTGTTCAGCTAGTGGGTCAGTTAGGGGCTGGCTCATCTTACATGACTTCAGCTGGGATGCCTTAGCTCTGTTTACTGTGGCCTCTCAGGCTCTGTCTGGTTAGCTGGCCTGTTCATCGTGGCTGAGCGAGGTTCCAGGAGAAGAAGCAAAAGCATGCACGGCCTCTTGAAGGGCTGGACTCAGAATCGGCTCGTCATCTCTGCTTCATTCTGTTAGCCCCAACAAGTCCCAAGTCCAAATTCAGAGTCAGAATTCAGAGACTTCTGAGCTACAGGAAAATGGGAAAGGAGACAGACTGTTAATTGAAGGCATCAGAGTAGTCTGCCTCAGGCTCTTGTACCAGATATTGTCCCTGGGGGACTGGACCGTTACTTGGTCAGACTCCTAGGTCCTAGACGTTCACCGGGCTCCTAGGTTGGAGAAAGGTCAGAGACTAAAGCAAATAGTCATTACGAAGTGATCTGCTTCTAAGGAGGGAAATTAGGCTGGAGCCCTCTCCAGGGTCCTCCTTGGGGGCTAGAAACGGGTTCTCTTAGGGGCAGATGAAAACAAAGTGTTGGCTCCATAGGTTCCTTGACAAGCTTGCTTCGGGACAGTAAGTCACGTGAGCCTTAAAGTGGTTCTTTCCCTCCACAGGAATCTAATCCAAGGTGAACAGTGGCTGGATATTCTTTAGTCTGGCATTTTCTGGTTTCCTAGGAACATTGAGGGAAGGGGACTTGGATACTCATAGTGCATAGATGAGACTCCCGTGTTCTTCTCTGGGCTTGTGCAGTCTAGCTGGGGATTTTATAGACTTGGGGGTGCTCTGTTGCCATATTCTACCTAACTCAGGGAATTAAGAGTATTGGTTCTCCAAGTGTGGACCTTAGACCAGCAGTATCCTGTGTTTTACCTACCTTATGTTTTCTCTGGCAGCCCTAAAAAGAGGCTAGAAAAATTTAGAGGGTTCAAAGAAGAGCAATCAAGATCATGAGCAGGATAGAAATTCTAGAAAGATAGGTTAAAGAAACTGACTTTATGAACCCAGAGAGCAGGACCCTGGTAGGGTTATGAATTTGGAGGATTTTACTTAAAGGGAATGCTGCTGAGCTGTTCTGTATGGATGCTCAAATTAACCCAGAAGAAATTTCTAGGAAGAGGCAAGACTTCCTGTCAATGAATGACTCCAGTGGGGGTTCTTGAGTGTTTTTGTGATTCTCAGTGGAACTCAGATGCATTTGGAAATTTCACATCATTGTGATACAGCCTTTTCTCTGACCTGTGTTTGTGAAGGAACAGTTTAGAGAAGCATTTGACAACAGGGGCCTGGAGCAGATTACTTTCCAGGGGCCTTTGCGACTGCTCTTAAGATTGTTTGAATTTGGGGCGCCTGGGTGGCTCAGTGGGTTACAGCCTCTGCCTTTGGCTCCGGTCATGATCTCAGGGTCCTGGGACCAAGCCCCGCATCGGGCTCTCTGCTCAGTAGGGAGCCTGCTTCCTCCTCTCTCTCTGCCTGCCTCTCTGCCTGCTTGTGATCTCTCTGTTTGTCAAATACATAAATAAATAAAATCTTTAAAAAAAAAAAAGATTGTTTGAATTTGCAATTTTGCATCATTAAAGAAAAAAATATCATGTCTTCATCGTTTTTGTTTTTCAGACCCTTAGAGTTTATCTGGAAGTTTGGTTTTTCAGAACATGGACATGAAGGAAAGGTAGTAAGACAGTTGTTAAGAGGATGCCTTAGAAACAGACTACGTGGGTTCGAATCCCAGCTCTGCCACTTCTTAGCTGTGTGGATTTATGGTAGCTACTTTGTAGTCTCAGCTTTCTTACCTATAAAATGGGAACGATTAATGATTAGTTAATGTCTCGTGGGTTGTTGTGCAGCTTAGTTGATCTTATGTAAAACATAGGAGTTGTGTGTGGAACGTAGTGAGCCCTCATTCAATATTATTTTACATGATTAAGGACTTGAATGTCTCTGTGCTGGGTATTCAGAGGCTGTTTTAGCCAAATGCTGGCATTGAACAGTCAATTCATTGTTGTGTATGAGAGAGGAGCTGTCCCTTGTGAGCAGTGATGTTTGCCCCTCTCTGTGACCTCTGATTTTGAAGTGTCGACTTCAACTCCCAGGGATGATATTCTGCAGTGTCCCTAAGTCCTAAATCATTTCTCCTTCTTTCCCACATCTTCCAGAAACCCCTCAAGAGAGTTAGATTTCATTTCCCATTACAAATGGAATTCAATTAAACAGCTGTAAAAGAATGCCATATAATGTCACAGAGAACATAATGACATTTCCAAAATATTTTTGAGAAACTTGAACTTTAAATCAATTCAGTTCTGCCTAGTGAGGACACAGATTTAGTCATGGAAAAATTTTAACCTGACAACTAGCTTGTACCAGAATTATGGGTCCAACTGAGATTAGTTGTGTTTGGCAACTGAATTTTGAAGGGGAAAATCAGCTGATCTTCTTCCTGAACTTCTAAAGAGAAAAAAAAACAAACCTGTAATATCGGCCGCATACCTGCTGTGATTTCAGTTTGCACATGACTGAAGCCTCTCACGGCCTTGTTAGAAAGAGTTTTATCAGTCTATTCAGGACTCAGCTGTATTTCCTCGGTCAGGAAAATGAGTGTTTAGGCCAAGTTAAACTCTTGTGTTGTTATTTTGGTGAAAAGTTTAAATGTGTTCTTTATTTAAAAAAAATTTTTTTTCCCAAATATTTTATTTATTTGACAGACAGAGATCACAAGTAGGCAGAGAGGCAGGCAGGGAGAGGAGGAAGCAGGCTCCCCGCTGAGGAGAGAGCCTGATGCGGGGCTCCATCCCAGGGCCCTGGGATCATGACCTGAGCCGAAGGCAGAGGCTTAACCCACTGAGCCACCCAGGTACCCCTAAATGTGTTCTTTAAATGAAGCTCCCTTTTGAATTTACCAAATAACGAGCACTTAGTGTTCCAGGGCTCAAATTCTGACAGAAAGTGGTCGTGGTTCTCTTTTTTTCGATACAGAAAATGCTCTGTGGTGTCTACGTCAGTAGATTCAAACATTAAGCGTTTATTATTCTTGAGTTTTGGTTCACTGGGCTGTTCTGAGTAAGTGGATGTGATTTGATTGATCTTCGCCAGCCTTGCTCTTGTGTCTGCCTCCTCTGATGTGTTTGTTATCCGGTAGCTATCTGGTCAAGGATGGCCTCCCTCAGACCTCTGGGCGTTTGCCAGCTAGAGGCTGAGGATGCACTGGCTAGGCCACATGCCTCTCATCATCCAGAGGGCTAGTCTGGGTTTGTTCACACGGTGAGGCAAGTTTTCTGGCCTGCTGATACATAGTGCTCATTAAGTCTAGCTAAACATTTCTTTGTTATTGGCAGAGAGACAGGAAATGGGTAAGGTCTCTGGAGACCTAGGCTAGGAATCAGCACAAGGTCATTTCTGCCGTGTTCTCATGGCCAAAGCGAGTCCCAAGGTCAGTTCAGATTTAGGGATGAAACAACTGACCCCCACCTCCTGGTGGGAGGGGCCACTGAATCACGTGACAGAGGGCCTCGTGTTCAGCCGCAAAGCGACCCCGGAAGTCCATGTTAAATCTCTGAAACCTATGAATGTTGTTAACTGTAGGTAACAGAATGCAAAATGTATGATTAAATTAAGGATTTTTTGAGAGGAAATGTTTCTCTGGTATTTTTATTCAGGTGGGCTCTGAATGCCATCACATGCATCTTTATAAGAGAGAGGCACAGTTTGCCAGAGAAATCTGCAACCCCCCCCCACCAGAACAGGAGGTGATATAAAGAGAAGCAGAGATTGGGGTGTTAGGGCCTCAAGCTAAGGAAGGCCTCAACCAAGAGAGGCGGGAAATTGACAAGAAATGAAATCTTTAGAGCCTCTGCAGGAAATGTGGCCCTGCCCACATCTTGATTTCAGATTTCTGACCTCCAGAACTGTGAGAGAATAAATTTCTGCTGTTTTAAGTTATCTGGTTTTGTTAATTTGTCATGACACACACAGGGAACAACACAGGCATGGGTATAGGAAGGGAGAAAGAATGGAAGACATGATTGCCATCATCCACATATACTCTTAAATTAATATAATTTTGTATAGTTCTTTTTCACTTAACATGACAGAACATTTTCCCATGTTACAGAGTTGTTGAAAACATTATTTTAAATAGCATTATCCAATATGCAGATATGTATGCATAATACAATACATAAGGAATTGCATGATAATATATAACGTATATTAAGTTAGTCTGGCTAAACATTTCCTTGGTATTGGCAATTCAGTTTCTTGGGCTTTTCAGAGGAAGCCATCCGCACGAGGCAACGCAGATAGCCCTGTGCCCTGAATCACCATTCCGGTTTCTCTCTTGTCACTTCACTCCATCAGGCCCTGGTATCTCTTGTTGGAGTTATGATAGTCCTCTTCTGAATCATCTCAACCTTCCTCCAGCCCACCCTACAGACTGCTCCACCAGATTAGTTTTCTAAAGAAAGACGTCCACTCAAGTCACTTCTGGCTAAACACTCTCAGTGATGTTCAGTTGCAAATATTCTTTAATCCAACCCTCGCTACCCTTGTACAAAAGTGTACAGTTATCTGTGTCGTTCCTTTCTGAGAGCCCTGAGGACAGTGTTACCTTCCCTGTCTTTGTATCTGCCGCTTCACCTGCCATGGGATTTTGAAGGTATCTAGTATCTGCTGCATGAGTGAATACATGGGTTAAAAGGAAAATGCTTCTCATTGCCGTGTCTTTTCATATAGGATCCCATTCAATTTGTCTGACTTTGAAACCACCTGGTTGAATTGAAGGGTTGTTCTAGCTCAGGGACATCTTACTATGTTTGTGTCATGAACCCATTTGGCACTTGGGGAAGCCTGTGGATCCTTGGCAGAATAATGCTTGTGGTTAAGGCAGAAAATAAAATAAACTAGGGTTACCCAAAAAATCAGTTGTATTGCACTTAGATGTGAATTGTGGTATTGTAATAGATCTTCATCTTTCATGCATAAAATAATTCTTCATTGTAGGTCTGTTAACTACTATAAGTTCAAGGTAGTGATGAGAGTACACAGAATTTCAAGATACTTCAACAACCATAATGTGATACGCACGTATCTGTGGTTCTATTGATGACAGAATCCCAAAGCCTGCTAAGACTATGGTGGTTTGTTGCCTAAGTCCATCATTGAAGAAAACTCCAGATTTTAATGAGAAGCCAGTGTAAATAAAGGTGAAACTTAGTTGATCCTATCTTAGTTGATGGGAACCACCCCCGCTCCTTGAATTCTCTAGGTCCAGGTCAAGGGCCTGCAAAGCTTGTTCTAGAAATAGCTCTAACACCAGTCTCTGTGTAGCTTAATTGTCATGTCACTCAGAGCCTCCGCTAAATGTTTTGAAGTACTTTGTGGGGTTAGAGGTCAACAAGAAATTTCAGAACATTGGCCCATATACCAGGGCACCTAAGATCTTACAGGCACGGTGTAAAACCTTTTTCGAATAATAACGCAGCCTTCTTCAAGGGCAGATGGAAAGTAACTGTCGCGCGCATTGCCTTCCACAGTGTAGGAACTGAGGCCTTTCAAACAGCTGTAACTTGTGGCCCATGCCCCAGCTTGGACACATTTCTGTTTCTAAATCTCCTGGGCAGTTTTTTAGTTGAATTGAGTTGTTCATTTGGCTGTCTCCCTAATGGTACTGGATTAGCCCGTTGCTTGCATTTAGGGTGACTTAAGCACAGTAACTTTGATACTATGGAAGCTGGCTTTCCTACTTCCAAAGGGACTTGGGGCAGCTTGTCATCTGACACAAACTGCAGAGTAGAACGATTATGGCTCTGCAGGAGGCCCAGGCAGTGGCAGGGGACACTGATGCTCCGGTCCCTGTGTGATCTGGTTGCGCCTCCCAGACGTTGCCCTGCGGTCTGAGTTCTGTGGGCCTGTGTCAACTGGGGAGCATGTTGTGAATGCAGCTTCCATTCACTCTGGATAGAAATTCCATGAAAACATTTTTTATTCATTTCTTAAAAGAAGCCTGTTTAAAACAAAAACAAAAACAAAAAACTCCTATTCCTTCATTGTACGAGGCACTGGTTTCCAGCATCCCAGAGTTTGTAAAGTCAAATTGGATCAGTGCAGGGATTCTTTTAACACTGAAACTGCAGTGTTGTGGATGGTGTTTCTAATTGTATCATTCACCTGTTAGCTGTGTTAATTAAGAATCTAAGATGAATGCCTATATTATATATATTACATATCTCTGTCTATCCATTACTGTGTCTGTGTATAGTATATACATATGTATACACACACATATACACACAATATGTGTTACATATAATCACATAAACAGAACATCTGCATGTAGGTATGTATACACACACACACACGATAATTAGAACTCACCAGGGGTGCCTGGGTGGCTCATTCATTAAGCGTATGCCTTTGGCTCAGGTCATGATCTCAGGGTCCTGGAATCGAGCCCCGCATCAGGCTCTCTACTCTGCGGGGAGTCTGCTTCTCCCTCTCCCTCTGCCCCTACCCCTGCTTGTGTTCCCTCTCTTACTGTGTTTCTCTCTGTCAAATAAGTAAATAAAGTCTTAAAAAAAAAAAAAAAAGAAAAACAACTATTCTTAGAAAATAAAAAATAAAACAAATAAAACTCATCTAGAATGGTGTTTACCTGAACACTGACCATTCTTTTGGGGATGGACATTTACATTTTTCTCTCTCTCAAGCCATCTAAATCCTCTGTGACCCTATGTCAGCTGGGGAGCATGTTGTGAATGCAGCTGACTTTGAGACTAATACCGAATATGGCAATCTTTTAATACGGCACGTTAACTTGAATAGTTCGTTGGTATGGGTGGGAGAAAGAGATCATTCGTAAGATTAAGTATAAATGTAGTAATCCCTTGAAGTTCTCAGAGCAGTACTTAGTTCTTTGATAATGCGGACATCTCTTGTACATTTCACTAGCGTGTAAGAGGGGCTGCCTTTTGCATGAGATTGAGTAAAAATGGCACAAAGAGTTTGTGTTATTTTTGATTTTTGTCTCATTGAATGACAACTTAAATCTGACCTAGTGAATCCTTCTGCACATCAAGAGCTTTGTATTTATTTTAAATTTGAGTAACTATAGCTGTGTCTTCACATTTCTTAAGGCCCTGGGGTGCCTGGGTGGCTCAGCTGGTTAAGCGTCTGACTCTTGATTTCAGCTCAGGTCATGATCTCAGGGTCCCGGGATGGAGTCCCATTTCGGGCTCCACGTTCAGCAAGGCGTCGATTGAGGATCCTCCCTCTCCCTTTGCCCCTCCCCCTGCTTGCATTTTCTCTCTCTCTCAAATGAATAAATCTTAAAAGAATTCCTTAAGGCCCAACTTAAGGCTGCTTCCTTCATGATTTATTCTGATCCCCTATATCAGTTTCTCATTTCTGCTGTAGAAAATTACAACAAAGTATAGTGGCTTAAAACAACACTCATCTATTATAGGTGTCTGGAGGTCAGAAATTCTAAATGAGTTTCACTGGGCTAAAACCAAGGTGTTGACAGGGCTGCGTTCCTATCAGAAGGCTCTAGAGGACGATCTGTTTCCTTGTTGCCCTTTGCAGTTTCTAGAGGCTGCCCTGGTTTGTGGTCCCTTCCGTCTTCAAAACCATCAGTGGCCTATGGGGTCTTTCTTGCAATGTCCTTTCCTGCATCTTACTCCTCTGCCTCTTTCTTCCCCTTTGAAGGACCTTTGTGATGACATTGGGTCCCTCTAGAGGACCCAGGATCACCTTTGTTTTAAAGTCGGCAGATTAGCAGGTTTTCTTTTTTCTTTTTTTCTTTTCTTTCTTTCTTTCTTTCTTCTTCTTCTTTTTTTTTTTTTTAAGATTTTATTTATTTGTCAGAGCACAAGCAGGGGGAGGAGCAGGCAGAGGAGGAGGAAGCAGGGTCCTCACTGAGCAAGGAGCCTGATGTGGGGCTTGGTCCCAGTACCCCAGGATCATGACCTGAGCCAAAGACAGACACTTCACCGACTGAGCCACACAGGGGTCCCAGCACATTAGCAATCTTAATACCATCAGCAATTTTAATTCTCCTTTGCTGTGTAGCACAACATATTCGCAGGTCTGGGCACTAGGAAGGTCGTCTTTAGGGAGCTATTAGTCTGCCTAATGTGGTTGGTAAACCAGAAATGATTCGTTTACTTTTCATATGGTTTTAGTGATAGCTGTTTCAACTTGCTATTATTCACATACAACCTTTCTACATATATATTTTTTGTGTCTTTTAACCTGTGGACAGGACGTGACCATTTCTTTATCACATCTGTGCTCTCATAATATATAGCGACACTGAAAGAACGAGGTGAATATATTTAGAACAAATGCTGATTCCATATAAAGTTTATCCAAAGACACATGAGTTAGAAGGAAGGAAGTTCAACTACAGTAGTATAGAAAATGGAAACAGGCAACAATGGTCAGATAACCATCAGTATTATGCCCAGGAGAATAGTTTCATGTGTGTGGGGTCTAAGCAAATAATGTCACTGGTGAAAGCCTATCATCCACTTGATAGATTTATTATAATTTTTCTCACTCTGTGTTAATATTTTGGCATTAAACATCCATCTATGTCTTGGCTTTCTTTTATTTATTTATTATTATTACTATTATTTTTTACCATGAATCAGTTCTTTGAAGCCTTCTGAACTCTGGGCAGCCTACCCTCTCATGCCTGAATCTGCAAAGTTTGGAAAGTGTTGGCCACATGAGGGGGTAAATGCCCTGTGGGGAGACCAGCTGAGTAGCTCACCCACTCTTGCCAAGTGGTACCCACAAGCTGTCCTCAAACTCAGAGCTTTTTGGCTTTAAAGCGCGTCTAACTACATGTAGCTTTTCTGTAAGTATGCTTAAGAGCAGAAGGAAATGAATGGTTTCCCCAAGAGGTTCAGAAAGCCCAGAGTTTCTCCCAGGTGTTATCTTTAGACTGTATGTGAGTTATTCTCCTCCCCAATGTATTTGTGTAGTTCTAAATAGATCTTGAAAAAGTTTCAACTCCCATTCCAAATACAAGCACTGTCATTTTGAGAAGTGTGAACACATATTATCTTTACCATAGTTTGATGATGTGGGTAGGTGTTCTTTTTCCTCTCTTAGGGTGAGAAATTCAGCTCCCAGAGTGTTAAGTGACTTGTCCATCACAGAGTTATATGATGTGTGCCACACAGTGAGTAATTGGAATCTAGATTACTTCACCCCAAGCTCCGTGGCTCTTAAACAGTTGAATATCGCACAAACTGCATTTTCTTGGCCTCGGTGTTTTCTAATTCATGATCTAAGTAACACAACACAACTCAGAAAATGTGTTCCATGCCACATTAATCCAGTGATATTCCGTGTGAAAAGGAAGTATTTTGTTGTCAAGTCTGTAATTAACAATACTTTAAAAATTAAGGCATGTACTAGCTTAGTGGTGATTATGCATGCAAAATTGGGTGGTAGAGAAATGTTTCAGGTTTTTACCCCAGCATCTTCCAAATTCCTAAGACCGCGGAACCCTTGCCTTCTGCCCTTTGGTTCCCGTAATAGCTAGTATCTTTTGGGAAGGGACAGATTCTAGGTCCTGGGTTCCCAGTTGGTCAATCATGATCATGCTGCCAGCCACAGGGTCCAAATGGAGGAGCTAATGGGCAGAGGTTGGCTTTGCCCTCCATGTCCACTAGGAATGCTTTCAGTAGCGGGAACTTAAAGAATCTGAGTAATTTGGGTTGAAATCCTTGGGAAAGAAAGTATGGTACTTGTGTTGGCTACATAAATAGCACCTGGGAACTTGTTAGATATTCAGAATTTCAGGCCCCACCCTAGATTTGCTGAAAGGGAATCTGCTCTGTAACAAGATCCCCAGGTAATTCATATACATAGCAACATTTAAGAAGCATTGATTTGAATCATTAAGACATTCATTCTTTAATCTAACAAGAAATTCAGAGATAGAGAATCCTTTTTTTTTTTTTTTATTGGAACTCTAAGGGGCATCTAGAACTTGGGGTCTCATTTCCTCCTGGTGGCAAAATGGCTGCCAAAGCTCTCTGTCTGTATTCTATCTTCTTCTAACTGCATTTAACTATAGCTGGAAGGAGGCAGACGTAAAGGGCTTTTTTCTTTTGTGGCTTTCTCTTTTTATTAAGTGATATTTTCCTTCTCAGAAGGTTTCTTGCGGACTTCCTCATCAGGTTAGTGTGGGTCACATAGACCAGTTAACCACTTAGACCACCCATTAGGCCAATACTGGCAACACATAATAGGAAAGCCTCAATTGCTTTTAGTCTTGACCAGTACTGCCTAAAAGAAATATGCTTGCCTCATATACAATTTAAAATTTTCTGGTAGCCACATTTTAAAAATGAAACAACAACTGAAGTTAATTTTCATAGTGTATTTTATGTAATCCAATCTATCTAGGCTATTATCATTTTAACATGTAACCAACATACAAAAATTACCAGTGAGATATTTTATATTCTTGGTTTCAAACTAAGTCCTTGGAGTCAAGTCTTCATGCTTATATCACATCTCAAATCGGATGCTAAGTTTTTATCAGAGATACTTGATCTGTATTTGGTTCTCACAAAAATCACAAATTTTTAAAGGCTCTATTTATTTGAAAGAGAGAAGAGACAGTGAGCGAGAAAGAGAGAGTGGAGGGGGAAGACGTAGAAGAAAGAGACCCCCCTGATGAACAGGGGGCCTGTCATGGGGCTCATGGCATCATGACCTGAGTCAGAGGCAGACACTTAACAGAATGAGCCATGCAGGCGTCCTACAAAAGTCACAAATGAAAAGTATTCACATGCCCAAATTGCTTCATGTATCCTTATTTCCCAATAATCAGGTTTGAGATTTTAAATTTAAAGTAAAAATGTTCCTCAGTCCCACCAGTCACATTTCAAGGGCTCAGCAGTCACACGTGGCCAGTTGCCATCACACTGGACAGTGCAGGACTGGGCCTTGCTATTCAGAGCGTAGTAACAGCATCATCTGAGAACATGTTAGCACCACTGAACTTGGGGTTCCACCCTAGATCTAGTCAATGGATACCTGTATTTTAACTTTAATGCACATAGAGTTTGAACAGCATGAGTCTGTGATGTTCCCAAGTTTGGCTACGGTTTAGAATGAATGCGGGGACTTTAGGAAACACTGATGCTTACACAGCCCCAGAACCTTGGAGTCAGACTCTCTGTGGTGGGGTCCAGGCATCAGTACTCCTTATTCCAGTATGCAGTCAAGTTCGAGACACATTGGTCTAGACCAGTCCTGATTCTTCCCCCGAAGATTCAGATGCACAGCAACCTGGATGATATCGTAGTAGAAGTACTAGGATCAGTCACCAACAATGGTTCCATACTTGATTCCCCTGTTCTGTGGATATTTCCAGCTGGGAGAAGACTCTGGCTGGGATCTGCTACACCTGCTAGGGTTACTCTTTCCTAGTTTCCTTTCTGAATTTGGTCATTGACTAACTCTTTGCCTCTGTTTCCCTGTCAACACTGTCACCATTGATTATCTTCTTTTCTTCCGGGTAGGGCTTTAGGGTTCTTGCCTGGTGCTAATTCATACCCAGAGCCAGTCTGGAAGGCCGTCGGTGACTACCGTGTTGTTCTGCCACCTCGCTGCTCTGTTGTCTTGTTATCCATTAGCTCCACATCCATGTTTCATAGACAATGGCCTTTTCATAGTTCTTAGACGTTCCTGATGGCATTTCCAGAATTAGCTTCCTTCAGGTGTTCATAATTCTGCCTTTGTTTTGCATATTGTGTTCTACCTCTTCTCTGATGAGAAGGTCAGGTGAGGTGGGCAGTGAAGTCGGCTCACTCAGATCAATCAATCCGTGAGCTCTGACTGAGATGTGAGTTTTATGATCATATTGGGGTGATTTGGAAGCGGCCCACATGCACTCCTCTGGGTTCCTGGAGATTCAAAAAGTGCCCATACCTCAGAGCATGGCCTTGTACGTTTTCATGCCTCTGCTGCAAAGTTTCTCTTCCAAGGAGAGGACTTGAACAGGACATACTTTGGAAGAAATAGGTGCTCCCTTACTAGGAATCTTTACCTGGGAGGTTCTCACCAGTACAAACAAAGCCATGTTGAAATGAAAGCGCTGAGTTTGCCCAGCTCTAAAAGATGCTGTCTGTGGTCCCTTGGACTTGAGAACAAAGAGACTATTCTGGCAGCCTTTGGAACCTCACCTATTCCTTGGTAGAGCGGTTTCTGGGAAGGATACAATTCTGTGATAAGTAATTGTTGTCAAATCTAATAAAAAGACTTCTCTAACATTTAGGCTATAAGACACGTAGGCTGTGTAATAAATAAAACAATTGCATATTAGTTTGTATTCACTAGAAGAGAACTAGATTTTAAGTGAAGCCTATCAGTTTCTAGAAATCCTTAAAGTATAAAAGTTTTTAGTCTACGTTGTATAATCAAGTGTGTGAAGACTGAGCATTTAGAAAGTTATAGGAGCCAACAAAATCCATTTTTTATCTTACCTCAAAAAATTAAGTCAGTGTTTTAAGGGTATAGCGTCTATGATTTAAAAAAAAAAAAGCCTTAGATTAGAAAAGTCTTATTTTTGACATTTAAAGTTGTAGTGTGGTGTGGGGGAGGGTGTTTACCTGGCTTATTTGATAGAACATGTAACTCTTGATGGGGTTGTAAGTTTGAGCCCCACATTGGGTGTTGAGATGACTTAAAAAGAAAATCTTTAAAAAAAAAAATTGTAGGATTAAAAATGTCTCATTTTAAAATCTATCACATTTACATAAAGTTTGTCTCATACTTGTATTGCCATAAAAATGAATATGGTAAAGTCCCCATGACATTTTTAGGTATTTATGGAGGTGGTCCAATGGCTATTCAGGGAAGCTCCCTAAAAAAATATGGTCAACGTGACTCAAACTATGTGTAGAATAGCAGAATATTAAAAGTCTAATGTCAACCACCTAGAATTTAGAATTAAGAAATAGGAGGAATCACCTAGCACTGTGGAGAGCCAGAGAAATTTTGACTCATCCGCAGTCGAACACCACCCAGTATAAGGGGAAAAGCTAATAATTAAAGGCACATTATATCTAGTGAAATATGTGTTTATGCCTGCCTATAGAATGACGTAGATCTCATTTATGCGACAATCTACCTAACAGATGGTGTGTTGTGCCTTGCCATGTTCATAGCGCTGTTAGAAATAATCCCGCCATCTTCTCTGCCTGGGGCAGAGTTGGTAACATTTTGGTCCCATTTGACAGATTTGAAAACCAAGACCCAGAAAGGAACAACGTATACCTCAAGTCAGAAGAATGTAGAATTAGAAATCATTCTTCTTACTCATCAGCTGGTATTTTCTTCACTGCAGTATGCTGTCTCTTTATTTCTTAGAGCCCTCAGGCACCATCCTGGGCTTTTAGACATAAAAGGACCAGCCACTGAATTGGAAAAGCCTCCCCCTGCCCACCCTACCACCCTGTGGGTTAGACCAACCTGGTCCTTTCTCCTCTGGAGTATTGAAATTTGGTCCCTTTCTCTATAATTCTAAAAATATTATAGTTTGAAAACTTAGTTTTCCTATAAATTTGGCAGAAACTTCGTGGCAAGATTATGCCTGAATCAACAGGATTTATGTCATCTA
Source organism: Enhydra lutris kenyoni (assembly GCF_002288905.1). NCBI lineage: Eukaryota > Metazoa > Chordata > Mammalia > Carnivora > Mustelidae > Enhydra > Enhydra lutris. The sequence continues at coordinate 34,601,894 of NW_019154090.1, forward strand.
CCTTTATCCCACTTAGAGGGACTAGCCATAGCTTTCACTGCATAGATACGGATGTTTTTGGGATTTAGCAAACTTCTTCTCTTTTCCTGGACCCCTACTGTCTTTGCGGTAATGACTCAACTCTACCATTGTGGCTAGCACAAAAGCAGCCACAGACAATATGTGTTTGAAGGAATCACTGTCTTCCAATAAAACTTTATTTACAGATATAAATAGCAGGCAGACTTGGCCCTCTGGCCATTGTTTTGTCAGCCGCTGGACTAAATGCGTAGATCTGTCAAGGCTCATGCATAATGTATGATATATGCACCACGTTACCTTTCTAAATCTGAAACATATCAGACCTCAAGTGTTTTTTGTTTTGTTTTGTTTTGTTTTTGTAAGGAATCATGGGGCTGTATCTAAAATTTTAAAGTTTTTTTTAAAAGAGAAAGTTCTTTCCATTTTAGTGAAGGGTTAAGACCTTGTATACAGATGACTGGAGAATTAAGATTCACGTATTGCCAGTGCATTCATCAGGAATGAGTTCTGTGATTCACAAGTATTTAAACACAGAGGTTCATGGTTTTTTTTACATAACAAGAAGTTCAGAGGTAGTTTGGTTCAGGGCTGGTTCAGAAGCTAAGTCATTCCCTCAGAGATCCTGCCTCTGTCCAGATTCACTCTCCACCATCCTTAGTTGATAAGCTTTCATCTGGAAGCTCATTACCTCATGGTTGCAAAATGTGTGCTGTGCGTCCAGGTGTCGCATGCATACTCCCAGCAGAAAGCAAGAGAAGCAAGCAGGGAGCAACTGTATCTACGTTAGAAAACCAGAAACCTACCACCTGCAAATCTCAACATACCTTTTCATTGGATTAAACTAGGTCGTAAGGCTACCACCCATTTTAAGGAAGCCTTGATAAGCAGGTATTTTTAACTGGGTTCATTTTCATCACCCATGGAAATCAGGAGAAAGGATGTTGGGAGGTCAAGTTGGACCATCTGCTGAGGCATCTGGTCTTGTTTGGTGGCTGTTATATTTCATTCCAGATATTTAACATTGTATAGTCTTCTCCCCTGGGCAGCGTATCTTTTTAAGTATCCCCTGTGTTAGCAGTATTTACCATCTGAGTTGGAAAATTAAATCTCATTATTCACATTCTTATGTAAATGTTACATAACATGCATATGTAATCACTTCAGAAAAGACCTTTTCAGAAAGATCTTTTACTGATTTTAGTGTTGGAGGACTCCTTTTAGATGCGACCCTTGGTGAATGGGTTAGCAAGGTTGAGGAAAGGGTGAAGGAGAAATCAGTGGAAGGCAATTTGTGCGTTCAGCTTTGTAAGCGCGTCTTTGTTCTGATGGGGGATGAGCGCACATTAGAGCAAAGTTTCATGGCAGGGGGCTGGTTAGCTTAGAGCACCCGAACAGAGAACAGTTAGTTACACAGTAACTTTCTTGGGAGATGACTCTGATGCAAGTTTGAGAGCAAAGCAATTAAATAAGCTCCCAGAGACCATTTTAATTTTTACTTGTGTATCTTGGGATTCTTGTCTTCCCCTCTGAAGTGGTATTTATTTTCTTCTCCATCAGGCACTTACTTGTTCTTTATTTGGCATAGACTACCTTAAAAATAATAATAATAATAATAATAAGAAGAAGAAGAAGAAGAAGAAGAAGAAGAAGAAGAAGATAGAGGTACCTATACAATTTTAATGTCTTTTTGCTTTAGTAGGACATCCTCAAATGGTGTACATGGGAATAGAATGAAATGAATAGATTCATTTATTGATTTGTTTAGACTTGAAGTGAAATTATTTTTTTCTTCAACTAAGTTCTGTGATACTGAATTAATTCTAGAACCTATTTGAATGTAGCTGTTGTGGCTAAGTATAACCATGGGCCTTCATCTGTCAGGTAAAGCTTAACCCCCAAATAATGGCCATGACATCCTCACCTTGCATATTCTTTTTTTTTTTTAAGATTTAATTTATTTATTTGACAGACAGAAATCACAAGTAGGCGGAGAGGCAGGCAGAGAGAGAGGAAGGGAAGCAGGCTCCCTGCTGAACAGAGAGCCCGATGCGGAACTCGATCCCAGGACCCTGGGATCACGATCTGAGCCGGAGGCAGAGGCTTTAACCCACTGAGCCACCCAGATGACCCCCTCACCTTGCATATTCTTAAAAATTACAATGAGAAAACCCAGTTTTTTGTTTTGTTTTTTTTTTTTACTTCTGGAGAAAGTATTTTATTTTAAGGCTTTTTATACATTTAGCAAGAGGATACATACTGAATTACATTAGTAGAATTGTATTAATAATAGGTAACTTATACCTGGAAAGCTAGTTAGAATGAAAAACAGTTTTTGTTTCGTTAGTCTTCACAAACAGTATTTATTAAGGTAGTTTATGTGATTTCTGTGAAAATACATTACAGAAGATCTTCCTTAAAACAAGTATATAAAAATCTAAAATATCGTTAAGATTGTGAGTTTTGCCCTCTGAGAGCTAGATTTCATTCATTGTGGGGAAGGTATGGTGAACAATTAATCAGGTTCAAACAGTAAAATTAGCTCTTTTCAGCACATCTGCCCACAGAAAAGGAGGTATGCTAAAGAAAACCCAGTTTTTTAATCCAAATGGTTCATGGTTGCCAGGCTGTGTGCCAGGATAAAAGGATCCCCCAAAACTGTTTCACAGGTGACCAGAAATGGAGTGGTCACATTTTGGTGACTGTGTAATTGTTGGGGGAAAATCAGGAACTAGAAAAGAGAGCAGAAGGGAAGTAGAAGGACCCTAATCTCTCATTTTATAGAGGCAGGGGAGAGAAGACTGTCTCCTTTGGTGAATTAAGAAAAAGAGGGTTTTTTTGGTTTTGTTTTATTTTTTTTTTTTAATTTTATTTAAACTTATTTTTTAGTGTTCCAAGAGTCATTGTGTATCACACAAGAAAGAGAGGTTTAAAATCATTTAAAAATAAATGATCTGTTTTCCACTTCCAGCCATAATGGAGTTAAAGAAGCTAGTTTACTCCTCCCTAAATAGAAAACCAGATAAAAGCAGGGAGGTGGGGGAAGCAAGGGGTGTAAATACAGGGATCTAAACGACAATTGAGAAATGAACTACTGAAACAACGGTAGTGGTGATGGAATGCTGGAAAAAGGGAAAGGCATACCACGGAATCAAATGGTCAGTTTTAGGTTGACAAAAATATTAAATAAGGGTTTGAGTGTATCATCTAAATGTGCATTCTCCAATTCAGTAGTTACTGGCCAAGTGGGGTTAGTGAGCCCCTGGTTTGTGCAAATTGACATGTGCTATAAGTATAAATATATAGACATCAGATTCCAAACACTTTGTGTAAAATAAAAAAGAACATAAAATACCTCTATAATTTTTGTACTAATTATATGTCAAACTGATAATTTTGGATATCGTTGGTGAAATACATATTGCTAAAATTAATTTGACCATTATTTTTTTTTAAAGATTTTATTTATTTATTTGACAGAGATCACAAGTAGGCGGAGAGGCAGGTGGGGTGCAGGGGGTGAAGCAGGCTCCTGCCAAGCAGAGAGCCCGATGTGGGGCTCGATCCCAGGATGCTGGGATCATGACCTGAGCTGAAGGCAGAGGTCTTAACCCACTGAGCCACCCAGGCACCCCAGACCATTATTTTTTAATGTTTTTATTTTAAGTGGCTCCATGCCCAATATGGGGCTTGAATTCAGGACCCTGAGACTGGGTCGCACACGCCACCATCTGAGCCAGCCAGGCACCCCTAGTTTTACTTTTTTTTTTTCTCATTAGTGTGATTACTAGGACATTTTAACTTACAAATGTGGCTTACACTCTACTTCTGTTGAACAGCCCCTGTTTTGGAGAGATGGAGGTACACTAGAGAAACTGAAATCACAAATGATCAATTTATTTATACACATTGCAGGAATGGACTGGGTGCAGTGGGAAAGGAAGGCTTTTGTTTTATACTTGTATGTATTTTAGAAAATCATTTTTACTAAATATTGAGTAGTTTCGAAAGGATATTTGTAAGACGTATGAAAAGCATGAGCAATAACAAGATAACCTTCCTGATCACCAACCAATTAAAGGAAAAAACCAAAACAGCTCCCCATTTACTTGGAAGGCACTCTTCCCTCCCCACTCAAGGCTGTTGTTTAAATTTTAATTTGTATTACTTCATACTGTTAAAAATAATCACAGTCACTTTTAAAGAGAGGGTTTTTTTTTTTAAGATTTTATTTATTTATTTGACAGAGATCACAAGCAGGCAGAGACAAAGGAGGAAGCAGGCTCCCCGCTGAGCAGAGAGCCCAATGTGGGGCTCGATCCCAGGACTCTGAGACATGACCTGAGCTGAAGGCAGAGGCTTAACCCACTGAGCAACCCAGGCACCCCTAAAGAGAGTTTTTAAGTGGAAGCTACCTTCTATCATTTTTTGTTTGTTTACATAATCTGGCAACATTAAGTTTTAAAATGTGTCTGACATTCAATTCAGTGGGTCCCTTTATGATATGTGTTTGTGTTTTTAAAAAGGCACAATGCAAAGAACTATCTAAAGCTGATGCCAGGTTTTTAAAAGCAGGTATTACTGTGTATCTATTTTATAATTATGCATGTACATGTGCTGTCATAGATATACACATGTTTGTTCGCATAGGAACAGGTCCATATACAGCTACTGATAACATCACTTATTTCAGAAGTCTGCCTGCCAGACAAAAGAAGGGGGTTTCATATTCTGGTTTGATAAATTTTCAGAGAAAGATGATCGTGGAATGGTATTATTTACTTAGCTTTGATCATTTTCTGTATTTTCCAAATGAAAATATTAAAGAATTAAAGAATTTAAAATAAATATTTAAATATGTTCTAACAGTCAGGGCTTTCTTAAAGCAGAACACGTTGCCTTGGCAGCTAGAAAGCAGTGTACTTAGAAATCTTAAAAGGAAGGGGGTAAGTTACACAAAAAGTATTAAAGCCATTGTTTTCTTCCTCTCCCATTCCAAATAGATGAGTCCAAGAGGCGAGGGTTACCACTTCCAAACCAACCCTGAAATTGATTCCTTTCCTCATCCCCACTTGGGCTCAGGTACTTGGGAAGCACCAAGTCTTCTGCCAGTGCTCATTTGTTCACTTTCAACACATAAAGAAGCATCTGAGCAAATCGTATTACAGTAATTGGCTGTATTTCCAGTAGGACAATTGAAACAAAGGAGTTACATGGATCATTTTAATTTGCTGAATGTAGACCATAGATCTATAGGTAATGTTTATTTTTTTCCTAATTATGAATGTCCATGTGCTTGGAAAAGATTTCTTAAAATTCATAACATTACAAAGAACAAATGAAATATTTATTATGAGCCTAATATCCAGACATAAACAGTAACCTTTTGTTGTGTTTATTTCTAGTATTTCTAGGCATAAACATTATTTTAAAACTTCAGATGTATACCATGTATTTGCTGTTTTTTTTTTTTCTGAAGAACATGCTCTCGTGATTGCTTTTCATGGTGTTGAATATTCTTCATAAGCATAGTTTTAATGACTTTGAAATAGAGAACTTTCAAGAAATCAATTAAAGTATGCTAAAAGTTGGGATTGAATGTATTTATTCCTTTACTTGAGTCTGAGTGTATAATTGATAGCACAAGTGAAAAGATGATGAGATTTCTGTCTTCTCAGAATAGTGATTTTCTAAGCTATTAATATTAGGAGAATGGAAATCTTCCCTGTGGATGTGGAAGACATGTCCGAGGACACATCTTTTAATGCAGACCATCTGGTTATGCCCTTCTGTACCCACCAATAGTTGAAAAAGCAGAGACTTCATTAATGCAATGTGGCATGAAGCTATAACCTTGCATCTTAGGACGAAAATGAATCTAGATTCTGTTCTTGCCTCGAGGTAAAGGTTGTAGGTTCATCTTTGCCTGGTTGTTTACCTTTAACTAATGACTCGTTTGGCATAAAGTACCATTATCTAGGTGAAGTCCACCTCTGCCAAGTCTAATATCTGTCATGAGAGATGGGACATGGTGGTGGTTATGCAAACAGTGGGGGAGGGTATAGAATTATGTCTCTTTTTTTTTTTTTTAAAGATTTTATTTATTTATTTGACAGATAGAGATCACAAGCAGGCAGAGTAGCAGGCAGAGAGAGAGGAGGAAGCAGGGTCCCCGCCGAGCAGAGAGCCCGATATGGGGCTCGATCCCAGGACTCCGGGACCATGACCTGAGCCGAAGGCAGAGGCTTTAACCCACTGAGCCACCCAGGCACCCCGAATTATGTCTCTTTTGAGGTCAAGGAGACGAATGGGGTTCGGGGGGTGGTGGTTGGGGAGGGAATGGTCTTTATGGTTTAGGGATCTAGGAGCTGGTGTCACCAGAGGAGAACCACTAAATTGTTTTTAAAGTGGAAGAGCAGAGACATTTACAAGGATTGTAATAAGAGTGTGGTAAGACAGGTTGGGAGGCTCAAAGAGGTAATTAGGTTAATGGGAGAGTGGAGAGCTCCCACCTCTTGATGCCTTCTGTGGGCCCGTCACTTGTCTCCCATGGGGTGGGATGGGAGTCACCTGCATAGGGAGGGAGTGATGGAAGACTAGGCAGAGTTTCTCTTCACTTGGCACATAAGCATAACAAGATTGAAGGAAATGGGAAAGAAGTAGATTGAAGGGAACAGAATCTTAATTTTTAAAGGAGTGTGAAAAGTTGACACCATCTGACATTCCATAAGGAAATAAAGGCTCTTTTTAAAAAAATTTTTTAAAGATTTTATTTATTTATTTGACACAGAGCAATCACAAGTAGGCAGAGAGGTAGGTGGAGGTTGGGGAGGGGGGAGCAGGTTCCCTGCTGAGCAGAGCCTGACTCCATTCCAGGACCTGAGATCATGACCTGAGCTGAAGGCAGAGGCTTAACACACTGAGTCACCCAGGTGCCCCTGAAGTCTCCCTTTAAATAACCTGCAGAAGGTCACAGATTGTTCACAGGGAGTCCCAGGAAGCTGCCAGCCACTGTTGGGTATGGACCTTTGGAAGATGATTCTTCTAGAAATTCAGGGTCCTGGATGAGAATGGAGAGAGATGCCTGTGTCTGATGCAGGAACCATAATGCCTCCTGTTGTGGGTCGGCACCCAGGGGTGATGGGTGGGATGATGAAAAGGAAAGAAAAAGCAATCAAGATGTTAATATCATTGCCAAAACAGAAGTATCCCTGAACTTGCTTTTAATTAGGTAGTCATGTTTTTGAGGTTAGTAAATGTCACATATATTAAACCACTTTATTTCTTGTTTTTATGTCCAGCTCTTCAAGTCTTTAAAGTCTTTGGAAAGGTATCTTTTTATAAAGCTTGAGCTTTTTGTGCGCTAGGATCACTAGATTATTGGTTTGGAACACAGACACCCTCAAGAAACTCACCTTTTGTGTTTTGGACTTTGAAATCTAGGAAGATACATTTCAGACACTATAGTTTGCAGGAGTTCTGTCTTCCTGTAGTTTCTCTTATTTACTCCTTAAAGAGCCCTGAGAACTAATAGGGTCCTATAACATGCCATTACTATGAACTCAATCTGCTCGTGTTGGGGGGATCATTTATTACTTAGCAGCTTGACCAGAAAATCCATAGGAATTCTTTTCTTTTTTTTTTTTTTAAAGATTTTATTTATTTATTTGACACAGAGAGAGATCACAAGTAGGCAGAGAGGCAGGCAGAGAGAGAGAGGGAAGCAGGCTCCCCGCTGAGCAGAGAGCCCAATGCGGGGCTCAATCCCAGGACCCTGGGATCATGACCTGAGCCGAAGGCAGAGGCTTTAACCCACTGAGCCACCCAGGTGCCCCCATAGGAATTATTTTCTTATAAAAATTCTTAGTTGGTAATGGTTAGAAACGACCAGATGGAAATAATAAGAATTTCTATTTTTCTGGACAACCAGAAGGCGCGACCACAGCAAGACCGTCTGCCGCGAATTCAGATCTCTCATCAGTGCATATTTTGTTGGAATAAAAATGTGTTGACTGGATCAGATAGGACTTGCTAAAGCCAAGTACTCTAATACCTTTGATATTCTAGGCGACCACGGTTCTCTATTTGTTAAAACAAGGCATCGTTTTGTCTGGACATTTAGCCTCTTTTCTCTGGATAGAAATTAAGAAGTACTTGGAATCTTTGACGGACTTTGCGCCATCCTTGACTGCGCATACAATCACTGGGAACTTCTGACATTTGCTGAGGCTTGAAGACCACCTCCAGAGTTTCCATTGTAATTGTTTGTGTGCAGCACAGGTGTGGGGAGTCTTAAACCTCCTCCTCCCATCAGGATTCTACTGTATGACCCAGCTTGAGAACTGTCATCTATTGACTTATTTATCAAACAGTCCCATAAGGTGGGTGTTGGTAGGGTTGCCTGTTAAAATGCAGATTCTGGGGTACTAGCCAGAGAATCAAATATAGTCGTATTAGGGCAGCTGAAGGAATCAAAATCTGTAAGCAGGCCCAAGCCCCACTGTAATGCCAATAGAGGACACCATTGCACCATACTCAGAATCGCTTTCTAAGGCTCTTTCTAAATGGAAAATGATGAGAAGGTCTAAAATTCATGTTGAGTGGTAGATCATCAGGGATCCATAAGTAAGTGACTCCAGCATATTTGAAAAAGACTGAAGAACACTAGTGTGGTGTAGGGGCAAGGGTCCTGGGGTAGCGATGAGAGTGAAATTCTGGTCCTCCTTTTGCTTCTCTAACCAGCTCTGTTGTACCAGGTAAGATACCCAATCTCTCCACTAAGGCAAGCACTTTGCCTGTCAAATGAGGACCTTGGGAAATAATCTTAGGTCTTCTGAAGCCCTAATACTTGATTCTTTGATGTTAAAGATTTTCTGTTTGTGTTCTTCATACACAGGTTTCTAGCAGGATTCTAGATAGATGCGTGAAGACAGTGAGTCAACATGGCTGCTTCCTGGGTCAGCAGGATCTTCATTACCGGCCACTTGTTAGAAGTGCAAACTCTGAGCCCTGCCCCAGACTTATTAAAGCTGAGGGAATGGGGCCACTGTCCTAAAAATAATCCTTGGAAAAAATATAGAAAAATATTCTCTTTATCTAACACAGTGAAGAGAAATTGCCTCTATGAGTATGAACTTTTAACTGTTTAAGAATAAGAAATATTCTATATGTTGACAAGCTGATTCAAATTGAAGGGGAATGTGCAAAAAATACCAAAATGTGGAGACTTGCTACACAAAGTAGGGTCTCCTGACCATCAGTTATCTTATCACCTGAGAATTTATGGGACTTGGAGAATCTGGGTCCCACCCTTTTATTGGATCAGAATCTGCATATTTTATTTATTTTTTTGCGTAAGATCTCCTGGTAATTCATTTGCAGGTTAAAATCTGAGGAGCACTGTTCTGTAAGGATGTTAAAACCATAAGGTCAACTTTCTCTTACCTTCGTAATATTAATTACATACCTTTCAGTAGTCTTTCCACCCATATATCCGTAGTCAAACCCAGGAAAAAAATGTTAAGTTTGCTCTTATTTAAATTGAATAGTTGGTAGCTATTGTTGTCCTTGTATTTTTACCTATTTGAGGCTTTTCAGCCCTTCTTGTTCTTTGTTGCGGGAAATTACACTTTGACTTTTTCCTTCCCCTTTTTCTCTCTTTTAAAACTAGGATCTCAGTGTGAATTCCTATATTGCTTGAAAATAATTAACTTATTTCTTCTGGTATCTGGACTAATTCTTTAAAATAGGTGGGAAAAAATGGATAGGCATAGAGTATTGGTGGGTTGTTTTTCATTTTGTTTTGATTCATTGGTATGTCTGTATGTCAGGATCAGTCTCAATAAAAGGCGAAAGGAGAAGATTAATATTGCAGAATTTCCTTTTAAAAGGGAAAAAATCATTAAAGGAGCCATTCATTCCAGTGGTGGAACTTTCTACACTAACCACTGAGAAGAACCAGTCCTGTGCAGTGGCCTTTTCAGAGTAGGCATGAGCAATTTAGGATTTCACAATTGGAACAAGGCAAATTTAGCATAGAATAGATGGAGACAGAACACAGCACACTGTGTCCCATATTCTTATGTAGCAACTTAAAAAAATAATTTTGGGGGGCACCTGGGCGGCTCAGTGGCTTAAAGCCTCTGCCTTCGGCTCAGGTCATGATCTCAGGTTCCTGGGATCGAGCCCCGCATCGGGCTCTCTGCTTAGCGGGGAGCCTGCTTCCCCCCTCTCTCCCTCCTTCTGCCTCTCCCTCTGCCTCTCTGCCTACTTGTGATCTCTGTCTGTCAAATAAATAAATAGAATCTTTAAAAAAAATAATTTTTGTAATCATTTCAACCATTAGGTACTCTGGTTCTAGTTCCTAGGTTCCCAAGACCTATTTTCAGCTTTCTCAAAAAACATGTGAGTTCTGAAAAAATTTTACTGTCTCCAGAACAAGATGAAAATAAGATATTAAAATGATGAAGTGTTTCATTAAACATCTTCCAAATAAGGTAGTTCATGAACTCTTCAATCAACTGTGATATTGTAGCAACTTGTAACTTAAATCATCCTCATGTACTTCTATATAACTGCATAAACTACACTTGCTATGGGTCTCTGTTTAGTATGTTTGATATGATTTGGGAGGGTCACTTTGCGGGGGGAGGGGGGAGGCATTCCTAGAGCTATAAAGACCTTAAAACCCTGGCCTTCCATGCTTAACTATTTTCCCTTTTTTTCTCTTCTGTGGTTAGCCCGTATCTACCTTTTCTATTTATAAGTAGAAACTGGTCAAGTTTTTCTTTTTGCTTTTAAAAATAAGAGTGTGCCACAAAAGGGCAATTTTTCATCAGGTTTTGAGGTATTCTCTGTAGGAAAGAGGTTCTTGAAGTTTTGAGGGATTACAACTCATTGGGTCATCTCATGAAAGCCAAAGGACCTCTATTCTGGACACATGAAAATATGAAAAGATATACATTTTGGACTGAAGAATAATGTTTCAGTAAAGATTCTTTGGATAGTTTATTTTGTTGGTTTATTTTTGTTAACTAGTATGTTGACTTTAGGAGTGTTAGTTTAAAAAGGCTAACTTTCTGGTTCACATAGCTTGAAAAGGTTCCAGGGTCTGTCTTGGCATGATTATACTTGAGTTCTATCTCTGTGACATGCCTTCTGCTCTGTTTGGATGCTTCTCTGGCTTCACAGGTCCATCACTGACCACTCTGGACTGATATCCTGTAGCATCGAACCTTGGAGAAGACAGACTCTACTATCCAGGTATTCTCAAATAAAGGCTCAGAATTGAGCTTGTTAATTCTGGCTGGTCAGATCCAAGTACTCTGTCTGTCCGTGAACTAAGACCCTTCTGTCTCTAGTTATGAGAGGTCATAGCCCCAGTCACAGACTTTCCTCCTGGAGTCCATATTACTGGAACCTCAGGAACTGAGAGGAGGACAGAGCAACAGGCAAGCTTATCAATAGAAAGGGGAGAGGTGTGAAAGGGTAAAGAACCAAAATCCACTGCCCTCGAGGAACCTCTGATCTAGAAATGCATCTAATTAGCTCAAACCAAACTTCTTTATTCCCATGGAGCCCAAAATACATATCTGAATTCATTCCTTTGATAACAGTGTCCTGTGTACCTTCTGAGCAAGGCCCTTCAACCATGCATCCATGATGCTTATGCTCACTGATCACATTCCTCTTTTGAACCTTGTCACATACCTTGTCTGTCCACAGTGCTTTGCTTGTTTTAACATTTGAGCAAGATAGGTGCGCCTATTGAATTTGCTCGAGTATCTTCCCTAGAGTGCACAGTGCAGGTAGCTCAGTCCCTAGGCATCTAAAAATGAAGCTTATTCCTAATGCTTCAGGCTACGTTTGCTAAGTCTCCTGGGGAGTTTTTCCTCAAACAAGTCTGTAGCACTGACTTTAAGCTTAACTAATGTGTTTAGTTGTTAACAGAGAAGGAAAGGTGCATTTAAACTCCCCAAGTAATGAACAATAGAAGACCAATGAGGAACAGGATAACAGTTGATAGGTAGATGAAAGGTTAATATTTTGGGTTCATTTGTCAATAATGGTAGTGACCTGGGTTAGGACCTTCCAAAGCTAGGGGTGGAATGGGTCAGGAATGGACAGCCTACCTGGATCTGACCAACCAGAATTAACGAACTCAGTTTAAGACTTTGAGTTACCTGGAAAGTGGTCTTTTTCCTGCTGGGTTTGATATTGTGGATTATCAGCCTGGAGATGTTGCCAATAAGAGATCGTTTGCTAAACTAACATGTGTCATCATTCCAACATAGTCAGCAAGCACTGAGTGGTACTGAAAAATCTAGAAGACAGAAGGGGGTTACACTTTGGCCATGGATTGCTGCATTTAGATGGAATTTTTCTGGAACTTCCAAATAATCCTATCTTTAGGGAGCATGACATGGGGCCATTTTATAGCCAAATTTATATCAATAGAGACCATGGCAGGATAAAAAACAACACATGCTTGGTGTTTCAAGCAGGAAAAGATTTCATGCAGGGGATTAGATCCTTAAAGAATGGCTTCCACTGCTAGAAACTGAGGAATGGTGTGGCCACCACTGGACTTTTGAGCGCAAGGGCACGCCTCTCTAAGACATCTTTCAAACCTTGCTCGCCAAGAGCAAGAGCGCCCTTCACATATTTGAGTGCTTCGAATTGGTTCCGATTCTAATTGGAACCTAGCTGCAAAGGAGTCCTGGATGTTTAGCTGACATCCCCAACTAAGGAATTGTAGAATGGAAGTATACAGAGACCATCCACAGTATATACTGCAACTTTTAAGAAATGGATTCTCCTTCTTCCTCAAAAAATTAAAAATTAAATTAAATTAAAAATAGACCTACTGTATGATTCCACAAGCCTACTTCTGTATATATACCCAAAGTAAATAAAATCCACATTTCCATTATCTGCATGCCTATGTTCATTGCAGTCTTATTCATAATGGCCAAGACGTGGGAAAAACCTGTGTCTCTCAGTGGATGAATGGATAAAGAAAACATGGCATATGCATATGTATTTGTGTACACACATGGGCATGTGCGCACACACACACAAATATTATTTAGCCTTAAAAAAGGAGGAAATCCTGCAATTTGTGACAACACGGAAAGGTACACTACATGACCTCACTTCTATGTGGAATCTAAAAAAGCCAAACTCATAAAAGCAGGGAATAGAATGGTGGTTGCCAGGGGCTAGAGAAGATGGAGAGATACTGGTCAAAGGAGGAAAATGTTTCTGTTATGTAGGATGAGTAAATTTTGGTGATTTAATGTACTGCATGGCAAATATCGTTAATAACACTATCATATACTTGAAAGTTGCCAAGAGTAGATCTTAAACGTTCTCACCACACATGAGAAATGTTAACTATGTGATATGATAATGCTAATTAGCTTGATTGTAGTAATCATTTCCCAGTATATACCTATATCCAAACATCCTGTTGTAGCCCTTAAATTTATACAATTTTTATTAGTCCCTTATAAAAAAATTTTATTTTTACCCATGAAAGGTGAAGGAAGAAGTAGGTTCTCCTGGGATTTTATGAATGAGGTCCCTTTTTAATCAGGAGAAACCCATTTCTCTACTAAGTTTAAATAGTGTTAAGATTAAGCCTCAGTAAAAAGCATATTTTCTTTTTGAAAAATTATGTTTAAATTTACAGACAGTAAAATTTATATTTTTGGTATAAGTTATATGAGTTTTGACAAATGCATGGAGTCCTTAACCACTGACCTAATTAGGGTGAACACCAGTTCTGACACTCCAGAAAAACTCTGCTGCCTGTTGGTAGTCCAGCCCTTTCCTAAATCCCTGGCAACTACTGCTCTTTTCTCCATCATTAATAGCTTTGCCTTTTCCAGAATGATCTAGAATAAAATCATACAGCGTGTATTGAATTTGACATTTGGGCAATGCATGTGAGTTTCATCTATTTTGTCCCTTGTATAGATAATCCCTTTCTTTTTATTGCTGAGTCGTATTCCATTGTATACATAAGCTATTCATGACTTTTGAGAGTATCACATATTTCCCTTTTTTCAGAATCTCTATTTTTAAAAATAGCATGGGTTGGGGCACTTGGGTGGCTCAGAGGGTTAAACCTCTGCCTTCGGCTCAGGTCATGATCTCGGGGTCCTGGGATGGAGCCCTGCATCGGGCTCTCTGCTCAGCAGGGAGCCTGCTTCCTCCTCCTTCTCTCTGCCTGCCTCTCTGCTGACTTGTGATCTCTGTCAAATAAATAAATAAATAATCTTTTAAAAAATAAAATAAGAATAGCATGGGTATTATGAATCCCCTTTTGCCTCTTACTCACAATAAAGAAAGGAAGAAGGCAAATGTCTTCCCCTCCTGGGTGACCTCAAACTAAGTGTTCTTTATTGACAATCAGGTTATGTAGTCTAATCATGATTCCTGAATAGGAGCAGGATAAATTAGACAAAGCTCAAGAAATGGGATTCTATCTATTCTTTCTAATATTTAGACCAAGTACCTACAGTGTACCAAGTGCCTATTCATACCACCTCAATGAGTTCCCCAAAAGATGAAATACTTTCCAAATGAATTATCTCTTGATTGGTGCCAGATTAGAATGGAAAGGCCAGCAAGGCCACCTTAATCTCCATCTCAAAAAAGGGGAAATATTTTTTGGATCTATTCAAGAGACCCTTTCCTCTAGACTGATTTCAGCATGTTTTGATGATTCATTGTAGAAATTCATTTATCATTTGCAGTAGGAGAAAGCACCGTTAGCCAACAGCTCAGAAAAAGAGAAAAAAGGTTGCATCATCGGTATCAGGTTCCCAATGGACTTAGTGGGCAGAATCAGTAAATGAGCTTTGGATTCTCCTCTTTTGAGTTCTTATCCCCCATCTCCTTTCTGAAGGGTTCTGTGATCATTCGTTATGTCAAGTCTCTTGCTTGTCCGTTTCATATCTTATTTGAACCCTGACAGCACTGAACTTTCTTGGGCTCAGCTGAGCAGTCAGGCCTGAAGAAACCAAGAAGTGTGCTTATGCTTACTAGACCCCAGACATCCTGTGTATTCCATTCACTGTCTCGTAACCTTATCAGGGAGGTAGTAGTTCAATCAACATTTAACAGGTAAAAAAGCTGAGGTTGAAAAAAGTTAGGTACTTCCCCAAAATTCACATAGCTCATCAAGTACTTGAACCCAGGGCTGCCTGGTAACAAAGTTTGTGCTTTTCATCTGAGTTTTCGCTTTTTCTTTGCATGTGAGGTTGATGTCATTTAGAAGACTTTGACATTGTCAGCACTATTTTGTATACATCAAATTATATGTATCTATAATTAAGATGATACCTGCTTATCCAGATGATTTCCACAAATCGTTTCTGAACAAGGTGAGGTGTGAGTGAATAATACATCCTGCATAAAATGTTTGTGGACCAGTGAGATGGCTGATTGGGAACTGAGCTTCTTCCAAAAGGTTGTCCCAATGCAAACATAATGGAGTTCTTTACAGCACCTGTGCCTGGAATCAGAAGATGCATTTAATGTCCATCCTCCATCAGTTGAGGCTTTTAGTGTGTGTGCTTATTAGATTTAAGAGGGACATGTTTTGACCTCCTGATAAAGTAAAAATCTTCTAAACAGAATTTGGTTTCAATCAGGTTCTGCTATATCATTTGAAAGTAATTTGATGGAACTGAAGTCAGGGCCTTGTATCCCAAACTTTGCAGGTGCTTTAGTACATTAAAAAAAAAAATGCTCTGCTAATGAGGATGCTGATTGGCAGTCAGAAATCCAAGGTAGAGCCTTACTGACGCTTTATACGCTGCTGTAATTATTATAGTAAAGTGATAACAAAGTGCTAAGTCACCAACTTAGGCTATCCGTCCCATGCGCTCCCCTCCTGCCCCTACATTAAATGTTCTTCTGGACAACATTGTTTCAGCACTTTCTAAGTACATTTCATTGTGACAAGTTGTATATTTGCTACATGGCTCTCTGCAAAGCAAATGAGCTACAGGAGCTCTGTTCTGGGGGCTGTTGACAACAATGTTTTGGGATACTCTGGTCCCAGAGGGTGAGTAGGTGTGACACGTTTTATGGTGCGCACACCTTTAAAATCCCAAAGATGGTCTTGGTTGATGTTAGGCAAGGTCAACTTGCTTTTTGTTCTAATGAAAAGGTAGGGCCTCCCAGCTTCTGGTTACAAGAATCATTTTTCTCTTTTCCTTCTGCCTCTCTTGGTGCTTAGTACAGTGTCTGATACACAGCAGATATATTTTTTTTAAAGATTTATTTACCTGAGAGAGAGCGTGTGTGAGTGGGGCACAAGTGGGTGGAGGGGCAGAGGGAGAGAATCTTCCCATAGACACTGAGCTAAGCATGGAGCCTGACTTGATCTCACAACCCCAAGATCATAACCTGAGCTGAAACCAAGAGTCAGATGCTTAACTAACTGAGCCCCCCAGGCTCCCCAACAGCAGGTACTTCTACATTTTTTTTCTTTTCTCGTGGAAAAGATTTTAAAGTTGCATGGGAGGAATTCTACACATGTAACTCAGAGGAGGCTGAAAGCTCTTCCATGAGACAGAAAATCTTTGATTGGTTTGAATCTTTAGTTAGTGAATATTTATTAAAGAATAATGTATTATGGGGCAGCTGGGTGGCTCAGTCGTTAAATGTCTGCCTTCGGCTCAGGTCGTGATCCCAGGGTCCTGAGATTGAACCCTATATCAGGCTCCCTGCTCTGCGGGAAGCCTGCTTCTCCCTCTCCCACTTCCCCCTGCTGCGTTCCCTCTCTCACTGTCTCTCTCGCTCTGTCAAATAAATAAATAAAATCTTTAAAAAAAAAAAAGCATAATGTATTAAATGTTTGACATGGGTCGGGTATCATGGAGAAGGGATGATAGATCTATTTTTGCAAAGCATCTAATAAACAGTGAAAGACCTATAGATGGAGAATAGGATGATTCTGCTACCACTTTTATGATTACTTATGCCTACCATTTATTGAGCAATAATGAGATGTCAGGCCCTCTTCTAAGCCATTTCTATATGACCTCATTTAATCCTCAAAATGGCCCTATTGAAGTAGGCACCATGATTGTGTCCATTTGACAAATGAGGAAACTGAGGCACAGAGAGGTTAAGTAACCTCCTGAAGATCACACAGTTGTAAAAGATGTAGCTGGGATTTGAATCCAGGCAGTCTGACTCCAGCGTCCACAGTTGTAGAGCTGAATGAAGTCTGTTGGTAAGATGGGAGAAATGGGGGGGGGGTTGCCAAGGGGTCCTTCCCACGAGTTATGGGTTAAAGTAGGCTTCCCAGAGTTAGTGGTATCGGTGTTCAGTCTTAGATGATGGGAAGAGCTAGCCAAGTGAAGGAGGAGGTAGTGGAGGCTGTAAGAGTATTCTGTTCAGATGGTACACTGTATACAGCATTAGTCGTTGTAGTTGGGGGATGTGTGTGTGAGTTTGGGGTGGATGATACAGGTACATTGTGAGAGACAGATATATGTCTTTGTTAAACGATGCTATTAAATGAATTTCCATTTTATAAATGGTGGGGAGCCATTGAAGTGTCTTAATCAGGTGATAGGATAAAACTGGAATTTTTAGAATACTGAGTTAGACTCCTGTGTAGAGACAGGTAGGAAGGGCAGGTTAGAAGACTGTGTGCAGAGAATAACAAGGAGACCTTGCTGCAGCCCACAGAAGGAGTGAAGGACACTCAGACTGGGGCATGAAAAGGGGGCAGTTTTGAGGGAGATCCGAGGAATAGGATCAGTGGGAGGGACTGGATGGACAACAGAAATGACTGAGAGGACGGAGTCACATTTTAAAGAAGCTTAAAGTGTGAATTTCACAGTTTTTGTTCCAGCCCAGCATTTGCTTGTTCTCACAGTTCATTTCCCTATAGAAAGAAAAAGGCAAGTTCAGTGTCAGAGGAACAGTGTGTATCGTTCTCCATGCCCTCCTGGCCCCTGTGGCTTTCTTTTAGAATGCTGTAGTTTCTTGAGTTCACGTTACTCTTGGCACGCTCTTTCAATAGACTTTGTATGCGTGCAGTCTTTAAAGGACAGCAGTGCTGATCCCTCTAATTTGCCATCTAATTTGCCATCGGAAGGGCATCAGCAGGGTGAAAGGGATTTTGTGAATCTTCGCCAGCATCATGGGTGCTGTGTGCTCCCTAGCTGTTAAGACTGAATGTGTCTTTACCTCCAAATAATCAGATTTAGACTTTATTTTGATACACGTAAACAGTTTGGAATTGTGTACAATGTAAACCTTCACATGTATGTTTGGGAACAACAAAGTTATTTCCAGCAACCTTGAGCAGTGCATTTCCATAATGGAAAATTCTATCCTTAAACATACCATAGTGTTAAAGAGAAACGTATCATTTGTCCTATGAAAGCCCTGCCTTGCGCTTTTGCTCTATGCTTTGTTTCTGGAATACCCAGACAACAGAAGCTGTTTCTGTGAAGGGTTTCTCTGCTGGCTGATAGGTTTTTATCTGTTGCTCCAGTATGAAAATAAATGTATCACATAAATGTCCCTCATTAGCTGACAGTCTTGCTTTTTATGTACAATCCAGGTTTGCAAATGGTAAATTCCCTGCCTGTGTAAAATTTTAAAAATCTGTACTAATTACCTAGTACTTTCCCTCCTCCCCCTTTTAGCTCTGTAATGTTTGTTCATTCAAGTGTGAGAAAGATAGAACCATGCTCACTATGCTTGAAAAATTTTTCTAGCTTGGAACTCTTTGAATGTAATGGAGACTCTTTTAGAATTGTACCGTATCAAGGATAATACTGATGTCACCCCATGGACAATGCCTTATCGTATTCTTTATGACACAGCATGGCCTAGGCAGGGGGGAGGAAGCAGGCGGCATATTATAAAATGGGACCCTATTCGTATGAGAATAAAAAAAGATAGAAGGAAGAATAGAAGAACAGAAGAAAGACCGCTGTTTCTGGAGTGAGCACTAGCTGCTTTATTCACATTCTCTTATGTGACCTTCCCAAGAGGTGAGCAATGGGGTGATTATTGCAAGGTTGATTAAAGTGAACTTGGGAAATTAATCTAGCTGTTCTTGTCCAATTCTGTTACAAGGAAAGGATGGAAATGATTTTGGATCTAATGTTTCCTTTCCAAAGTTGATGCTTTTACCCGGTACACGTAATTGAGGATGCGTGTGGGACTAGTTGAGGAGGAAGCACAGGAGGGAGGCAGGGAAGAGGAATAAGGAAGGAAAAAGATGGGAAAGATAACAGCATAGGAAGG
Source organism: Enhydra lutris kenyoni (assembly GCF_002288905.1). Lineage (NCBI taxonomy): Eukaryota > Metazoa > Chordata > Mammalia > Carnivora > Mustelidae > Enhydra > Enhydra lutris. The sequence continues at coordinate 34,621,202 of NW_019154090.1, forward strand.
CTAGCTGCTTTGAACCAGGAGGGCCACAAATATATGATCGCTCACGTGTGTGGTTCATCTAGCAATACGAGGCAGGAGAGGAGATTGGCAAGGCTGCTGTGTGTTTTCAGTTATTCAGGGATGGAAGCTGATAAGAGCTCTGACATCTTTAATATCTACCTTCCAAGTTCCCCCAGGGGGATAATGGCCACCTAGAAGAGGCAAATTGCATAGAGGAATGGATGCATGTGGGAGAATGTTGTGAGTATGCCTAGGTGTGATGCCCGTCACTGCCACTCTCCTTTCACAGACCAGACCCACCCCACAGCTCTGCCTAACTCCGAGGGAGGCAGGTAAATGGGCTGTGTACGGGTCCCGGAAAATGAGGAATGCATGGATTTTGCGGATCTATCAGCCGTAGGTCACAAGCCCCTATTAGAATCATGACTCCATGTAATTATTTGTATCTTTCATTCTCTCTGCTTTGTGAGAGAAGGATAATTTCTCTTATATTACAAAACAAAGAATTGAGATTCGGGGAGTAGCCCAAGGTCATGTGACTTTTAATTGGTAGAGCCAAAACTCCAGCATGGCTCGGTTTCATTCCTGAGCCTCGTTCTTTTTTCCCATCTTACCACATATATTATTACCAGGAGCTCACTGGCCACAGTCGAAGTCCTGGGATAAGGATCAACCCCAGAAAGTAAGATCAAAATCCCAATCCTGGGCTACTCAAAATACGGTCCCTGGACCAGTAGCATGGAAAGCACCAGGAAGCTTATTAGAAATGCGCATTTTAGTCCTCACCCCAGACCTGTTGAGCAGGACTGGTCATTTTAACAGGCTCGTGATCTGGACGTAGGGCAAAGCCTGAGAAGCCTTGGACCTGGGTCCTATAATCCAACTTCTCAACCGGATCCTATTGTGTGACTGTCCCCTTTCTCCTACACATGAGAAGAGGTAGATTCACTCTGTTAGTCACGGGCTATAAGCAGTTGAGCAAAATTTCAGCCTTTATGTGGCGTAAACATGTTTAACCTAAAAAGGACTACTTAGCAACATAATATTGAATGACCGCTCAGCCCAGTTTTTGAAAAGCCTGAGCTGTTTCCATAGATAAGCCAAACAGGCCTGAGCAAAACAGAAGAAAAGAGAACTTTGCTGTTTGGGTTTGTGAACAACAATTTGATTTTTCTAAAAAGAGCAGCTTTGTTTCTTTTCCGGAGAACCTGAGTCCTGCGTTCGGAGTCTCAGCCCGAGCAATTTCCCTGCTACAGTTTATCGTTAGGCAAAAACAGATGAAAGACATGCACCATGAAACCATCTGCCCTCCGATTCCAGATTTCCCACAGTGATCCAATTACTAGGGTTTCGACTGTTAACCTTGAGCCACAGTTACAAAAAGGCCACTGTGGGTTAGATTGTTAATAGCTGATGTGCTTCAGGGAAGGTCTTTCCTGCGGTGAGACTGGTTCCCTTAGGAGTCTTACGGTACTCACTTCTTTAAGGCACCATTCACTGAAGAGGATGAAGGCAGGGGGATGTCCCCTGTCGAGGGCCCCAAGTTCCGTGACAGATGACTGTGGACAGCCTGCCTGTGTAGGAGAAATGGAGCCTGAAGTCCATGCTTCAAAGGTGCACAGGCCAGGCACTACTGTTTTGAAACCATAATATAAAACTATTTTCCAACAGTTCTTTTCTCTTGGTAATGTTTCTCCGCGTCTGTGCTTTCTTCCTTAAAAGAAACAGATCAGGAACAGTACTACTGTTCTAGCCCAGGACCACACGATTGCCTTAGAAGGTAACCTTATGCTATTTTTATTCAATTAAATCTCACAAGCCACTCAGCGAATGTTTCCATCTTATTTTCTTGGAGATCTGGACACCGAGAACAGAAACTTGCTTAAGGTCAGGGCGAGCAGCATTCCAGTGGTGTGGATTCTCCCTGTTACATCTGTACTTAGAGAGCTCTTGGTGGGTGGGAGGGGCGGCTTGCAAACCGAAGACTTTACAACATGGCAGTGCCCTTCTCCCACGGACTGAAATGTTCTGTAAATCAGGGAAGGTGTTTGCCATGCCCAAGCCCGTGTACTTCGTTGCAGTCAAATTGAAAACAAGTTGGTATTGATGTTCCATTGACAAGGCTTTCAGGCAGGATTGGATGTCTAAGAACAGCATGGTGCGTGAGGGTGTGCACTGCTTACACAGGACACCCAGAAACTGAGTTATTCTAAGTTTGCAAGTACTTTTACTCAAGACAAGCACAGTAACTCTATTGATGAAGTTCCAAAATGGCATGCTAGGGAATCTTGGAGCAAAGGTGTTTGCTCACTAATTCATCCATGGTTCTATCCAGCAGGTGCTCGCAATGACAGTAAGAGCTACCTTTCGTGTCATGCTTTGCTTTTTACTGGGCACTGTGCTCAGTCCTCTGCATGCACTGATGTAATACCACAGTAATACGAACTTAGGTAGATACTGTTGTCCGTAGCATGCTGCTTAAAGGGGTTACAAAGGATCTCACAGCTAGCAGAGATGAGAGTAGGGGTTCCACTGTCATCCAACACAGTCATTCCTATGGGTTTTTCATTGACAACAGACATGAAAATGAACGTCATCCATACATGCATGACTGTTGTGGGGCATCTCAGGCAAGGACTACTCATTCCCTCATCCATTTCATCTGTTTAACAAGCATATATTAAGAATTTACCATGTTCCAGGAGAATATAAAAATGAGAAAGATTCACGGGCCCTGCCCTTTGGAGTTTCCCATCTAGTTATAAGTTTTACTGCATTTCCTTCCTTTGGTGGTTGCATGTTAATGAAGACTGGTTGTACGCTGGACAGCTTCCATTAAGCAACAAGGCTGATAACTCTGTGAAAGTGTGGGGACCAAAATTTGGGGTTTGGCACCTCGCTAGAGAATGAGAAGATCTCTAAGGGAAGATTAGAAAATAAAACCTAAAATGAAATGCTTTGCTTACTAACTTGTTCTTTTTCCTGTTTATTTCATCTCTAGTCCTTTGTTGGCAAATATTGAGTTCCTATGTGTGAGGTGTTGTATGGGGTATATACGAAGATGAATTCAGCTTCCTGTGTGTCTAAAATTTCTTTCAGGCTTTGACATGAACTTGAAATGATTCTAGCAGGGTGCGTGGGTGGCTCAGTGGGGTGAGCCTCTGCCTTCAGCTCAGATCATGATCTCAGGGTCCTGGGATCAAGCCCCGCATTGGGCTCTCTGCTCAGCAGGGAGCCTGGTTCGCCCTCTCTCTCTCTGCCTGCCTCTCTGCCTACTTGTAGTGTCTCTCTCTCTCTCTCTCTCTCTTTCTCTCTGTGTCAAATAAATAAAGTTTTTTAAAAAAAATATTTTATTTATTTATTTGAGAGAGATAGAGGGATCACAAGTAGGCAGAGAGGCAGGCACAGAGGCGGTGGGGGGGGGGAGCAGGCTCCCTGTTGAGCAGAGAGCCTGATGCGGGGCTCGATCCCAGGACCCTGAGATCATGACCTGAGCTGAAGGCAGAGGCTTTAATCCACTGAGCCACCCAGGTGCCCCCCCCCTTTTTTTAAAGAAATGATTCTAGTGCTAGATGGAAAGGTTCATCGCCTGGGAGGGGTACGTATAAAGGGCTGTGGGTTTAAGGGAAGAGAGAATGTGAGAGCAGCTAGAGGAGGAAAGGACATTTGAATCAGACTTCAAAGGACAGGCAGGATTATAAAATGGGAAGCTTAGGTGAATGGGGGTTCACATCAGGCAAAGAGAACAATGGGGAAGAAAAGTCTGGAGAAGAGTGAGCAGCAAGAAATTAAGCTGAACTGTGAGCTATGATAGTAACATCAGGGGTACCAAGAGTCGTCTTAGCTAGCAGCTTCCAAGAGCTCATCATGTTGATAATCTCTTATGGAGATTGGAATATTTTTCAGAAATCTAAATAAGACGTGATCATTTAAAAATTTAATGCATAAAATTATAAAAAGAAAAAAAAAACTTGGCAAGAAACTTTCACCCAGATGAAACCCCCGGCTAACACTTGAGTATTTTCCTTCAGATCTTTTGCATTTTGTTGGTGTGCATCTTTTTGAATAGTTGACATCATGGATTACGTTCTACTGTTTAAAATACCAGCAGGGAATTGTGTTATGAAAAGCTCTTCGGAACTGTCACCTTTAATGGCCTTGTCCTGTTCCGTCTGGTGGCTTTGTCGCAGTTGACTTTACTCACCCCATTGTTGGAGGCTTAGGGTGTTTCATGTTTTCCACTGTAAACAGACTGGCTGTTGGCCAGCTAGCCCCTTTGTATTTTGCAGATGGTAAAGCCAAGATACCAAGGCTGAGATGGGGACTGGCTTGTTTAACTGCTAGGCACCAAAAGGAACTGAGAGACTCATGTACACAAAAAATCAGCCCTCTGACTAGAGAAGGGAGCTGTGGAGTTTCTGGGGGTAAAGATTAATTCACTTTTGGGACATGTCCCCTGAGATGTTTGATCTGAGTTGGACCTCAAGAAGGAGATTTATTGACTTTCAGACCCAGGGTCATTTGGTTACTCCCATTTCCCAGGGGAGTTTGGGCCAAAACATTGGCTCTTCACATTGGATTCCCAAGTTGAGATGAGGAGGCAGGGAGACCCTTCAGAGGGCAAGTATGTTCTACTCCCTTCTTTGACCTGAAAGATGGAATGTACCATATGATGGTACCGGTGTGATATGGAGGGTAGGGAGGGAGGAGAGATGCTTCCCTAGTGTCAGTAGATTTCTGTTTCCATTAGTTGGAGCCAGCAACCAGGAAAGTGTTCTCCTCAGGAAGAAAAATGAGAAGTAAAGTCATGCCTGCCTGCCTTGGGTTTTCAGGGTCACCGAATACCCGTGTTTCTGACTTGTTTGTTGTATGCTGTGAGTCTGACCTGTTCTTCATTGGTTCTTCTTTGCTTTGGCCCCAACTTTCCTTCATGAAAGTTCACTCTAAGAGAAGGTCATTGAAATAGGGGGAGACACAAGTCCTCACTGAGTATGTTCCAGTAAATCCAGTTAGTCCCAGCAGATGGGTGTATCAGAAGTGTGGTTCAGTATTCTGTATGTTCATAATAACAGTGCCTGAAGATCTGCTCGTTTTACAGCTCAGCAAAGGAAGGAGACAGAAAGGAGACTATTAGCTTAAGGCAAAGACACATCTGCTCCGTGAGAACTCCCCACCCCACCCCACCCCCGCCCCCTGCCAAAGAAAGGTATACCACATTTTATATAATAGATGCTGCTTTGAACCTTTCTTTGGAATTTCCTATGTTAAATCATGCTCCAAACTTTCTTAGAAACTTCACTTTTTAAAAGAACCATTCTATTAATTTTTTTGAGAGAAAGTGGAATTCTCCACTCTGAGATGAGGCGGGCTTCATTCAGATATTGGCCCCATCATTTAATAGCTTTGTGACTTTTTGGACAAATGACTAAATTGCCCCAGACCTTAGTTTCCCTATGTATAAAACAGACACAATAGCACCCATCACACCAAGTACTGATACAGATTAGATGTGAGAAAACAGTTTAGAACCCAATGGGAAATAAATCTAAGTACTTGAAAATGCGACTAATAATCTGTGAATGATCCAAGTGATATTCTGCTTGCAAAAGAAAAATTTGCAACCATACTTATCCGGCTATGAGTCAGGTCTGTAAGCTAGGCACTTGAGCACATTCATAACAATTCATGATATATTAGGTTAAAATGATAGAACGAAAACACTCCAGCCTGAGAGAGTCAAAAATCAGTCCACTGAGCTGTGAAGCTTGAGAGATCTCTAAACTGAATTCTAGAATGTTTATGTTTATCACATAATAATCATATTACTTAAACTTGCTCACAAAGTGTAGGTTCTTGTATTTAAAAATGATAATCTGTGTTTAGTTGGAAATGTGGAGCTGAATGATATTGTGAAGTTAAATTGAGAATGAGTTATATTTAGGGTCCCTGGGAAAACTCTATCATTACATGGCTAATATTCCTTATTTAGCTTAATTGGGAAAAAGAAATATTGAAGCGTTAAACACACTCAAAAACGTCAATAAATACTACATAACTACATTATTTATTTGGGTACCAGTTTACAAAGATCAGCCATGTGGGTGAAACAAAGTAAAACATCCAGAAGTAAAAAGTGCAGCTAAATATTGTAAATGGCTTTTTTTACAGTCCCTGCTGTTCTAACACCCAGATGCCCTAACGCAGAGCCTTCATGATTGTTATTTATCACCTAATCTTTGCCCTACTTATTCCTGTGAACAGAATGGGAGCCATAAACAAGAACCATTTGGGAGAATGCAGAGCCTGACATCAAAGGGATGTGGAGTACAGTGTAGACTTAACGTTTTGTTACCGCATTGCATAACGGAGTCTTTTCTTTCCTCTTGCAACTATTCCCTCTTCCTCTAAGCATCTCTAATTACCTCATAAAATACTAGTCACTCTGCTAAGTACAGAGTTTGGAGAAGCAGGTGGGGGAAATTCAAAGACAGGTAAGGTACAAACCTCTTTACGTCAAATTGTTCACAGTCAAGTGGACAGATTTGTGCTCCTAATAATTACTGTCTTCCAGAAAACTGATGTTGCTGTTTTAAGTCCTGGCTTGAAACAGTCACAGTTAGCTGACTGTGATTTTATTATCCTCCCTTACTCACACCCCGGATTGCTTTGCTGGTTTCTCACTGCTCCTTTATTTATTTATTTGTTTGTTTATTTATTTATTTTTCTGGACTTCATTCTTCCCCAGATCTTTTGCATCCTTTTTAAGAGCAGTGTTTACATAACATAACTTGCACACTTCCTTCTAGAGTCCTATAGAGAACTCTCAGCCCACCCATCCTTGTTCAGGAGGTGTAGCCGTTAGCATTTGCCATGTAACAAACCACCCAAGAATTTAGTGGATTTAAATAATACAACTGTTACTTGTCACAGTTCTGAGTATTCATGTGGAGGTTTGATTAGTCTGGACTGGCTCAGCTAGGACTGCATGATCGAGGATGGCCTTGAATCTTGTATTCTGGCTCTCAGCCAAGATAACTGGTTTGTTGGAGCCTTCTCTCCATGTGGCCTGTCTTCTTCCAGCAGGCTTCCTAAGTCTTTTAACAGAGTAGTCTGAGAATTCCAAAGAGAAACAAGAAAAAAAGCCCAATGTACAAGGGTTTGTACATGCTTTTCATGTGTGTCTGATTTGCAACAAAGCCAAGTGTCATGCCAAACCCAGATCCAAGACCCATGTGGAGAAATCATCTCCACATCTTGGTGCGAGAAGCTGTAAGATCACATTGCCAAGGGGCATGATACTGGGACGGGAGAAGAATTTGTGGCCATTTTGCAAACTGTCGATATTGGCTGGAGAAGGAGCAGTATATGTTTTAGCCCAAAAGGGTCCCCCCTTGTCTTTGGTCAGAACCCCTTGGCTGGACCTAGTCACGTGGCACCTTACTGAGGTTAGAGGCCAAGAAGGATGGAAAGTATAGCCTTTTGTGCAATTACGTGTTACACTATCTCAAATGATATTTACAACTGGCTTCTTTACTCAACAAAAATCCATTCAAGCCTTTGAGAGTCAGATTCTGAGACACCAAGAGTTTCTGTCTTCAGGCTTTCAGAGGTTGGAGATGAGTCTTTTAATGATAAGGTTTTGAGAGAGGGCAGAGAGTTGTATGAAGTGGTTTGTGGTTTTAGAAGCAAAATGATGGTAGAGGTCACCTCTCTTGTCTCTAAATTCTGTAAAATATTTTACTGCTTGTGTTGAATTATCTACCTACCTCTTCTTCCCTGCTGGATTGGGTTTCTAAGTGTGGGGCCCATGACTTCCCTGCTATCACATTCTAGATAGTGTCCTAGTCGAACAGGGACACAGTGACAGATAATCCCTTGGGGAAGAGGCAGAAGGCTATATTTAACCCTAGTGCCCTCATTTATTCCTTTTGCATTGGAAATGTTAATGTCCCATTTAATTGTTTACTGTCCCCGAGTCACCAACGTAGAGTCACCAACATATCAGGCCACTGATGGTTTGGATCCCTCTGTTAATTCCTTCACTGCAAAAAAGTCAGAAGAGGGAGGCATTTATTCGTTCTATATAAGTATATATGAAACACCAACTTGGTGTCACGCATGTTTTATATGACAGAAATGCAGCAGAAAAGAAGATAGGTGAAGTTTCTACTCTGCTGGAGGGATATAGACTACAAAATATATAAAATAATAGATACTAGATGTTGACGTGTCTTATGTAGCAAAATAGAACAGGCAAGGGGAGAACTGCTGGTGGTGGGAGGCGTGAGGTACTATTTGGTAAATGAGTGACCAGGAGGGGCCTCTCAAGTGTGGTGACATGGGGACAGTGATCTGCCTACAGAGAGCCATGCAGTTAGTCATGTAGGGAAGAGCTGTGTATGCAAAGGATAGAGAACCAAAGGTTTTGAGAATTACATGGGCTTGGGGAGATAGAGGGAAGAAGGGGACATTGCGCATTTCTATCCTAGGGCCTTTTTTCTCCCTTTCCTCCAATAGTAAACAGGTTTTTCACCTTGATCCCTCTGTGAAAAATCTACTTTCAAGATTGACTATGTGCTAGCAAATCATCAAAACCTACAAAATTAAATACCATATTCAGACATGTGTAGAAACACTTCCTTCTACCAGAAATAGTTCAAGGATGGATAGACTGTATCTTTTGCTGTTAATTCTAGTCATTTTATGAGATCTTTAAAATTAATCCCATATTTATGTATTGCTTTTATTATAATTTATAATATAACATATTATAGAAAGAATACATATACAAAGAAACATATAGGTTTCTTTGACCAAGTAGAGATAGCTATACTTCAGTAGTTTTAGTAAAACCAAACTAACTGTATGTTATAAGTAAAAACAAACAATTATTGGCCTTAAAATGACCTTCCTGTCATATGGCTGCACATGGGACAATGCAGAGGAGGGAGCATTGACTTTCTGTGTGACAACACAACTGGCATTAATATATTTTTTTCCTTTTCTTAAAAGATTTTATTTATTCATGAGAGAGAGAGAGAGAGAGAGGCAGAGGGAGAAGCGGGCTCCCCACAGAGCAAGGATCCCCATGCTTGGATCCTTGGACCCTGAGATCTCAGGACCCCAAAATTATGACCTGAGCTAAAGGCAGACGCTTAACTGCTTAACTAACTGAGCCACCCAGACATCCCAGTATTTTCTTTTTCACAAACTCATTTTTTTATAAAGAAAATCATCAAGCACAAAGAGCTATCTGTATAAGTGTGGTAGAAATATACTTTTTAATTTGTTACAAAAGTAACAATAAATACAATGTAGAAATTTTTAGGATATTTTAGAAATATAGTTAATTCCTAATGTTTTGTTTTTTTTTTTTTTTAAACCAAGCCAAACAAGCCTTGTTGTGAACATATTAATTTCTTTCCAGGGGAATTTGGTTATAACTGAGTTATTGTTTTCATGTGACCAATTTGGGCATTTTCAGTCAAAGAAAAAATTAAATTATCATTTTTACTTGCAGTGGCCCTCAGTACATAAAACCTGACCCTCATTCCCTTTGCATAACCTAGTCTTCCTAGTCTTGGAATTCATAGAAAACCTGGCAGTTGGGGCACCTAGGTGGCTCAGTGGGTTAAAGCCTCTGCCTTTGGCTCAGGTCATGATCCCGGGGTCCTGGGATCGAGCCCTGCTTTGGGCTCTCTGCTCGGCGGGGAGTCTGCTTCCCCCACTCTCTCTGCCTGCCTCTCTGCCTGTGATCTCTGTCTGTCAAATAAATAAATAAATAAAATCTTTTAGAAAAAAAAGAAAAGAAAACCTGGGGATTGGCAGAGGCTAGAACGCTGTGTGGCTGCTAACAGAATCAGTATCTATTAAGAAATAATTCTGTAAGTAATGTATAGGGAGCTTCATTGTTCCAAGAGCCTTCTACGGATGTATTCTCTTCTCCCTTGGGAAACCCTTTCAAAATGAGATGATAAGCATGTCCATCTTCAGTCGGGGAAACTCCTCGAAGGGTGATTTGTGGGATTCTCCTTTGGTTTCATGGTAATTGGTTGAATCAGGTCTTAAAATTAGTCCTTTCCACTCAGTGCACTCTTGTCCACTAGATTGAGCTCCGGTGCCTCATGTAATTGTGAGCTGTCCTGTGTAGGTGTGTGTATTGATGCAAATTTGAAAATAGGCTAGAGTTTAGGGTTTGGGGTCTCTCCGCCACTTACTGTGTGTTTTTGGATGCAGATGCCTTCAACTGGACTTAATAATAAAGTAGGCTGAAAATATAACTAACCTATAAAACTATGTGTTGTGTGCCTCCCTCACACTTTAAAAAAAAATTGCAGAGGTGAGTCCTTATTTAGCATATCAGGAAGCTGTTATGATTATGGTGGAAGAGGCTGGAGGTAGCATTTAGGGAAGATTCTTTGGCTTCTGGTTTTGCATCCCTAGCATCCATTTCTGCAGGCTTTTAAAGCCTGTCTTCATTGCGTAAGAATAGTTGAGACCCAACATTTCATTCTTCTGACCAAGAAAGGAAATGCCGGGTCTGCTGCCAATCACGTACGCCTTTGAACCTGATACACTACTTCGCAGAGAACTAAGAAGGTACCTTGAGGTACTACATCTTCTTTAAAATAGTCACGAAATGCAGTGGGAGTCCATCTTTACGACCCACTCCAAGGAGGTCATCATGAGTCATGACCTTACAGGGAGAGGATTTGAATCAACTATTAAAATCTGCAGGAAACAAAATAACCGATGGGAGGGTCTGAGGTCCACTGAGAGGGCATTTTCATGAGCCATCAGCATCTGTGTTAGACCCTCCATCCCTAGAATCTGTACAGTCATGTAATCAGGAATGTTTCCGGGGCCATCTTCCTGGGCACAGAGCTGCAGGCCAAGGGATGTCTTCTATCTTTTGCCTGTGAGTCAAAGAATGACTCTACTTATGGGGTTTCTGGTGAAGTGGTGGGGGCTCTATAAATTTCAGATGGTGCTTTTCTCTCATCAGGGAGCATCGTCATTTTCCAACATGTTTGTTGTTAATGAAGATTTTATTTTTTTAAAGAAACCCTGACATTAATTTCACACACTGCCAAAGTCAAGGCTTCCATGGTCTGATTATGTCAGATCAACCTTACGCCTTCTTTGAAATACAAGAGTCTGAGAACTTAGGAGAGCAGACTCACCTGACCCAGGTATAGACACACAAGACTTATCTCTGTTTAATCATCATGCATTCATAGGTGATGATATCAGGGGACAGAAAGGGTTGCATGGATAACTCAAGTTATTATTGGCACTTGAATTTGCGTTTGTCTTAAGAATACCAGTTGACTTCAGTCAGTGCCAACGTAGACCTTACCTGGGCTGGTGGCTGATTCCTTTGTGAAATGAACAGGCCAGGACACAAAGAACTGTTTCTGATAAGCTGCTTCACAGTTTCAGAATATATTTAAAGTTAATCTTTAAGAACTGATATGGAGGGGCTCCTGGGTAGCTCAGTGGGTTAAGCCTCTGCCTTTGGCTCGGGTCATGATCTCGGGGTCCTGGGATCAAGCCCCACATCGGGCTCTCTGCTCAGTGGGGAGCCTGCTTCCCCCTCTCTTTCTGCCTACTTGTGATCTCTCTGTCAAATAAATAAATAAAATCTTCAAAAAAAAATTAAAAAAAAAACTAATACAGAATAATGTTATTTTATTTTATTTTATTTTATTTTATTTTTATGAACCACAGTTTTATATCACTCTGTTCATCTGATTTGAAATGGTTGTAATGTTTGGAGAATGTTAATATTGAGCCATGCCAAAACCTTAATAAACTTAGTCATGAACTAATATTGCACGCTCATGTGGGATTTCTGTATGCTAAAATAGTTTTTAATATTACAGAAATGCAATAGCGACCTTTCCATAAAACCTTAATAAAATCACTTTGTGATATAAACTGCAGAAGAGACAGGAACTTTCTGGAACGAGAGTATGCATGACTTCTCTGCATTTCCTGGTTTATCTTATATCTCCCGTCTTCCGATCCCTTGTGTTTTTCTTTCCCTCAAGCCAAACAGTAATTTGAATAATTTAAACTAGAGAGCAGACGCAGAATTTTCAAAGACCTAGTTTCCCTTTACACCGGTATCATTTCAGTGCTGCTGATGTGCCACTTGTCTTGATAATTCTAACAGTCTCCATGCTGTTCGAAACAACTTAACAGATAGAAAATCTCACCCCTAAGTTTCAGATATTTAAGATTGAAAATATAGTTCGGGGATGACATGTAGCAGCTGCTTAGAAGCAAAGCCATCTACAGTGGCTTAGGACAAGTGTTGAGTAAGATTACCATATCCAGTTTATAAAATTAAAGTGATGGATGTTTGGCAAACAAATTGCAACTTCCCAAAATTTATATGTGGGCTGCTATCCTGAAATTGAAATTCTTTGTTTCCCAGAGACTGGCATATGAATGACCAAAAATGACCAAAATCTGAAGCCCATGACTTTGAGCTTATAATACATTTTACTCTAGTTTAGGGTGGAAAAAATCTTAATAAGTATAGTCAGCATGAATCATTGTTTTCTAAACTGCTTTCTGTGGTCTTTTTGATGGCTTGACTCTTGGAAGACTCAAGTTCACAGATCAAAGGCAATGGATGTTTAAGGAGTAGAAAGTTGTGCCTTTTATTAAGTTGCAAGACTGTTTGCAAATACAAAGCTGGACAAGTGTTTCAGAAACAATCAATCATTCTGCATCTGTTTATCACTTGAATTTATTTTCAAGATTTTATTTTTAAGCAATCTCTACACCCAATGTGGGTAGAGCTTGAACCAACCCTGAGATAGAGTCATACGCTTAAAAAAAAAAAGTCATATGCTCCACTAACTAAGCCAACCAGGAGACCCAAATTTTAAATGATATTCTTATACAGAATAAACATCAAAAAGCATTTCACTGCATACTTGCAGTTGAGAGAATGTTTAAACTACTTTGGGTCAGAGGAATCTGGAAAGAGGCTGATAAGACGTAGAGATGGATTAGCCCTACTTTATTTTCTGAAAGGTTCTCGCCCAGTGCACCAATCCTTTTATAACTTCCGAGAACAGAGGAGCATCTCTGACCTTAAGTGATGAGAAGCATCTACTTTGAAATCTGAAAATTCATAGTTGTCATTTTTCAATAACTTTCTTGTTGATTTAAGGTCTACATTCTGAAGACCGCTAATCTTTGGTACATGGTTTTTCCCTTGAATGAATGCAACATGTCTATATTACTCCCTCTTCCATATGAGCGAGTTTCAGTACATGCTGTCTGTCAGAATGGGGATAGCATGGGAATTGGACCAGCGGTTCAAGGATATGGTTCTTTCCCAGTTCCACCAGTAGGGCTGTGGGACTCACCCAGTTCACCAGTTCTTGCCTTCTCTTCCCACCCAGTTATAGGAAGAGCTCAGATTAACTCTGACATTCCCAGAAACTACTTTTATTAAGTGTTGCTTAAATGGTGTGACTTCTTTCACCAACTCTCTGTTTTGTTGATACCGTTCTTAAAATTGTGGCACAGGGTTTACAAAATACTGTAAAGCAGTGGTGGGATCTGAAAGAGTTTGCTGAGATGGTTCTATCTCTTCTTTGAGCTCTTAGTCTTCTCCAAGACTGCCCTGGGATATAAACAATGACCTCTTTACCATTAGCTCATGAAGGTTGTAGTTCACTGAAAGTTCAGATGGTTTTCATATAAAAAAGCCAGTTTTCAAAAGTTTTTATTTTAATTCCAGTTATTTAACATACAGTTTTATGTTAATTTCATCTGTATGATATATGACTCAATAATTCCCCCTTATCACTTACGACGAGTGCCCTCCTTCATCCCCATCACCTATTTCCTCCAACCCACCGCCCCCCCTCCCCTCTGGTAACCATTGGTTTGTTCTCTATAATTAAGCATCTGTTTCTTGGTTTGTCTTTTTCCCATTGCTCATTTGTTTTGTTTCTTAAATTCCACAGATGAGTGAAAGCATATGGTATTTGTCTTTCTCTGACTTATTTCACTTAGCATTATACTCTAGCTTCATCCTTATCATTGCAAAAGGCAAGATTCCATTTTACTGGCTGAATAGTATTCCATTCTGTATATACACAACATCTCCTTTATGTACTCATCAATGGACAGATACTGCTTCCCTATCTTCGCTATTTTAAATAATGCTGTCATAAGCATAGGGGTGCATGTATCCTTTTGAATTAGTGTTTTTATAGTCTTTGGGTAAATACCCAGTAGTGCAAATACTGGATTGTAGGGTAGTTCTATTTTTAACTGTTTTCCACAGGGTCTGGGCCAGTTTGCATTCCCACCAACTGTGCATGAGGGTTCCTTTTTCTCCACATCCTCACCAACACCTGTTGTTTCTTAAGCCAATATTTTTTTTAATTTGGTCTTGTAGTTCCTTTTTTTTTTTTTTTAAATCTCCATGAAGATCTTTGTTTTGGTTACTTTTACATGGATCTTGATAGTTTGACCCATTTTTCCAAGCAATTGTTTTGTAGCAGTGAGCTGAGCTGGGACATATCAAGACATCCGATGTGCTGGGAGCAGAGGTGGAGAGGTCTTAGAAGGCAATTGAACATGAGGAGTGGAATTCAGGAGAGGAGAAATGAATGGTGATACCACAGATCACCACAGGAGGGAGAATGAGAGCAAACAAAGATGGAGGACAGGAAGGGGAATAGGCACATGGGGAAAAAGGAACAGTTGGGTATAGGGTGAAGAGAGAATTTAAATGCTGGAGAGGTTTAGAAGCCAACCTCTAGAAGGACCAAGAGGAGGGTATTGAGTTTAAAGACTTAAAGGCCCACCTTCTCAAAAAGTCATTTTGAGCAGTGAATTTGAGGTAGATTTCATATTTTAAAACATTTATGGAAAAGTAGCAGTTAGGATATGGTGAAATGGAGCACAGCTTATTTTTATTATTTAAGGAAAATTGGCCATGGAAGCATGTAATGTAGATGGCCAAAATATCCCTTAATGATAGCATTCCTGTCTTTAAAACTTCAGTAGACGTTTTGTCCGCAAAACCTGATTTAACTCGTTCATGCAATAGCTGTAATTGGATTCTGTCTCCTTTCTTGTTTTATCACGAGGGCTGATTTCAGTTAGGGCCGAAGAAAAATAAAAATATATATCAGGGCTTACTCACCCTTGTGATTTCATCGAAGTTAAATATAAGCAACCACACTAATTTTGTTAAAATGCCCACCACAAATATTCTAAAATAGCATCATAGGCCAGTGAATGTCATGGACTAACTGGTTCGATCCTGATTTTTTAATAAAACTGAGTTTTCTGTTACATTTAGAAGACTCTAAGAACAGAAGAATTAAAGATCCATTGATTCTTTTAAAGTGAAAATTACAAAGCATTTAAAAATAAATAAAAGGAACTTTAACAATGTAAAACTTTTGAACAATATAAAATATAAAAAATATAAAATACCTCCTGATTTGGAAACTGGGATAACCAGGATCTCTGTTGGGTAAGTCTGAAGTGAGAAAGTGGTTATTGATACTAATGTAGGCATCTCCTTTATGAAGGCAGCCCTTATTTGTGGCTGAACTACGTTTTATTAAAACAGCTTGAATACAGCCCCAAGAAAAGACCGATTTCCCTCGTTGACGACAGGCCCTATCTTCAAAACTGTTTTACTGAATTTAAAGAACTTTCCTCACGAGGACCAGGGCCAGACAGTGAGAGTTTAAAATCAAAAGGCTTTAAGTGCTAGTTCTTACTGTAATTTGAGGGAGTCTAAGCTTTCTGAGCCTTGCTTTCCACATTTGGTAGCTGAGTTATGGTTTCCAACTTGAAATGAGTTTGTGAAAATACTGGGTAAAATGTAACTATCACATAAATGTCCGGAGCCCTTATTGGGAGAGCTGTGTGATCAGTGGCATTAGCCCCCAGCACCTGCATTCAGGGCTGAGTGGTGTGACACATCCATCCTCATTACTTCAGGAAGTTCCCTTCTCTCGCCTAATGAGAATGTCGTTCTCCTAGTCCCGGGGTCAGGCCATTGACTTCTTCCTGGTGTCTTTGAAACTTGCCTGCAATCTTGTAGCGTTTTTAAAATATACTGGGTCAAACTTTACCTCTGAAGAAACAAAATAATTGATTGCAGACACAAGAACCCAAGCGATTTTCAGCCATTTTTCTTGTTAGTGCTGACTCTGGAGGGTGTGGGGGGCGGGGGATCCAAGGGTTTGTCCAACAAAGGGGCCGGGAATTTCATTCAAGAAGCTGTTTTTTGCTCTTTTTCCCAGCCTGCTGATATGGCTTGAATTAGAAGCTGGAGACATTTGCTAAAATAAAATACAACATGAACCCTTGGGAATTGCTTCACATCCGACTTCTCTGACCTCTGATATCCTTCCCATTGCCTCCAGGCTTTGTGAGAGGAAGGGATGTTTTTCAGTTTCTATATAAGCAATGGAAGCAAACACATTTTAAAATAATCCAGGAGAAGCACACATCATATGAAAGGAACAATTATTTGGAGGCTGTTGACCTTACCAGAATTGGGCAAGCTTTTGGCATCTTGAAAGTCTGCTTTGCTACTGAAGAGCTTCTTCTAGAAATGTCACCCTGTCATTATCTGGTCAGCTGCTCTTCAATACACAATAGTAGTGCATTGTTTTTAATTTTACTTGGAGCCATCTGAATGTGGCTTTAATTTTAGGAAATAAAACCTATTTTGAGAAGGACATATACTGTTTTTAAATAATATTTACATTTATTTGCAGCCCACATAATATTTAATCAAACCGATTAGAGCTGGAAGAGATAAAAAAAAAAATGACTGTTTCAGCCTCTGATTTTTACAGACAAGGAAACTAAGGTTCCAAAAGCTTAAGGGTCTTTCTCAAGGACACCACAGCTAGCTGGGACAAAGCTGGGACTGGAAACCAGGTCATCCATCTCTGACTGCCCCCTCTTCCATTCCAGCAGGCTGTACAGGTCCTATTAGTTTAGTATTAATTGAGGAAGCAATGCAATATATAATTAAAGTCAGACCTACTTTTTAGGGTGTGGCCAAATTATTTAACCATAAAATTTGGATCGTTGTAATTCACTTTTCTAATGTCCATTGTAAGACCTATTTCAAAGGGTGTGAACACCGGTGCTGGTATTACTTAGGCAAATAACAATGATAAAACATGAAATGTTCAGTCTCCTGCTGGTCTATCAGACAAAGTCCAAGACAGTCTATATTCTAATATGTATATCCAGTTCTTTTTTTAGTAAGCTCTACACTCATCGTAGGACTTGAATTCACGCCCCTGAAATCAAGGGTGGCATGCTGTACTGACTGAGCCAGCCAGGGGCCCCATAATATGTCCACCTAGTGTTTATGTACCCTCTTGCTTCCGTAAATCAACACCCAGTAAATTCTCTGCCTTATTGGAAATCATGATTCATTATGATGCCACATCTGGAAAAAAATAAAAAAACCCGAAAAGATAACATTTCTTCCACAAATGAACTGAGGTTAAAGATTTTGCTTCTTTTTCCTTTCAGATGAATTGTATAAAAATTGCATTAAAAAACAAGGAAGAAAGGTTTGTGGATTTTTTAAGGCACGGGCACAAATAGGAAAAAAAAAAATCAAGCCTTGTAAAACCTCAAATTCCAAGTCATTTTTTGTCTCACTATCTCTATGAGTTCCATCTCTATCCTTAGTTAAGGCATTTCAAGAATGGAGGTGGAACAATTCTGAGCATGTAAGGAGATCATTAAATTTGTGTGAGATTTGAGTTCATTGACATTACATCTCTTTGACCACAGGTTATTTTCAGGTCCTATGGTATTTCTGTGTGTATGAACATAGAAAACTGTTAAATTTGGATACCTTTTAGCTCAAAACCTAAGGAAAAATATTTTCTCCTTTTATGGTCTGGACTCCATTCCAATACACCGCCTTATTCTTTATCCTCTTCTTATGATTCCTGTGTAATAATAGCAAAGGCCTATTTATAAATTTGCTTGGAGAACACTTAAATATCAGGAATCTTGATTAAATTTAAGAGCCCGTTGTTCTGCGTGTGTTTATTTTAATAAGAAAATAGTTTTTAAAATAAAGGATTTCTCAAGCCCTTGAATTTGTGCCTGCTCCTAGGCCCAAGCAGTTCCCCTGTTTTTGTGAAGTCCTGTCTTGAAGTCATCAAACTTATCCCAAGCACATGCCTGAGGCAAAATTCAGATAGATTATTCAAGCAAAGATAAAATAAAAATCTTTCCTTTGAAATATTCAGATAATTAAAGCTAAATCAAGCCTCTAAAGAGGTATGACATTCATGTTGGTGATGCTTTGCCTAATAATTGTGGTAGAGACAGTCCAAGGGCAAATGAAGGTCAAAGTGTGGAGAGCTGAGCGCAGGAGAGGAGGACCTTAGGAGCAGTCTGCTGCCGTCCTCTGAAGAGGCAGCTTCTATGGAAAAGAAAACCACACACCCCATGCGGGCTTGTCTAGGTTGTGTTCCTACCTTTGAGGACCCAGGTGCCCATCTGAGTCATCCTCGAGGAGATTCAGTGGTCAGAGGTCCAAGCTCCAGGGTGGGACACAGTGGAGGTAGGGGTTGGGATGTACAGTCCGCCAAGAAGTGAGTCATGGGACCAACCAGCTTCAGAACCAGGTGAGGAGTGCAAAGTCATTCCACAGCTGAGTTCCAGCCAGGCACCAAGGGGGGCCCAGGGGACAGCAGGGTATGAGTTGGGAGCAAGAGTCTGGGAACAGCATTTCGGGATCTTGGAGGGAAGGGCAGGTGTCCACAAACATGGGACTGACATGTGCATTTGGGTAACAGGGGAAGAGCTTATTGTCCTTGGCTGCTCTTAGTCTTGGTTGGGAGTTCTTCCATAGAACAGTCTTTCGTTCATCCTGTATTTACTGAGTGCCCTCACCTTACACAGATGGTCCCCAACTTAGGATCGTTCAACTTACGATTTTTCTACTTTACGGCGGTGTGAAAATGAAACGCATTTAGTAGAAACTGCAGTACACATTTTGAATTTTGCTCTTTTCCCCGGGTTGGGGCTGTGCAGTATAGCGCTCTCTTGTGCTTCTGGGCCATGCCGTGAGCCACAGCTCCCAGGCAACCACGCCACCCCGGGGGTAAACAACTGATAGGCTCGGAACCATTCTGTACTCGTACAACCGTTCTGGTTTTCACTTTTAGTGAAATAATTCACATAATAAATCACAGGAGATAGTCAACGCTTTATTATCAGAGAGGTTTATGTTAACTGACTTTGCCCAAATGCAACTAATGTTAAGTGTTCTGAGCAGGTGTTTTGTTTTTTTTTAAGATTTTATTTATTTATTTGAGAGAGAGAGATCACAAGTAGGCAGAGAGGCAAGCAGAGAGAGGGGGAAGCAGGCTCCCTGCTGAGCAGAGAGCCCGATGTGGGGCTCGATCCCAGGACCCTGGGATCACGACCTTAGCTGAAAGCAGAGGCTTTAACCCACTGAGCCACCCAGGTGCCCCAAGTGTTCTGAGCAGGTTTAAGGTAGGCTAGACTAAGCTGACATTTAGTAGATGGCCAATATTAAATGCATTTTCCACTTAAGATATTTTCAACTTAGGGTGGGTTTATGGGGATGTAACCCCATCATGATAAAGGAGTATCTGTAATAGCAAACAAAACTGGTCTTCCCAGAGTTCCTCCTACAGTGAAGACAGAGATACCCAGCAACTGCTTACAACATAGCAGGGTGAGCTCTACAAAGAGGGAAGTTCAGAGTGTTTAAGTGAAAATACAGGAGTGGTACCTAAAGTTTCTTCAGATCCCTAGAGGACAAGCAGAATTAACCAAGCTGAAAAGAGAAGTTCGGAAACGGAAAGGGAAGAGAAAAATGCAAAAGGCTCAGTATATTTGGGGCAGTGAGTCAAGTCTGATAAACCCAAAGAAGAATGTAAATGGCAAAGTGATCCTTTTTTGAGCGTCTTTTGGGATGCTGCTGCTTTTCATGGCTGCCCAGGGCACGTTTCTTCTAGAACCCTCATGTTTTAACGTGGTCTTTCTCCTCAGCAGTTTGGTTTAATTGCAGCTTCTTAAAGATTGACTTTGCTGGGTGAATCTTGAGTCCCCCCCACCTTTTTTTGTTTTGTTTTGTTTTTTGAGTTCTAAGGACAAATATTAGCATTCATAGTTTGTCGTTCTCAGGGACCCTAAAGGTCTGGGCCAGAAGAAGGAAGTGCTTAAAATTACTTGGCAAGTGACTGCGCTGTCTGCATTGTAGATTAAAGAGCTTGTGTGTTGGGTTTTTGGTTGTCACCTTTTGTTTGCTTTCTTCAAGTCACCTGTCACCCTTAGCTGGTTTCTTCAGCCTTAACCCTAAAAGGTGAAGCTTGAAAGAACTGGTGAAGGAAATTACCCATTTACTTGGGGCCATCTTGGTATCTATTCTTGATCTTGATGGGGAAGTAAGTACCAGGACCTAGAATTTCTGTATCTCTGATTTTCCATGGCCTTCCTGAGACAGGTGTGCATTCTAGACAAATGAACTGTCCTTATTTCTCACCTGAGCTTTAGTCCCAAATCCCTAGCAGGTCTCTCTCCCCATAGATGAAGATTGAAAGATCCTTTTCCCTTCCTTTTTTTTCCCCCTTCACCTTTTTCTTTGTGATGAAGACTGGATGCAGGGCAGTTGTTCTCAGACTTTACCTGATGTCAGAATCGCCGGGCCTGCTGGACACACCATGGACTTTTGGGCCATACCCCAGAGTTTCTGATTCAGAAGGTCTGGGTGTGAGGCCTGAGATTTTGCATTTGTAATCAATCCCCAGATGATGTTTACTGTCTGGGTAACACACTTTGAGAACCACTAGTCTAAACAAGCCCACGAGACTTAAGCCTTCTCTGGTTTTTCCCCGGTGCGCCTGCCTTGTGTTCCCACCTGGGCTATCCAGATATTATCATCAGGAGCTCAAAGAATGTTGTAGTTAAGAAGAAACTAAGACTGAGGGAGAGATCAGTCCCCCATTCTCATAGTCCCCAGCCTGGAACCCTTGGGCTCTCCAAGGACAAAGCTACAGACTACTGTCTTAGCTGCACAGTCAAGAACAGCCTCGAGCGAGCAAGATCGAAGAGAGACCACAGTTTGTATTATTTATGTTTAAGCTCCGTCGAAATGTACTTAAGGTGCTTCCGCTGTCATGGTGCAGTTTTGTTTTCTATTCCCCAGACCTTATCAGAGCCCTTATTATGGGAATGAGAAGGGAGGAACTCTCTTCAGATGTTGTGGCACGTGACTAATTCCTGCTACTAAGGGAGAAGTTTCTGTGCTGGTGAACTATACACACCGCCATATATTCTGTTAGTTCTGGTCTTGAAAATAGTGACAGTTCTTCCACTTATGAGAGAGGGAGAAAAAAAAAAAAAAAAAAAGCCCAGTCCTTGTTTACAAGATGCCTAATTGTTTCTCAGGACTGCTCTAATCCTCAGGGCTGATGGGTTAACTCTGTTTACCTTACATAGTCAGTAGTAATAAAACAACTTTTGCTGTTTGCTGTATCCCTTTAGTCAGTAAAAATACTTTATTTCAGAGGCACAAGAGAAATAAAATGCCTTTACTGTGCAGAATTATAATATGAAAAAAAAGTCTTGCTGAAATAGATTTGTTGTTACATGAAGTTAATTTATGTATTCCTATCCCCAGGTTTCTACCACATACTATGTATTTTCATACACTAAAAGTCGATTTATCTTGCATCCCATTAAGCAGAAATTTATTTTTAGAAGTCACGTCTGTAATTCACTACTTAAAAATCATTAATATGCAAATTATATATTTTATTTCTGGAAGATCAAAATACTGGTAAGCCAGGGACTCATGAGACATTTAGGAATCCGACACCTCAGAGGACATCGTAAGCAGATACGCCCCCACTGCTCTCAGCTTCGTTCACCAATATTGCTCCCTAAAGCCAGGGGTCTGTCAGAGCCCTTCAGTGGGAATTAACTGTGCGGGAAGAGATGAGTAGCAAGACCTCATCAGGTCAGAGAATCCCAGTCAAAGACAACAACGTTCATTCACTCATTCATTTATTTAAAGCTTTTATTCATTTATTAGAACATGAGCAGAGTAGGGGAGAGGGAGAAGCAGACTCCCCACTGAGCATGGAGCAGACCACGGGGCTCCTTCCCAGGACCCTGGGATCGTGACCTGAGCCAAAGGCAGACGGTTAGAGTCACCCAGGCATCCCATAGACAACTACTTTTTTTTTTTTAATTAACATATAATGTATTATTTGCTTCAGGGGGACAGGTCTGTGAATCATCAGTCTTACGCAATTCACAGCACTCACCATAGTCCATACATACCCTCCCCAAGGTCCATAACTCAGCTACCCTATCCCTCCCCCAACCCCCCAGCAGCCCTCCGTTTGTTTCCTGAGACCAAGAATCTCTTATGGTTTGTCTCCCTCCCCCATCCCATCTTGTTTCATTTTACCCTCCATTTCCCCCCCACAAACCCCCTCCCTTCTCTCAAATTCCTCATATCAGAGAGATCAGAGAGATCATATGGTAATTGTCTTTCTGTGATTGACTGATTTCGCTTAAGCATAAGACCCTCTAGTTCCAACCATGTGGTTGCAAATGGCAAGATTTTGTTTTTTTTGATGGCTACATAGTATTCCATTGTATTCCGTTGTGTGTGCACACACACAAACACACCCATATCACATCTTCTTTATCCATTCATCTGTTCATGGACACCTAGGTTCTGTCCATAGTTTGGCTATTGTGGACATTGCTACTATAAATATTCGGGTGCATGTGCCCCTTTGGATCACTACATTTATATCTTTAGGGTAAATACCCAGTAGTGCAGTTGATGGGTCATAGGGTAGCTCTGTTTTCAACTTTTTGAGGAACCTCCATACTGTTTTCCAGAGTGGCTGCACCAGCCTGCATTCCCACCAACAGTGTAGGAGGGTTCCCTTCTCTCTGTATCATCGCCAACATCCGTTATTTCCTGACTTGTTAATTTTAGCCATTCTGACTGGAGTGAGGTGATATCTCATTGTGGTTTTGATTTGTATTTCCCTGATGCCGAGTGATGTGGAACACTTTTTCATGTGTCTGTTGGCCATCTGGATGTCTTCTTTGCATATATGTCTGTTCATGTCTTCTGCCCATTTCTTGATTGGATTATTCTTTGGGTGTTGAGTTCGATAAGTTCTTTATAGATCTTAGATACTAGCCCTTTATCTGGTATGTCATTTTCAAATATCTTCTCCCATTCTGTCAGTTGTGTTTTGGTTTTGTTGACTATTTCCTTTGCTCTGCGAAAGCTTTTGATCTTGATGAAGTCCCAATAGTTCCTTTTTGCCCTTGCTTCCCTTGCCTTTGGTGTTATTAATACAGTTTCAGCCCTCACGGAATTTAAGAGGCTCTTGAAGTACTGACACATGAACTTGGATGGCCTTTTCAAGGGAATTGTGGTAGTCAAACAACCAACATCCAAGGAGCCTTCTGAAACAAACCAGTTCCTTCCCTGGAAAACTATATACTTTGTCATATTCTGATTTCTTTGCAAACTGGTCATTACAGACTGAATTATATCTTAGTAATCATTCATTATATTCAAATGAAGCTGGTCCTAAATATCCCCGATTACCAAGCATCTTCTAGATGTTTTGTAAAATTCTTAAATAATGAAGCCAAATAATATGGTCATAGTTATCTCCTAATAAATTCATGAAGGTAAATTCATCATATTTTTATCCATATCTTCTATAATAAACTTTAAGAATGTTACATCTTCCTCTTATTAATGTTAAGGGGAAGATGGATACAAAGAGCAGATGTTTGCTGTTCTCATTTTATTTCTGTTCAGTGCATGTGTTTTACAAATGCCAGGAAATTATTTTGAACCAGGTGGTGCTTTATTGCTAAAAAATTTATTACATATTTATGGTTAATTTTATAGATTTATCATGGCAGAAGCCTTAAGTTTCTTTGTAGTTCAGAGTTCATTAAATCCTAAATCCAGCATGACCATAATCTGTTTTCCTTCCAAGGAGAAGTACAGTAGAAGCTTTAGAGTTAATACCCAAGTTTTAATCAGTATTATTAAGTAACTCTTCCTAGGAACCAGTCATAATCAGTGTGTGAAGGTTCCAATGTATAGTCAGGATTTTAAATCCTGAAAAGAACATTTTACAGTTTTATTAGTTTCTTCCTGCTCTTTGTACTTGCCAGGAGTTGTGGCAGAAAACATTATTTAAAAACTGGTTTGTATGGAAAAAAAATAAGATTTTTAATGTTTTTAGAGGACATTTTTTCCTGATTTTATAAAAATTATAGTCACTATAAATATTTTAAAACACACAAAGTATTAAAATATCACCTAAAATTCTGCCACCGAGATATACTACTTGTTTATCTTGTGTTTTAGTGTATGTTTTGTTACTCTTCTCTTGTTAAAAAAATGTGTGTGTAAGTAATATGTATATAATAAATAAAAATTTAGATCCTTCTTGGATACAGTTTAATAACCAGCTTTTTTACTTGCTGAATAATATATTGAGAGCATTTGTATTTGTTTGAGGGAAGTTAAGACTATTTTTAGAAGCTCTTCTAAATTTTCTGTTGTTCAGCAAATAATCATTGAAAGCATTATTTTGGATGAGCACAGAATATTTAAATACTGTAGTATATTTAACCAATTGCTTAGCGATGATCATATAAAGAAGGTATTTTTCCACCAGAAGTAGCACGACAGTGTCTTTGTCCACAGATTTTGTGTGCATTGATGGAGGATAAATCTTACTGGTAGAATTACTAGATTGGAGTATGGACACTTCAAGACTATAGAAATGCACTACAAAATTCCTTTTCACCAAACTGTGCAAGAATGCCCTTACCCCTAACCCTCAGTAGCATTGCCTATTATCATTGTTGTAATCCTGCACAATTTATATGTGCTTTTGGAAAAGGCTATTTAATGGCTTGATGAAAAGGAAGGTTATTTTTAGCAAATGGGAGAAATTTTCATTAATGATGTAATGTATCAGTGTCAAAGTAGGTTCTCCCTTGAAGGGCAGTCATTTATCCAAAGCTTGGGGTGATCCAATGTAGATGTCCATCTGGTTTTAGAAATATAGGGGTATCTTATTTAAAGATTGAAGAACAAGACATTGAAATGTGCTTGATAACCAACTAATTCACGTTAAATCTGTGGAGATTTTATCCCAGCCCTGTATTCTGGATAACAACCTTAGTTATTCTCATCATGGGGTCTGTATATTCTATACTGTAGAAATATCTTTGTTTTCTCAGGCTATTAAAAAAAAATTACCCCAAACTTGTGGCTGAAAAACAATAGAAATTTATTCTCTCTCAGTTCTAGAGGCCAGAAGTTTGAAATGAAGGGGTTTGTGGGGCCATCTCCGTCCAGGCGAGGGGGGAGATTCCATCCCTTGACTCTTTAAATGACTGTGGCTGCCAGCACTCCTTGGCTTTGGGCGGCATCGCTCCAGTCTCTGCCTCTTTGGTCACATTGCATTGTCATCCTCTGTCTGTGTCAAATCTCCTTCTGCCTCCCTTTTGCGAGGATACTTAGGATGATTGCACTTAGGGCCTACTTGGATAATCCAAGATAATCTCCCCATCTCGAGATCCTTACTTTAATCACATCTACAAAGTCCTCTTTTTCCATGTAAGGTTAAAACTCAGATTTCAGAGATTAGGATATGGGTATCTTTTTGGGGAGCCATTATCCAGCCTATCATACCCAGGACCTTAAAAATACCTGATTTCACATACTTCTGCCTGTTCACTCTCTACCAGAATATGAGGCATGGGTCCAGAAACAAAAAATTTTTACCAATGTTTTGACCCAAATGTCTGGGGAGGTGGTGGGGGATGGGCAGAGTTGACTCCATAATTGATTCAGCGTATCCAGGGTATGTGGTCTTGTAAGTCTATAGGTCTTGAAGTTAGGTCCATCCAGGGAGACAAGACAGCAGATTTTAAAGATGCAGGGCAGAATAGTCAAATAGAAAGCTGTTCTTCCTCAGTTTCTCCTCACCCAAGCGAATGAATGGATGGAAGTCCAACTTCATGCATAGTGTGCATGTCTTACTTGAACAATTTGATATTTGGTCCCCATTAGTTGGCCTGGGCTCCTTTGTTGACGTTATTCTAACACTTTCAGTTTCTCATCATCTTCAGAAGGAGCTTCTTGCCACTTGCTGTGAAGCAAGGCCTTCTAGGGAGGACTCCCTTCCTTTCTTGTCCCCTCTCTGCCAAGCTCTGCAGTCCAGGGAGTGTTTCCTCTGCCACCAATGCGATAGCTAATCCGTTCCAGTTGCATAAGAGTTGAGGAACAGTGCAACTATTTAAAAGCCCACTGGCCTCCCTCCAGTAGCTGTTCACTTCAGTGTTTACTCTGGAAAAGGTGCCGAGTTATATATCCATTCTTTGTGTAAATTCTCCTTCACTTCCTGTGTCCCTCAAGGAGAAGGAGGACCCTTTCCTGTGGACTCTGTATGGAGAGGGGGTGCTCTATGGAGGTGAAGGAGGCAGTCAAACCCTGGGGGATCTTGTGCAAGTGAGGCCTTAAAAGGCCAACCAGAGAATTTGAGAAGAGGAAGCTTTCTCATGGTACAAGGAAAGCATTTTTTTTTTTAATCATTTAGCTGGTAGGTGGAGCTTTGAGATGATTGTAAAAAGGGCATAGTCATAGAGTGACCATTACCCCCCTCCTGCCTTTTAAAATAAGTAACTGTCTCTTTAATTTTCTCTGGAGTCAGCTGGACTGAGACACGATCCTTCCTTTGTTCCCATTTTAAAATCAATTACCTGGATCAAACAGCTGTGAAGGCTGGGCTGACGTTTTTGAGTCTGTAGGTCACGGTTGTACCATCTACATAAAATAAGCCAGCCGCTGCTCCTAATGCTGGACCCAAGAATGTATTTTGGGGGCAGTGCAAAGAATAGCCCCCACATACCAGTTCAAGGTTGAGGCGACTCAGGATACTCCAGTGTCATTTTGTGAAAGTGCCTCTTACATTGTTCAGAACCCCAGAGCTCTGAAAAAGTAAGCTATGCAATGGGCTACGACCTCTGCTACAGATCTCTTTAGATATTGAGGCCAAGAGTTCCCTCCTTCCATTAGCTCCCGCCAAAGTCCCTCCCATAATGAGACCATTGTGATGAAATTTGTACCCAAGGTAGAGATGAATATTTTAATGGTAAAGATAGTAATGAAATCTAAGAAACATCGTGTACTGGGGATTATGTTGTGTGTCCTTTCCCTGCAAAGATTCTGGGAGAACCAGTTAAACCAATGATAGATGATGCAAGTTGATAGAAGCTTTCTTTTCATTTTTAATACAAACATTTCATATCAGTAGCCTGTGGTTGCTGTTTTTTTTTTTTTAAATAAAATCAAAGGGAAATATTAAAAGGTATAGTTGGCAGGAGTGAAAAGGTCATAGAACACAAAGTTCTGCAAAGGAGAGGTGTTTTGCCTGCTGATTTCTGATGTCTGGTCAACTGGGGAAGGCACTGTGTAGCTCTCTCATCTGTCTTCAGTTCTATCACTTAGCTCCCTGTAGTTGGTTATTCTCATTACAGATCACTGAATAACACATCTGTGACAGCCTGAGGGGGTCTGCGGGTCTATTTTGCTCTGCAAATCTGTTTTATGGCATAGAAAGCATGAATACACAGCACTGTACCAGAAGCTGGCTTCTAACCCACCTTGGGTGAAGGGGCTGTGTATATGTGTCTGTCTCTCCAATACAGACACCAAGAAAAAGACCTGGAAAGACATAGAAAACAACAAACCAATAAGAGTGGAGAGAATTAGGAAGAGAGACCCAATTACAGTCATTACTGGGGATACAGAGACATGGACTGGGAGGAAGCTCCTCTCTCTTCTCGCACTGTCTGCTCATCTTGGCTTTCCATGGGAAGCCTTGGTGATGACCGACCTCAGCTGCCCTGGTTAGAATGCCCTTTCTTCTCTCACCTGCTTTTAGTCTGGTCAGTAGTGAGTAATGGAGTCATTCCTCCTTCAAAGAGCCATGACTTACGACTTGCTTCTGCTGCTGTTTTAAATTGTTTAGGACTGGGGTGCCTGGGTGGCTCAGTGGGTTAAGCCTCTGCCTTCTGCTCAGGTCATGGCCCCAGGGTCCTGGGATTGAGCCCCGCATCGGGCTCTCTGCTCAGCAGGGAGCTGCTTCCCCGTCTCTCTGTGCCTACTTGTGATCTCTCTCTGTCAAATAAATAAACTCTTAAAAATTTTTTTTTCTAAATTGTTTGGGACTAAAGAATCACACATCTGCCTATCTGTAGGATTTCAGCTTTTTTGTTCCTCTTTGAAATTTGCATTCTTTTCTATTTACACAAGCAGCACATAAGTGTGAGAATATATTCTTATAATAAAAACGTGCATTGCAAAGATAGCACTAAAAATACCTTGATTTTCAGCTCCAATTTTTATTTCCTTCCCAGGGGTAGATGAATTTCCTTTTTGGGGGTGGAGGGGTGAGAGAATGAGTATGATTGTGTGAGTGGAGGAGGGGCTGAGGGAGAGCGAGAATCCCAAGCAGGCTCCATGCACAGAGCCCACAGAGCAGCACAGAGCCCAACATGGGGCTCCATCTCCTGACCCTGAAATCATGACCTGAGCCAAAATCATGATTTCCAATGCTTAACCAACTGAGCCACCCAGGTAACCCACAAATTTCCAAATGTTTTAATAATTTATCTATATACACATAAATGTGCCTAGAGAAGTACATAGGTTTGTCTCATGTCTGTGTATTTGCATCAGTGGTATTAGGTATTACACTGGTCTTATTCTGTAGCTGTGTATTTAGGTAAATGGTATCACACCGTTCATAGAGCATATCATTCTGTGGCTTCCAGGTTTTATTTAATGGTATGTGTTAGAGACCTTTGACATTCAGGTTGAGTTCCTATTGTATGATATGCCGGGATATGTGTGTACTAGACTTTTCTCCTTAATCCCTTTAGGTAGTGAATCACAAGGATCTGCTTTCAGTGATGAACCATCCAGAATTCTTCCTTTAGCCACTTTCCGGGATAGATTTTTTTCATCTTTCAGCTAGAATTTTTGCTTTGTGAGGATTGAACTCTAGGGTCGGTTGGTGTTTTGTTGACCTACCTTATGGTGTCCTTGTCAGGACCTGATCATGGGACTTGTGGAATGAGTCAGGGAGTAACTTACTTTTTCCTGTGTCCTGGAAAAATGTTAGGTAAGTAGGATTTGCTTTTTCCTTGAACATTTGTAGAACTCACCAATAGACCCATGCGGGTCTAATCTTTTATTATTTTTTCAATTTCTTCCAAAGTTCAGTTTATGTATTCTCCTTTTTTGAGTTAAATTTATTTTAACTTTGAAAAACCCATCCACTTTATTTAGGTGTTCAGATATTTTGGTTAAAGTTACACGTACTATTCTGTCATGTGTTTTTCTTCTCTTTGTAATTACACCCCCTTGTCATCACGCATGTTGTGAATTTATACGTCTTCCTCATCCTCTTCCTTCTCAATCTTTCTCTCTCCCCAACACTCGACAAATGTTTATCTAATATGTGAATATTCAGAAAGCAGTTAACTTTTACTGATCATCTTAAAACAACTTTTGGCTCTATATTACTTACCTTTTGATTTTGATACATAATGCTCTCACCTTTCATTTCTAAGAAGTTTATAATTTTTGCTTTGACTATTCTGTTTTACTGAAGAATTATTTAGAAGTCTGTGTATGTTTATGTTTAATTTATATGCATATAGATTTTATTCACTTTCTCATCAATTTGTAATTTGGCCTAATTTTGGCCAATGAGCATGGCCACCTTAAACTCTGACTTTTGAAAAGACAGAGGTTTCCTCTATGGCCCAATTATGAACTGACTCTGAGATTATTATATGTGTGGGGGGTAGCTTGAATACAAAGAGGGAGTGAAAAAAATATACAATAATAATATATTATCTATTCAAGAGTCAATATTCTATGTTTGTATATGTGTATATGTATGTAAAGAAAGGCAGGGCCATGTTTAAATTCAGTATTATATTTAAATTAAGTCAACTAAATTGTTTTGGTTAAACTAGTAAGTGCGGTATTCTGATCTTCAATATTCTTACATTTTTGTCTCATTCCATTAATTTCTGAAACTCATTCATTGTCTCCTAATATGTTTATGACTTTGTCAAATTTCTTTGTATTTGACCAGTTTTTCAGTATATGTTCTGATGTTATGTACTCACATGCTTTAATGCTAATGACTAGTAAGTCACTGTGATCATCTCTTTTCCTAATATGGTTTATCACTCTCTCTTGCTGTTTTCCCTGAGTCTGTTTTATCTGCTACATTACTGTGGACACCTGCTTTCTTTCCTCCTAGCATATGCTTATTAGACTGTTTTATTCATCCCTTCATTTTTGAACTTCCTGTATCATTTTTATTTTATAAATACTTCTGATAAACAATCACAGTGTTACCTAATGTCAAAGCCTCTGTCTTTTCTTTTTATATGTGAATTTAGCCAATTTATATCTGTTATAACTGGGATATGTTGTCATTTTCTTTTGTGTTTTCCATGTATAGTGTTCTTTTTCCCCCTCCTCCCCACAGCTGTTTTCTTTTTAAAGGACACTCGTGATTCTTTGTTCTGTTCTCTCCCTAATGATGTGCAAGCTTTACTCTCCATTTTTAATTTCCTCTAGGAAAATTCTTAAATTCTTAAACTTCTATCTTTCTGCCAGTGTCAAGAGTCTTAAATACTGATATTCCACTCCCCAAATGGTTGACCTCCCTTAGGTCCATACTTCCTTCCCTTTCACCACGTGAGCTGCCACAACCTCTGTATTGATATAACCAGCAATTTGGGAGCAAAATTATTATAATTTCTTCATCTTTTTTTTTTTTTGTAGAGTAAGTAAAACTTAAGAGTAAACTTTCCCTTTTTTATTCTTCTGTCTTCACTGTCTCCACATTACTTCCCCTATCCCATCTCTACATTTATTTTTCTTCTTGATGGAGCATGTAATACCTTAAATCTTTCAGAGTAGGTCATTAAATCTTTCGTACCTTGTAAGTCCATAAATACCTCTATTTTCTCCTACAAATTAAACTATTAGTTGATTGGACACAATTTCAAGTCCAAAATTATTGTCCCCCAGAGTTTTGAGGTTGCAATATTGAGAACAGTATGCCCGATTTCCATCTACCTGTCATTCACCTCTGAATTGTCTTCTCTCTGCGCATCTCTTAGGAATTTCAAAACTTCTCTTCTTATCTCTTGTTTTCAGTGACACCGAAGGTATTTTTAAGTGTGTGTATCTACCCACTCCCCACATTTATGCTGCTCGCATTAGTGGATTTTTTTTCAACCAGGGACTCAGATATTCACACTGAGGACTCAAATCTGAATATGCAAATATTCAAATTTCAGAAATATTCTTCCACTGTTGTTTTGATTAGTCCTTCCATTGGCTCTGTTTTCTCTCCTTCTGATGGAAGAAGCTGTTTCGTTGGGTGGTGGTTGAATCTTCGGCTTTCATTTTCCACCTCTCTAAATTTTTCCATTGTGCTTTCTTTCTGTGTTGCATTCTCTGAGAATCCCTTGGCTCAGCATTTCAGCTGAGTTCTCTTTATAATTCCGCTCATCTGATAAGAGTTTGATTTCAACAGTCTTTTTTAAATTTCTAGATTTCTAGTTAATTATATTTTTGGAACTGAGTGCACTGTTTCCCCCCACACTTAACTAGCCACACTTAAGCCAAAGTCAGGTTCAGTTGCTCCTGTTAACTCTGTTTTCTTGGGTGTCAGTTCTACTTATTGGGTTTGGTGTCCATCTTCCATGTTCTTGGCATTGCTTAAATATTTGGTAATTCTTGGTTACCTTTTCATTGAAGATTTTCCTTTTCATTTAATTCATTTTAAACCTTTTCATTGAAGATTTCCTGCTTGCAGTTACTAGAGGTAGACCATGGTGGGTTATGCTAAGAAGTGTGGGTAGCAAGAGTGCCTGCTTCTTCCAAAGTACAGGCAACCACCCTGAAGAATGTCCATGTTCTCTTTCAGTGTAATATATGCTGCCCTGTGCTAGAAAGCAGACCTTCTGCAGTCCTCTGAGTGGCCCAAGTGAGGAAGGGGTGAGAGGGCTATTGAGAGAACCAAGAGCAATAAAAATATTTCAGCTACTCCTGTTTGATTCTGCAACTCATCATCCAGTGGACTTCTCTGACCATGCATCCATCTTTAGGCTCATAGTGTAGGCTGGCAGAACCACCCACCCTTAGCAGTAGGCCTCTCCTGTAAATAGGGTCAGGATTGTGGTTTCTCTCTTTTATCTGATGCCATCAGATTAAAATACATACCTTACTATCTGATATGATTTGGAGAGGGAGGGGAAGGTTCCCAAATGATCACCTCTGGTTGATCACCTCTTTGTGGCTATTACAGTTGACACTTGAACAACAGGGAAGTTAGGGGCTCCAACTTTACACATGATCACAAATTCACATATAATTTTTTACTCTGACAGAACTTAACTATGAATAGCCTGCTGTTGACCAGAAGCCTTACCAATAACATAAACAGTTGGTTAACCATATTTTGTATATTATATGTAGGTATATACTGTATTTCTACAATAAAGTGAGCTTGAGGAAAGAGAATGTTAAGAAAATCCTAAGAAAGAGAAAATGCATTTAAGTACTCTGCTATATTTATTAAAAAAAAAAAAAAATCTTGTATAAGTGGACCCATCCAGTTCAAACCTGTGTTGTTCAAGAGCCAACTGTATTTCCCCAGGTTTAGAGACAAGGCGAAGGGAAGTTGGAATCAGATGAAGGAAAGAAGAAGAAAGAGACAATTTATGGGCTTACTCTATGTGTATTAAGAAGAGCTTTCACAAACGCATAAAGTGATTAACCTTTGATCTTCACTTGTTTTTAAATTTTGCACACTAATGAGATGTTCTTTTTCATTTTTAGGTCTTGAGTGTAATCATGGCCAAACCTTATGAATTTAACTGGCAGAAGGAAGTTCCTTCCTTTTTGCAAGAAGGAGCCGTTTTTGACAGATATGAAGAGGTAAAGAAGTGTTATTAATCTTTTCTCTCAAAACATTCTTATAATTATTTCATTTTAATTACAGTATTGAGTAAATAGTCTTTGACATAAGTAAGAACATCTTTGAGATTTATAAGTTGAAATAGTTGGAAAGAGGCAAGTTATGAGATCTAATAATAATGAAAATGATACTGTAATTTATTGAGCACTTACCGTGTGCCAGATATAATCAGGATAATGATGCTATAAATTATTGAGTGCTCACTGTGTGCCAGACAGTCTTCTAAGCACTTGTGTGTATTATTTGTTTAATTCTTCACAACAACCTTATAAGGTTGTTGCTATTATTACCCTGTTTTTACAGATGGGTTTCATGTAGTAACAGTTTTTGCCTAACAAAGTGTTTTTGGCAGGCTTGCTACATAAAACTTCATATTTGTTGTAAATGGAATAGTGATTGGACTTTGTGCCAGTCATTTGCTTTGCTGGTTTCATTCGTACCGAACAGCTGGATCAAAGCTTTGCATGCCTGGGTTTCTACCATTTATCGTTTGTGCCCTTTGCAAGACAACATGGACTCCAGGCTTTCTATAGAGCAGGAGTTTGGGGCCACCAATCTATTAGGGAAGTTTAGGTCTGTGAGTTGAAGCCTCATTAGCATTTGTAAATGCATTGTTTTTCTTGGACTGTACTTGAATTTGAGGTGAATTGGGGAAGGAGGGATGAGGAGACTGTCACCTCTGAGGCAAAGTGAAATGTAAAATTGTTTAAGACTTCATCTCAAGTCATAATTGGTTCCCCTGGAAAGCTCTGGAATGTGTGTGGTGGCTGATTGTGGTGGCCCCCTCAGAGGTTCGGATTGTCAGGCCTTTTCATGAGGTCTGTGGGCTGACGTGACGCAGTACTTGTCGACTTGGTTTTTCCAAAATGTGTATCCTAATACCCTCTAGATTTATGCCATTGTTGCTTTGTCAGTAAACAAAATTGAGAAAGGCTAAGGATGGGCCCCAGTGTGGTCACTGTTCCTTGTAGTAAATTAAAATATTGAAGTGACAGCTGTTTATAGGGCAAACTTGACTCCTTCTGCGAAGGAACAGTTAGCTGCATTTTGCTATGCGAAGACAGAAAATATTTCACCCCCTGGAGATAACCACTATTAATTGTTTGGCAGTTTTTTCTTAGTCTTTTGTTTGTTTGTTTGTTTGTTTGTTCTTTTTTTCTCTCTTCCAGAATTGTGATTCTGATCTTTTGAAAATCTAAATCAGAACTTGCTTTTTCTCTATTTCAGAGGCTTCCAAAATT
Source organism: Enhydra lutris kenyoni (assembly GCF_002288905.1). Taxonomy (NCBI): domain Eukaryota; kingdom Metazoa; phylum Chordata; class Mammalia; order Carnivora; family Mustelidae; genus Enhydra; species Enhydra lutris. The sequence goes on from NW_019154090.1 coordinate 34,655,610, forward strand.
CTCTATTGTAGGATAAGATGAAATATAAGGCCTTCCTTGATTTGGTTCCTGCCTAATACCACAGCCTCATTTCCCACCAGTTTGCTACACACACACACACATTCTGCTTTCACCATAAAAATCCCCTAACAATTCCCCCAAGATACTGTTATTTTACATGCTTTGTGCATGCTGCTCTCTTTTTCTAAAACGGCTTATTCCTCCTAGTGTGACTGGTGAACTCCTAATCATCCTTCAAAACCCAGATGAGAAATCTCTACATCATTGATCTCTTCCTTGACCCATTCAATAAGAATTGTTAACTCCTTGGGGCACCTGGGTGGCTCAGTGGGTTAAAGCCTCTGCCTTTGGCTCAGGTCATGATCCCAGGGTCCTGGGATGGAGACCCACATCGGGCTCTCTGCTCAGCAGGGAGCCTGCTTCCCCCCCACCCCGCCTGCCTCTCTGCCTACTTGCAGTCTCTGTCTGTCAAATAAATAAATAAAATCTTATTGATAATTCCTTTGTGCCACCACCAACCTACCTTTGCACATTGTACACCATATTCACATTTTATTTGCTGTTTTTATGTCTCCTACTGTGTTCTGAGTTTCTTGAGGTCAAAGACCATCTTTTACTTATCTTTCTCTGGGGACGAGCAGGAGGCCTGCAACTGCCAAACTCACTGTTGATGTAGCATTACAGAGAATTTTAGATAAAAATGTTTCCAACTCGGTCTGGTTCTATTATTGTTTATTCCTGTTGTTAAGTGAAATGGTGAGAGTACATGATAATCGTCGAGCTCTGTATGGGGATCTGAACCTCAATAGACTCAAAACATTAAGGTAAACTGTATAACAGGTTTCATCTTTTAAATAATAAATGACCAATATCAACAATTTGATATAGTTCAAGCTTAGTACAAAGTAAGTTATTGCAGTTGGCTGTTTTTAATCCACTTTACCCAGTGTGGTAAAGAAGGCCTTACAAGCAATTTTCCCAGGTAAGCCAGGTCCAGGTTGAACACTAGAGTCACCAAGGTAATGACCATTGACCCTGGGTTATGAGCTGGTGGGACATCACTCCCAGGAACTACTAGAGTATTATCCTAAAGTTAGGCAGTTTCCTCAGGCGGCATCCCAAGCCCTGGAAATCTATAGGATTACTTAAAAATACTGCATGTCGTCTAATAAATCAGAGAAGGTCATTTTGAAGAGATTAAATATTATCACTGGCTGAGTATCTTGGCTACTGTTATGTAAGCAGAAACACATTAGAGGAAAAAGGTGCTATTTTTATGCTTTATCAAGTGAACTGTGATTTGATGAGCTGGAGGTTATTATTTTTATTTCTCAGGATGATTTTCTTTAGCCATTAATCATCACGAGTCACTCATATTTAGAAAACACTGATTTACGTGGGCTCCTAAGGGCCATTGCTTTTCACCCAGGTTCCTCAGAAAATGAGGCAGAGGTCACAGTCTTGAACAAGGATTAAATACAACCCAGCTCAGCTTTCAGCTTTAAGTGATATCTTATCAGGATATAAGCAAAACAAGTTTTCACTTAATAAAGTAGATGCCTCTCTTCATAACAACGTATCAAACAAGAAAGTCACGATATTAGAAACTGGACCGTGGCCACTTTTTATTAGCGTTTCCCAGTCCTGTAAGATGCAGTTCTTTGGAGCCACAGCTGCTAAAATATTAAAGGCGACAAAATGCAAGTGTAGAAGGTTTGTTTCTCCGGTGTGTGTGAACAGCAGTGGGAAATGACAGCGGACAGCAAGCGAGAGGAGCAGAAGTTAGAGAAGACACAGCCCGAGTATCCCAAAAGCATCATAGCAAAGGGACCATTTACAAAGGGGCATAAATGCCTTCAGCACCATGTAACAACTAACGTTATCATGAGGGCCTGGCAGATCAGCCAGATACTCAGTTGTGTTCAGCGCATGTGTTTAAAGAAGGCAAGGAAGGGGGTCAGGCTGTGGGTGAGCGCACTCTAGATCAGAAAATAAGTGTTGACTAGTCACTATTTTTTTATGATTTTATTTATTGAGAGAGAGAGAGAGAGCGAATGCATGAGGCTGGAGGGTGGGTAGGAGAGGGAGAAGCAGACTCCCCACTGAGCAGGGAGCCTGACACGGGGCTCGATCCGCAGACCCTGAAATCATGACCTGAACTGAAGGCAGACGCTTAAATGACTGAGCCACCCAGGCGCCCCGACTCGTCACTGTTTTGAGAAAGTATATGTTATTTTGCCAATAAATGTAATCAGTGCAATTGCATTTAAACATTATTTTATTATTTCAGTATTGCTTTTGAGGTTGGCCACATTCTTAGAGACTGTGTAAGTCTGCATTGTAGCAGACTGCATTGTAGCCCCGGGTTTTATTCCCATGCCACTTGTAAATCTGCTTTTTATCCAAACCTACGTGACCTAAAAGTTACTGAAATGCAAAATGTATTTTGTTTCCTTAAGAGATGCTTGTTTTTCAGTCTTTAAAGCAGAGATTTTTCTATTGCAGAGGTGAAAAATAACAATACCTTTTTTTTTTAAAAATATTTTATTTATTTGACAGAGAGAGATCACAAGTGGAGAGAGAGAGAGAGAGAGAGAGAGAGAGAGAGGAGGAAGCAGGCTCCCTGCCTAGCAGAGAGCCCGATGTGGGACTCGATCCCAGGACCCTGAGATCATGACCTGAGCTGAAGGCAGAGGCTTAACCCACTGAGCCACCCAGGCAGCCCAACAATACCTTTTAAAACACTTGCAACCCAAATGTCTCCAGCTTAAACAGTCTCCTGATTTTCCTTTAATAACATTAAAAGACCGAAGACCTTATGCCCTGGCTACACTGGGCCCTCCCTGGTGTTCCCTAGATTCCTACCTGCGGACACTTTCTTGGTGATGTCCCGCATCCTTCGTGCCTTCTTACCTTTCTGTCCCCAGGACTTTGTATATATCATCAACTCCCCAGAGCAAGAGCATTGTATCAAATAGACTTTCATGTAAGATTTGCTGGTAGCAGAGGAGGATTGGAGCACACAACAGGACTCACTTCAAGATTAAACATCAGAGATGGCACTCAACAAATTTCCTTTGCCAGCCTGGCCAGGGACTGGCTCTCATCGTCTTCTCCTTTCCCCCCTTCTCTTCCACTAAGATGCATGTTCCAGCTTCTCTTCTTTTTGTAATCTCCCCCTCAGACTCCTTTTCCAGTTTACCTATTTCCTCTTTTCCACATGCCTCTTCTCCAAACTTAAAAAAAAAAAAAAATTTTTTTTTCTTCTCTCTTTTAAGCCAAACAACCAAAACAGAAGATTTTAGTCCCTTCTCATCCTGAGCAGTTTGAAGTGAGAGTGTGAGGTAAAAAAGGGGCCAGACTCTCCTGAGACCTTTGCTTTTGCGTAACCTCACATAATCCTTCTAGACAAGTGGTCACCTAGGGAGCTTTGCCTGATGAAGGTGGTCTGTGTCTGTGCTGCCCTTGACCACGTGTGGCTGCCCAGCACTTGAGATGTGCCTGGTGGGGTTGCAGGAACTGGGTTTTTCACTTTAGTTGGTTTTAATCTGAACTTACCCAGCTGCACGTGGCCAGTGCCTGTCTTACTGGGCAGCACGGTTCTAGGCAACAAGCACAAACGACAACCAGATTTCTCAACAGAAAGAAGGAGCTCTCAGTTCCCTTGGTTGGAATCTACAGTTTGCTTCGGCCATGTCTTCTTGGTGGCAACGAGAGCTGAGATTTAAATGTCGTACAGATGATTCACCTCAGGCTCCCATCCTTCCATGTCCCGGATCCCCAGGTGGGGGCTACTCCTTTTTCTTACCCATGAGACTTCATTGTCACTGAGGCAAGCTGCCCAGGTAGAGCCCTGTTTTCTGGAAAAGCCTTGGTCTTTGTCCTAGCCCCTTCCACCCTCTACCCTCCAACCCTTCCTTCAACACACACTTTAGTGGAATCTGTAGGTGCTTCCACCTGTTACCAGGACAAGGGAAACAATTATTGCTGTCATCAGACCCAGTGAAATGTCAAAGTGCAGGACCAGGACCAGCCTAAAGTAGGTCTGAGTGCGAGAGGCCAACAGTTGCCTCTTTCCAGGGCAGCTCTGAAATTCAAATGGAGGACCATGTAGCAAAGCTCCAAAAGGCCCAGACAGCCTACACACCCCAGGCTGTTCATCAGGGAAGTGAAGAATTTTCTAAATATAATTTTCAAAAAAAAAAAAAAACCTAAAAACACAACCCTCATAGAAAGTATTTTGGCTTCAAGATTTATTTAACCCCTCTGTGAGGACACCGGCAAGATGGCAAAGCTAGTTCTAAGAGCACTGGAAGAAGAGAGTTGTACATTTGACCCTTGAACAACTCAGGGGGTGCAGCCCAGACCTCTCTGCCATGAAAAATCCTCATACCACCTTGACCTCCGCCTTCCCCAAAATACTTAGCTGCTAATAGCCCACTGTTGACCAGAAGTCTTACTGATAACAAAACAGTTGAGTAACACGTATTTTGTGTGTCATATGTATTCTCTGCTGTATTCTTACCATCAAGGAAGCTACAGGAAAGAAAATGTTGTTAGGAAAATCCTAAGGAGAATACATCTACAGCACTGTACTGTGTTTATCAAAACAAAACAGAAAACCTCCACATCTATGTGGGCCCATGCTGTTTGAAGGTCAACTATATATAGTTAGGAGAGGGAAGCTAACCCAAGTTTGGTCAGTTCACTACAAAGCTGGTTGCTGTCCTGTAGGACCATGAAACTATGAGTTCTGTGGTTGTCTTTTCTACCAGCCACGAATCCCACGTGTCTCTGTGGACACAAAACAGGTGCAACATCTCTAGCTAACTGCAAAGACTCTGAGTAACTGGTTGATCAACCCAAAGTACATTCTTCTATAGAAATAAATCCTCCTTGGGTAGGCCTCTTAGACAGTGTTCCCTTTGACTGTCCAGGTGATAGTTAGCCTTTTATTTATTTATTTACTTACCTACTTATTTTTTAATCGTCCCCAAGTTTTGGATCGTTTAAACTGAATTGTACTAACAGGATCAGGATATTGGGCTCAAAGAGTGGAGTGTAGAATTTTGCCTGTTACTTATATTTGCAGGGAAAAATGCTTACAGAGTCACCATGATGGTAATGATAATCATAATATTTAGTGGTTTTTCAACTTTAAAAAAATTTTTTATTTATTTGAACGAGGGGCAGAAACACACACTCACGAGGGAGCAAGCACAAATGGTGGGATGGGGCAGAGGGAGAGGGAGAAGCAGGCTCCCCGCTGAGCAGGGAGCCCGATGTAGGGCTCGATCCCAGGCCCCTGGGATCATGACCTGAGCCTAAGGCAGAAGCTTTAACCCACTGAGTCACCTAGGCGTCCCTAGTCTTTAAAGTACTCTAAAAGGTGGACAAAAATTTAATGATTAGTGAGAGAACTGAATGAAACGTTAATTTTGCCCACACACAGGAGGAACGCAGGGAGGTGTTGGAGTCGAAATGGTTAGAAAACTGGAGGAAAGACCAGAAGATTAATATTCTCCTGGGAGGTATTGCTAATGGTCAGTTGATGGTACATGGAATAGAAGCTCATGCTTCTATTATTTAAAGCCTAAAATTGCCAGTCACAAAGCCAAAAATAATATAACTTCAAATTTGGAGTGGGGAAGTGGAGAAAAAGTAGGGAAATGAGCTCAGCCGAGTTTAATTATGGAATTTTCAACCTAGGAACCTATTACTACATGTGCCTGGTGGATATTAGTTCAGGAATTGCTTGTCTTGCCACAAGTCTCACTTTCCTCAAACTCCAGTCCCCACTAGAATTGGATATTTAAAGCAAAACAATAATGTGTTGAGATCACTTCATTATCCAACAAATTAAGTCCAGACGTGTGATTTTGAAATTTAGCCGTGGTCTAGGTGCCCCACCATCCTCACCCTGTCCTTTCCTCCAAAGTCAAGTTGTGATGAGGAGAGTGGTGGGTCATCTTCCTTGTGGTGTGAGAGGGCTGGAAGGGGTGTCCAGTGCGCAGGACTGATCTGGGATGCCTAAGAGAGCAGACCCCCTTCTGGCTGAGTCTTAATGGAAGGGCCAACCAGTAGATCAAACCACAGCTGAGAGGTGGGTGGAGCCCACAGCTTGCTCAAGGCCATGGGTGTGGGGGAGGGGAGGGGCTTGTCCAGCTAGGGCCAAGGGAAGGGTGCTGGAGAGCAAGAACCGAAACTACAGAAGGACAGTGTCCACACCATGGAGAGAAGTAAGGGGAGAGGCTAGGTATGAGAATGAATCAGAGCATTTTCTGACCCAGTGGGTGGAGAAGGTGAAGGAGAATAAAGACTGTAAGGTGAGGTGGGAGTCTCTGGCACCGGAAGCTCGGGTGGTCCCCAAGGGAGGCAGAGAGAAAGGTCAGATTTATGGATGCACTTAGGCAGTTCCTCTTCCTGAAATGAACAGGATTTATCATCGTATCTTCCACAGTACCTAAGAAACATTTTGCTTATAATAGAAATCGCCTAAGTTTTAGTTAAAAATAAAGTGAGCAGAAAGGGAATTGAAGAGCATAAGTAGAGGATGAACAAATGGAAGCACACTTGAGTATGAGAATCAAGGTTGTAGAACCAGGACGAGGAGCTTGGATTTTTTTTCGGGTCGTTGTGGGAAGCCATTTCAGCGAGACTGATGTGCTCTGATAGGCATTTTGGAGACACTTTGGTGGCTGTGTTGAAAATGGTTTGTGGTCGGTGGGGGAGGAGGCACGAGCAAAGGTAGGAGATCGGAATGCATGGTTGGAGAACACAAGGAATTTAACAGAAGAAAGGCAAGCTAGAGTCTTACTCCTTCCTCCTACTGGCTGTATCACCACAGACAATTTTCTTTCTTTCTTCTTTTTATTTTTTAAAGATTTTATTTATTTATTTGATAGAGAAAGAGAGAGACACAGTGAGCCAGGAAACACAAGCAGGGGAGTAGGAGAGGGAGAAGCAGGCTTCCTGCTGATCAGGGAATCCAATGCAGAGCTCGATCCCAGGACCCTCAGATCATGACCTGAGGTGAAGGCAGTCGCTTAACCAACTGAGCCACCCGGGCGCCGCTCCATACATAATTTTCTTACCATCTCTGTGCTACAATAGAGATAATAAGGTGGGTGGGCCTAAGGATTTTGCTGTTCTATATCAGCCTGCCTTCAGGTACTTTTCTTGTCATCTCAGCCATGTGACTTCTTCCTTACAAGATAAGAAAGTTGTGGCCAAGTGCCTAGGCACTTAGTCAGTTGACCTGAACATGGAAACAACCCAAAACTGTACCACCTAACATCAGCCAAGTTTTTGCAAAAACCCCCAGGCCTGTTCCTTCCTCTAGATCGGATTTAATTTTTTTTTTTAAATATATTTGTTCTTTTTAAGTTGGTTCCATGTGCAGCATGGAGCTTGAACTTAGAACCCTGAGAACCAGAGTTGCATGTTGTACTAACTGAGCCAGCCAGGTGCCCCTAGACCAGATTTTAAAACAACAGTTCTGATACTATTAACTGTGCTTTCAAATTCCCAAGGCTTAGAGCTCGTGGGCATCCAACCCTGAAGCATTAAGGAAAAGTCTGTATGGTTTGGAAAATTCCAGAAAATGGATATCAAGGCAGAAGACTCTGGTTTGAGCCTTGACCCAGACATTTGCAAGTTATGACCTTGAGCAAGTCCTTTTACCTGTCTGAGTAAGCATCTGTCCTGCGTGTCAGTTTATCCATGCCAGAGCTTTCTAGTAGGAGTCTGAGTCACCCGTGTGTGTGGATGGGATGTGTCTTCAGAACAAAGGTTCTATCATGGTTGAGACCAGGTCTGTTTTGTTGTGTCCCAGTGCTTATCCAGAATAAAAGGTTCAACCAATAACTCAAAAGATACCAGTGCAAACTCTTGGCATAAATAATCAGACTTCTAATGTTTCTGCCATAAATGGCTTGAACCTCTCCCCCCTTTCATTTTTTTTTTTTTTTAACCCTAACTAAGAGTGAGGGATTGTATAACAGAAGCCCAGGATAATCCCAGATTTTCACTCATAGATCCTTGGTGCACATTTGCTCCTTTATTTGTGGGTAAGGTTAGAAGAGCAATTTCAAATCACAGTTTGCGGATCTGCCCTCTGTCACTATTTGCCTCTGAGTGTGTGAGCTTCAGGAAGAAACCACTCGCTGCCCTTGGTAAAAAAGAAGTGTGCCTTGATTAAACCAATGAAAACATGTATGTTAAATGAGAGGTTTTCCAGAGTGCTAAATACAAACCTATACAAGGACTTGGAGGTGAAGAAGTCTAAAAGTATTGGAACTATAAGAGACAGTTGCCCCAAAGAGAAATAACCAGAGGTCAGGCTTGACCAACCAGCCGGTAAAGTTCCAGCAAAGCAAGGAGAACAAGTGTGAACCTGATTTGAAGTCCCACTAGGAGACAGGACATCGAATCTGGAAGGAGCTTTGAGGCCTGAAAGTAAAGAAAGGCACGAGTTAGTAACGTGAAAAGACAAGTGTATAAAAGGATCAGGGATTGGTCAATAATTGTATCAGTTTTTGTTGTGTTGTTACACACAACACAGCACACCAAAGCTTAATGACATAGCGGAGCCAAGCTTTCCTCTGTCCTCTTAGGTTCAGTGGCTGGGGCTAGCAAATTAAGATGACATAAGCCAGATGAACAGGAAGAAAGGCATAAAATTGTGTTGATGTTACTATTTTTACAGGCACAGGAGCTTCACCGGAAGTGAAAACCCAAAGAAATGGGTAGACTCAGAAGCTTGTATACCATTTTAACAAAAGATGATAAATTGTGGAGTAGTGACCAGATAAAGCGAAAGAGGATTTGGGCTTCTAGGGGCAATAAATTGTGGGAAGATATATATATATGAGGAAACAAATGAGAGATAGAGGTTATTTTAGAAAGGTTTGTTTGTGCAGACTCATCTTGGTGCCAGTTTTCTGTCTTCATGCCCATAACTCTCTGGAGAAGGGATTCATGGCTGCCTTCATTTCTCAAAAGTTTCTGATTTTAAGCAGATGAGGGAAGCTCTGAGAAGGCCTTTTCTGCATCTGTTGATTCTCAGTTATTTTCAGTTCACCATAATCCATATGCCCAAGTGGCATATTTGGGAGTGATATATTCCAATCCCAAAGTTTAAGATAGCAACCACTTAAATAGCCTAAGATTCTGTGGGTCAGCCATCCGAGTGGAGCTCAGCTGGGCTCACTCAAGTGTCTGCTGAGCTGACTTGGGGCTGGCTGATTTCAGATGGCCTTAGCAAGACCTTCTCTTTTCCAGTCCACCTGATCTGTCATCCTTCTGCCAGCAGGCGAGGCTTGTTGTCTCTTGGAGTCAGCCGTGTTTCTGCTGCATTCTCTAGATCAAAGCAAGTCATGAGACCATCTCAGACTCAAGGAGTAGAGACACCTCCTGATGGGAGAAGCTATAAGTCACATTGCAAAGGGTGTGGATGCAGGGAGGCATGAAGGATTGGGCTGTCTTTGTAATCAACCACGGTTCTCTTAGGTACTCTTTATGTAGTAAAGGCTTAGAACAGCAGTCAACATACTTTTCCTATAAGGGACTAGACAATTTATCAGGCTTTATAAGCCACACGGTCTCTGTTACAAATACTTGACTTTGTGGCACAAAAAGTCACAGAACATAGATAATCCATCATTGAATGAATGGGCTATGTTCTAATAAAATTTTATTTTCAAAAACGGGGGCACGCTGGATTTGACCCACAGGCTTGTAGCTTGCAGACCCCTTGCTCAGAAGACAAATAATGTTACACAGAAATGAATAACACATTAGTTTGGGTGGTAAGGATACTTTCAGTTCCAAGTAGTTACTTGGAGCCCATTATTTGCCCTTACAAATGTCTTATTTTATTTTTAGGTTAGCCATTCTCCACTTCTTTTCCCTCTTCTCTAGAATTCTATCAGCTTTGCTGTGCAGTGAACCACTTGGGTCTTTCTTTTCTATAAGATGCCCGAGTTTGCTTTGGTTTTGCTTATTAATTACTCTTTTCATTTTTATGTTTTTTTTTCCCCCTCTCCATGAAGTTTCCTTGGGTTTGCTATTCTTCATTTGTTCACAAGGGTAGAAGATAACTTTATCCCCTGTTGGAATAGAAGGACCTCACCCGTGAAATAGCGTCTGAGTCAGTCTCCTGGAAAACTCTATGGCTTGAGATGTATTCTGTTCAGGGGTGCAAGAAGGTCTGCTTATTGCTGGAAGACATGTGATGCATCCACGAGGAAACCAGAGAAGGAAACCTGGGGTGGCATAGATTTACAAGGAGCATGTAGAAAAAGAACAAAACAATATACGAAGAAAGTGTATGGATAATGAACCCATAAAATTAAAATAGAGGGGCTGAGAAGCCACTGAAGTGCTAGTTCTTTGTTGCTTCTATTCAAGCTGGAGTATATAGGAAAATGCTCAGTATTAATCCCTTCCAGCCATGTCTGTGGCCACGGGTGAGCAGGTGCACAGTGGCCAGAGAATCCTTCTCATTCGGGGGGATGAGTGCAGCCTTGCAGATCTCCACGCTGATGGTGAGGAGGCCTTAAGGACATCCGGGCTGCATGCCGTTGGCGCATTCTCTTTGGGAGTGCCCTCTGTTAATGCTTGTGGTCTAGCCATTGAATTAATAGAGTTCGTTCAAGGGTGAACAAATGAACCGTCCAGTGAAATATACCGCATGTGTTAAAATGAATCCTGTTCAGGTCCCTTCTTGAGTAATACAATTCTGTTTCTTTAAACTCCACTCCATGGGAATGAGTTCCCTGTTCCTAAAATTTTAGGGGGAAATGTTTGCACTGTTGTTACTGATTTCGCTTGTGTTTAGGGAGGGTGCTTTTTAGTCCTTCCACTAGAAATAGGTGCCATGGCCACCGTGAGCCTCCACGAGGTGCTCTGTAAGGGGTGTTGCTGTTTAAATGCTGAGCAAACACTGGTTCACTTAAACCTCAGAAGACACTTACTGTTGGGGCACCTGGGTGGCTCAGTCCTTGGTTCAAGTCATGAACCTGGGGTCCTGGGTTCGAGCCCTGCATCGCACTCCCTGCTCAGCGGGAAGCCTGTTTCTCCTTCTCTCACTCCCCCGGCTTGTGTTCCATCTCTAGCTCTCTCTTTCTCTGTGTCAAATAAATGAATAAAATCTTAAAAAAAAAAAAAAGCAGCAGCAGCCTGTTGTTGGGTAGATCTCTAACCTCCTTTTATAAACTGTAGAACCAAGGCTTACGGTGGTTAAATACCTCATCTGAGGCCACATAGCTGCTCACAACTGACCAGAAAGATTCCATGTGCTAGCCTGTCGTGGTTCTCAAAGTGTAGTCCTTGACCAGCTGCATTAGCAGCACCTGGAGTCCTTGTTAGAAATGCAAACTCTCGGGCGCCTGGGTGGCTCAGTGGGTTAAAGCCTCTGCATTCTGCCCAGGTCATGATCCCAGGGTCCAGGGATCAAGCCCCGCAGCATCGGGCTCTCTGCTTAGCATGGAGCCTGCTTCCTCCTCTCTCTCTCTCTGCCTGCCTCTCTGCCTACTTGTGATCTCTGTCTGTCAAATAAATACACAAAGTCTTTAAAAAAAAAAAAAAAGAAAGAAATGCAAACTCTCAGGCCCCACCCCAGACCAACCGAATGAGAAACTCTGGGCGGGGAGCTCCAGCAATCCTTGTTTTTAAAGCCGCCAGAGTGATTCTGATGATGCAGTTCAAGTTTGAGAACCACGAGGCATAGAGCAAGTCAGGGAGTTTGGGATTTCCATAGAAGGAAAAAAAATGCATTTAAAGTTCTTCACAGCTGATCTCCCGCAAACAGGCAATGCAGATAAAGAGGGGGGGACTGTTCAGTAAAAGAAACTTTTCTTTTTCCAGAGGATGTGAATGCATTAGATTTATTTCACTCTTCAGCATGTTTTGCACCTGACATCAGTCATCATCTTTCAAACCCTCAGATGGCATTAAGGATTAAATGAGATTATTTTGCACATTATACAGAAGAAAGAGAAGCCTAAATCAATTAAGGAATTGCCTACTATTCAACATGTAGTGATTGCTGGAGGCTGCCTCCAGATCTGATGTACTGACCAAGAGAACACACGTGAATCACAGCTACCTGTATCATGACTTGGGACCCTGAAATGGCTGCCATTTGCAAATGATGAGGTTCAAAATACGGCACCTCGGTATATTGGATATTTTAAGCAGAAGGAGTTTGAAGGTCATTCAGAAGCATCCCTCCTCTTCCCCCACTCCCAAAGCAGGTCATAAAAAACCCACATGTGAGAGGTGTCCTCCCTACACCTACAAGAAAGAAGCATCCATATCTTCCATGACAAAGGTGCTCTGAGAAGAATCTGAACAAACAGGCCTTTCTAAGACACTCCCCACCCCCAGCTGACTACACTTAATCTCATACTCCTTGACCTATGCTATTTCTAATTGTCCACACTATTCATCACACCTAACACAAAAATACTCAGGTTTAGCCATTTTTTTCTTGTCTTCACTTTCTTATGCAGACTATCATGTCACATGTTTAAAAACAAAATTCATCTAAGTAAATGTGAAGATCAAGTTGGCTTCCTTAAACAATTCACGAATTGAGTAACATCCCACAATCCATCCAGCAAGTAGAAAGGCGCTCTATTGAACTGCGGGAAAGGAAAGGTTTTTAAAAGCAAGGAGGGAATGGAAAGGGGGGGATTGTTAGCAAAGAATGCATGGTTTTAGGCAAAGTTGTCTTCCTAAGGGGAACAGAGGGGGTCTACCAGTGGGCTGCCTCCTAGGGCTGACCCTGAAACTCCGGGTTGGCTGGTTACAGGTCACATTACTTTCAGGGTTGAAACTACAGTTACTTTAGGTTTTAAGTCTTGGTTTGCTGACAAGGACCTTCACATAAGTGACCTCATTTGGGGCCTGTGGTTCTTTTTATTATACATAAAACTTAGAGTAAATAAATTTGCATGCTTTTCTGTTGCTGATCTGTCTTTGTCAGTTTAATTTTCAGACCTAGTCAGGGACCTTGAGAGGATTAAGGAAAACTTTTTTTTTAATTTTTTTAAGATTTTATTTATTTATTAGAGAGCATGAGTGGGGGTGGGGGGAGCGGGGTGGGACAGAAAGAGAAGCAGACTCCCCACTGAGTGGGGAGTCCAGTATCGGGCTTGATCCCAACATCCTGGGATCATGATCTGAGGTGAAGGCAGATGCTTAACAGATTGAACCACCCAGGTGCCCCCAAATGTTTTCTTCCCCTCCAGTTTTTTGAAGATATGTATGATATTTTTAAAATATTTATGTATACACACATACACATAGTAATGGAGGCTACTTAACTTTCTTAGTAACCTATTTGCTTTATTTCAGACCATAATTATGTTACTATATCCAGGAGTTCTTGATTTGATTCTTTTAAGGAAATGAGGATGGAAAGAATTTATTTTTCATCTGTTTGTCTCACGCAGCAAATAAGTGTCCCTCAGAACACTAATACCTTTACCTTATAATCAGTGAAGATCAGCCTTTAACAAGAGAAAAGTATTAACCCAGACTTTGTAGTCTCTAACTTTTTTTTGTGGGTGGGGGAAAACTAGGTAAAATGCAGTATATGGAAGGAACATAATATTTTCTTTCAATCAATGAAAATAGACATAAAATATCCTCAGTGGGGAAGCCTATCTTTTAATACTTAATATTGATAGATTAATAAATATGTTTTTAAAGTCCTTACTCTTCAAGTTATAAATAGTAAGCGATTGCTCTGAAATGGTACCTGGTCGGAAACATGTAATGCGTGTGTTGGCTGAGCCAGTATGGTTTCCCAGGTCTGGAGTCTGCCTTGCTCTTTCTGCTAAGGAGTTCCCCTGGAAACAGTTTTGTGGGCACCCCTCTTGCTCTCCTGCTGTGGATTCTCTTCTCCCAGGTACCTAAAAGGACAGATGATCCTCTTAATGGTGAACTGCAAAAAGGAGCCTAGTGTTTGGATCCTCACCAAAGTCGAGCTGCCAGGATATTGTTTGCAATGAAGAAAGGGTTTGTACTAGGTGGTATTTAGGGTAAAAATCTTGGCCAGAGAGCTCTTTATTGAAGAGTTTGAAATACACACAGTTGGTTAAGGGCACGGGTTTGGAGTTAAACAGAAATAGCTTTACCTTCAGGGGCTTTCTAGCTCATTTCAAATAATTTCCAAATTCCTTCCTACGGCCTACAGTCCCTCTACATGACCCCGTCACTCTACTGTCCCACTGACGTTCCCTGAAAATACCAGACATGCTTCAACCTCAGGGCCTTTGCACTTCCAGTCCCCTCTTTGGACTGCCCTTCCCCCTATTACATCAGTATACCCACCTACCCTATACACACACACACACACATTACCCTTACCCTTTTAGATTTTTTTACCTTCACGTTTATCAATTTCTGATACATTATTTTTTGTTCATTGTGCAAATTCCCCCTAGAATATAGGCCATGAGGGCAGATCCTTTGTTTTTATTTGCTGCTGTATTCCCAGCGGGGAAATTATTCATCACCCAACAGATACTAATAAGCACCCATCGTGATCCAACGAATCCTTAGTTACCTATCTGGGACCCCAATTTTGGGTATTTAAATGGCCCCTAGTTTTTCAGGAATCTTAAGGGTACCAAGGAACAGGAACTGGAGGTCCTTTTCGGGGAATCTGGAGAAGGGTTAGCAAGAGATCCTGTCTCTGGCAGCCATGGAGGTAGGCCACTAACCTCTCCTTCCAGTGGATCCCGCCATGAGCTGTGTGGTCAGTAGGCAGACTCTAGCTGCCTCAGCTTCTGCACTCTTAACAATGTTCATGCTGAGGTTCCCAGCCAGTGAGCAACATGGCAGAGATTCTAGAGCTGGCCCTTGTCTGCCGCAGATGAGGCCAGTGGATACTTCTTGCTCTGGGAGTTCCATCCACCTGGTGGAGATGTTGTCAGAGTTATGCTGTCGTCGGGGACCCTTCCTCTTTCCTCTCCTCTCTCACAGGTCTTAGTCCCACCTCATGGTTTGAGGGCTCTCCCTGCTTCATCTCCCCTTCCCCTGATGCTGCAGCCCCCTTTGGTGTGAACAACCACATGCTAAGCCTTCAGATCTGCAGTTTTCTACAGCTCTGCGCTCTCTGCAGAATTCTCGAGGTGATAGCAGAGGCCTTTGTGTGCATGGTCCAGTAATTTCTGTACTTCTCTTAGACAATAAAAAGTGATAGAGCCAGGATTGGCCCCAAAATCCAGTGGGACTGTATCTCTGAGGCGCAAATAGAAGCTAGTTCAGAAGACAAAGTGGAAAGGAGTGACATCTCATGCAGTGAGTGTAAAGACAGGCATTTTAAGAAGCTGAATTATTTAAGTAGGAAATGCGTACATTCAGAGGGTGATTTCATGGATGTCATTTGAGATTCCTTTCAATGACTCTGTTCAGCATGGACTGTCATCTCCACATAGCAGTAGCTCAAAACATTCTTCCCTTGACCCGCTTCTTCAGATATATGTCTTCTCTGTCATTCTATTTCTTTCTTTCCTTTTTCTCAAGAGAGTGCAAGTGAGTGTGAGCTGGGCAAAGGGGAGGTACATAGGGAGAAGGAGAGAGAATTTTAAGAAGTCTCCATGCCCAGCACAGAGCCCTACACATGACCCTGAGATCATAACCTAAGGGGAAACCAGGAGTCAGACACTTAACGGACTGAGCCACCCAGGCGCCCCTGTGTCGTATTTCTAAT
The DNA here is from genome assembly GCF_002288905.1 of Enhydra lutris kenyoni. NCBI lineage: Eukaryota > Metazoa > Chordata > Mammalia > Carnivora > Mustelidae > Enhydra > Enhydra lutris. The sequence goes on from NW_019154090.1 coordinate 34,671,337, forward strand.
CATTTGCTCAGTGCAGTTTATTATTCTGAAACAAATTGTGGTTTAATGAGAAGTGCTTTACTGAAAAGGATTTTCCCGCTTGTGGGCATGCTTCAGGCCCTTCAGCAAAGCACATCTCCTGTTGTTCTTAGAGTAATTGGGTGTGGTGGGAGGCATTAAAGAAAAAGCCATTCCTGACACTCACTCGTTAAAGAATGATCGGGCATACTGTGTTCAAGATATGACACAATGGGGGGTATGCGGTACTTGGGGAGAGGTTGAGCCCAACTCTGAACACAAGGAGGAAAGGGGGGCTTATAGCCAAAGAGCAGCAGGTGGAGGTCACCTGGAGATGGTGGAGGTTGAGACACCTGATCAGATAGCAAAGGTGCTCAGATATTGAGGGTGGGAGGGTCTGGCTAAAGCAACTTAGCAGGATTCCTGCTAAAAATTGATCACTGACAAGACAGACAGTGGAGGTCTAGTCAGGAAGAAGATTCAGAGGAGCCTAAGGTTTACTCAAGGGACTTGAGTCCCTTGGGGGGTAGGGGAAAGGAAATGGGAGGAATTAAAATACATTTGTATTTTAATATTTGTTGTAAACGGATGCCTGGGTGGCTCAGTGGGTTAAGCCTCTGCCTTCAGCTCAGGTCATGGTCTCAGGGTCCTGGGATTGAGCCCCACATAGGGCTCCCTGCTTGCTTTCCCCCCACTCTCTCTGCCTGCCTCTCTGCCTACTTGTGATCTCTCTCTCTGTCAAATAAATAAATAAAATCTTTTTTAAAAAAGTTTGTTGTAAACATTTATTACAAAACCAGTTATTTTCCTCCCTGGCCCTGTGTAAGTTGGTCTTCTTTAATTTTTCCTTATTTTTAGTTGCTAAGGCTACTAAGTTGCTAAGTTTTGACTAACATGACAGTTTTCCTGTCCAAGTGAGTTACTTTGAGTGACCACCCACTCCTCTTGAAAGCATGTTTCCTAGACTTTGCTCTTCCTTCTGTAAGCAGAGAAGTTGTTCGCTGAATATCCTGGGAATAATTGCTTCAGGTGTCCCATGGCAAGAATCAGGGAGCCTGTCCCATTGTCTTAAGACAACACAATATAACATAACATAACACGACACAACACAACACAACACAACACAACACAACACAACACAACACAACACAATGCTCTCTTAGAGCCTGACCATCCAGATTTGGCCTCAGAATCTCCACATCAGAGATGCTTCAGGATGGAAGAAGGATGGAGACAGACCTAGAGTCCAGCATCGCTAAACGGCAGACCTTAAAAGTTGAACCCCAGGGATTTAACGTCTTTATCTGGAAGTAGAAGGAAAAGTGGGACTTCACAACTACTCATGACTATACTATAAACAGAAACAGAGTTTGACTTTTAGGTATCTCATCCATGCGTGCCCTCACTCTCTCCCTCCCAAATTTAAATCCTACTTGAGCTGACCACAGATTCTTACAGCGAAGGCTGTCAGAGATCTTGTTAATAATAAGTATCATCGGGCCACATTTCAGGGTTTTAAACAAATCTAGAACATGAAGGAGCAGGAAAGGTGTTGTGTTTTCCCCTTGCTGCTTTTCAGTATCCTTCATCGGCTCTCCCAAGCCCAGGTTGCTTGGAAAGTTGATGATAGTCTTTTTTTCTGAGGAAAGAATAAGATGAAATGAGTGGATGAAAACTTTCCAGTTGATACCAGAAGGGTTCACTTTATCTCTGTCATTGCTGAAATGAGCAGGTTATGTGCTCACGGCTGGTTATGGAGGGGGAGAACGTTTCATTTTTGTTTCTCTGGAATTCAAAGTCATGATAGACAGTGGGTCTCTAGCACCTTGCGAAGTTTGCCAGATGATTCCCTGGGTTGCCCTCTCACCATCTGAGAGTACGATCCACCATGTCAGGGAGGTATGGGGGTGGAAGGGGGGATGCCCAAGCCCCGCATCATCTCCTTGGGTCACTGTTCCCCAACGTGGCCAGTGAAGAAGGTAGAAGCTAAAACTGTGTTCTGAGGACAGAACCTCTGTGCCTGATATAGCCCGAGGCTAGCTCAGGCAGAGAACAAACACAACCTGACTTACGTGGGCAAAAAATGGAATTTCACTGAGTCTAGTGCAATAGAAATTTACAAATGCTGGGTTTCCGCCATGCTTAGACTCCCAGATGTGCCTCCTGGGTTGGTGGAGATAAGCACACTGTGATAGCATTGCTTGGAAGGATCCACATGACAGAAATGCTCTTCCCACCACAATGTGGATAGAGCTCACTGCTTATTATCTGTGTCCTCTCGGGCAGCTTGCTAACCTCAGTTAGGATCAGTTTACTCATCCATAAGGGAGGGATGGTGGTGTTTACCTTTATTCTTGGATGATGAATCGTAATTAATACTGGCACAATATTATTATTATTGTGTTATTAATAATCAGTGATAATTTTCTAGGGTTCAGATTATGCATCAAGCACTTGAATGTCCAGAGGTAACCTGTGAGATGGGCAATTATTTTTGGTTATCCCTGCTTTTGGCAATGGAGTAATGGAGCCAGCCATAGTTTGATCTGGTCTATCTGACCCCAAAACCAATGCAAAACACCCAGTAATTTCTGGGTGCTTTTTAAAAAAGATTTTATTTATGTATTTGATATGGCATGAGCAGCAGAGGGGTAGGTGGCAGAGGGAGAGAGAGTAAACAGACTTGCTGCTGAGCAGGGAGCCCGACGTGGGGCTCGATCCCAGGACCCTGAGATCATGACCTGAGCTGAAGGCAGACACGTAACGGACTGAGCCACGCAGGTGCCCCTCTGGTGTTCTTGAAGTGGTTTCTGTGCTTATTTATACACGTTTCTTCCATATTCCAAAGTAAGCTGTCATGCAGAAATAGGCACCACCAGAAAAAAATGAATGGAACCAGGATTTAGGCTGAAGAGAGTGCGGGAAAAAGAACCATGCGAAAGACATCAAATTAGCAGGAAAATGAGCAGGCAGCCACTCTGCTGGCAGCAAGAATGTTCCAGGAGGTTGGAATAAGTGAGCTGTGGAGTGGCTACTTGTGATTCTGGTGGTCAAAGCGATGCAGGAAAGGCAGTTATAGGACTCACCCTGTCCACTAGATTGCAAGGGAAGCAACAGATCAGGACAAACCGTTTTCCTTGGTACTAGGATCCCAGAACACACTCTGACATGATGCGAGGCAGTAGAAAAGCCCCTTCTGTTCCACCTTGGTAATACATACCATCTGTGCAGCTGGCGGGGAGTGAGGGATGGTTTGGGGGGCGGTGTCAAAGGGAGGGTTCAGAAATGGGGTAATTAAACCTCAAAAGCTCCCAGCGCCCTTCTAACCCTAGCGATGGCTGCAGGCATTCAGCGACAGGGAGAACAGTGGGGCCTCCAGATGGGACTGCTGAGCAGTTCCCTGGGCCCATTCCCGATAGTGCCGCTGTCACTTACCAGCCTGGGCGCAGGTGTGGTTCAGGGGTGTGCTTCGGTGGAGTGGGCGGTCCCGGCTCTGCCCCACCAGCTGTACCATACTGGGCAAGATGCTTCCTTCCTGCACCTCGAGGGTCTTCTCTCTCAAACAGGAATAAGCGTAGTACCTCTCTTGTAGGAGTGCGGGGAGGTTAGCAGGTGAATGTGTACGGAGGGCCGGGGGCATCCGCCGGTGCTCAGTAATACTGCGCATCTCCGCTAGGAGCCGCTGGCGCCGCGGAACAGAAGCGGAACCTTGGGCAGTAGGTGCTACAGACACATTTTGGGTTGCTTTTCGTGACACCAAGACTATATATCCTTCTTGGTTTCTGGCTGAGCCTTAGAGAGAGGAGCAAAGGTCTATATGAAATTTGAACAACGTAATCCAGGAGGGACATTCTGCCCGAAGAATCAAAGGCCATGGAAAGGAAGAAAAAAGCTGCAAATGCTCGTGTGTTACCCAACAAATCTCTTCACAAGGTGGTAGCATGTCACAAGGGTCCGAGGTGGGGCAGCCATGACCGAGGTCCTCCTGCTGCTCTATGGCATGTGAGCTGAGAAGCCCAGAGTCCCATCATTCTCATGAGGTCAATAAATTAGAAGGGAGATTAACACATGGAATGAACATTCTGGATTCTTCCAAGGGGAAAGCAGACCCACGAGGGTAAAAACAACATAAGGACCCATCTGCTACAGCAGTCTATAAATCATTCTGATGATAGAATGTCATCACCAAGGGCTTTAGTTCTAACTTGAAAAAGTAAAATATTTAAAAAAAAATTGTGATTCTATCTGAAAGAGGAAGTGTTTGCAGAATGAGAAAGGATCTGCTGCTGCTAACTACAGAGCTTAGCCAATTCCTCTGGAATAAAGAACTGAAACAAATAGGCCATGTGGCATCACTCAGGCTCTGGGATTCCAGGATCTGATAGAAAGCAGGAGCTTTTGGTTAACTATCCCAGACTCCACCTGTATCTCCAACCTAAGGCCCTTCCCAAGCTCATCTATTTTTGTGGTAGGGGTTTATAACATTATCAATGTTTGATAAGAGCCCCCCCCCCGTGGCCTGGCCCTAACTCAGATGTCCCTTGACTCTCTCCAATCTTAATAAAGTCATTTTTTTTCTTCCTGTCAGTTCTTAACAAACCAGAAAACAAGGACAGTGAGCCCCATGTGTCCCCAAAGTTGGAGCCTACAAAAGCAGTGTTCATTTACTGACCATCCAGTCATCCATCGGTGACAAGCAGAGGGGGAGCTGTTTGGTCAATGCTGACAAAGTAGAACAGGCACGGGCTCTGGAATCCAAGAAACCAGTTTGCATCCTGGGTCTGATACGTATCACCTGTGGCTTTAAAGAACTTAGTCTGGGGCGCCTGGGTGGCTCAGTGGGTTAAGCCGCTGCCTTCGGCTCAGGTCATGATCTCAGGGTCCTGGGATCAAGTCCCGCATCGGGCTCTCTGCTCAGCAGGGAGCCTGCTTCCCTCTCTCTCTCTGCCTGCCTCTCTGTCTACTTGTGATCTCTCTCTGTCAAATAAATAAAATCTTAAAAAAATATATTAAAGACCTTAGTCTTTTCTGAAAAAATTTCCACTTATCTCTACAACTGTGTTGTTCAATATGGTAACCACTGACCACCTGTGGCTCTTTATTTATTTTTTTACTTTTTTGTTTTTAAAGATTTTATTTATTTATTTATTTCCCATGGTTCTTTAAATGAAAATGAATTACAATAAAAAATTCACCTCTGTTGCACTAGCTACATTTCAAGTGTTTCATGGCCCCATGTGGTTCTCATGGCTACCATGTTGGGCTATGCCCATCGCCAACATGTGCATATGGAAAAATCAATTGGGCAGGGTTGATCCAGTCTAAAACCTTGCTAAGTTGGCAGATTTAAATGAGCTCATATTTGTGAAATGTCTTGCACCGTAGCCCCAAATTAAATAGTATGCTGTTTTCTAATACCTACTACAATTCATTCAGCACTTGCCTTGTCCCAGGCACTCAGGCTTTCTCAATTTTGAGAGCTCTGTGAGATTGGTATCCATGTTCTCAACTTACAGATGGGAAAAGTGAAGCTTGGTGAGGTCGGGCAGCACCACCACCAAGATTCTCCAGCAGATGCCTGGTGGGGAGGCTGGCTTTGGAACCAAGAACCACCTCCTTTTTCTTTTTTCCTTTTGAAGATTTTATTTATTTGTCAGAGAGAGAGTACAAGCAGGGGGAGAGGCAGGTGAAGGGAGAAGCAGGCTTCCTGCTGAGCAAGGAGCCCAATGTGGGACTAGATCCCAGGATCTTGGAATCATGACCTGAGCCAAAGTCCAACACTTAACCCACTGAGCCACCCAGGTGTCCCCCAGCACCACCTCCTATGAGGGTCCTCTTCCTCCTCTAAAAGTAGGGGACTTCTGCTGGAATGAGATCGTCCCCACCCATCTCACTTTTCTGTGTCTCCCAATCTACCCATCAATCACAAGCGGCTAATGTTTAAATAAAGTGGAGTTGATGCATTGATTAGCCAATCCAAAATCCCTATCCCTGGCTGGTGGTAAGACTTGACCTTTTTCCCTGTTTGATGATACAGACCCCACAGTAGAAAGGTATAGCATTTCGCCTGGGTAAAAATGATGGTGGGCGAGAGGCAGGAGAGCAAAGGTTGAAAGAACACAAGCAGAATAAACTCAACCACCTGTTGTCTAGAAACCCCCTGGGAGTACCTGCATCCTCCAGAGTACTCCCCCTGCCCAGACTTCTGCCTTTCCTTATAAGAAATGGGCTTAAATTTTGTTTAACCAAAAGACTTTTAAACTTGAAACAAAGGAAAAATATTTTAATCTATGTCATACTTTTTAAAGATTTATTTATTGAGAGAGACAGAGAGCACAAGTGGGCAGAAGGACAGAGGAGGAGGGAGAAGCAGACTTACTGCTGAGCCAAGAGTCTGATGTGGGGCTCGATCCCAGGACCCTGAGATCATGACCTGAGCTGAATGCAGATGCTTAACCCACTGAGTCACCCAGGCGCCCCCAATCTATGTCATTTTGAAAGTGACTTGAATCTTTGAAAGCTAGGTCGTGATATTGAATAATGCTGCAGTGACATGTGTTTAGTGGGAAAAATAGGCTAAAAATAATGTTGAGACACACGGCTTTTAAATATACTCTATCCTTGATGAAATGAGGGAAGTGCTCAGGAAGCCCATCACGGCACAAGCCTTTCAAAGCAGGGATCCTTGAGGCAGAGAAAGTTTCTAGCTATAGTGACTCCAGAAAAAGTGATCCTTCTTGCCTCTCAAACAGCGTGCCCCACCCTGGTCCCCCGCTTGTCCACAGTCTCACCAAAGGAGCTGCTGTACCTTTCATCCTGTCTCTCCCAGTGGCTTGAGGAAAGAGTGAGCTTGGCTGGAGGAGTTGGCCAGTCCTTGAGCTCTAAAGTGTGACTGTGGCGAATTTTAACAGAATCCTGTGAGAACTGAAACTCTGAGCTCCCTGGAGGAAATTCTGTTACGGTTTGTTTCCTTACTAGAGAATCCCATTCCCATTTGCTAACTGCAAAACAGATTGGCAGAGAAGAAAGAAGCCAGCTTCCTTTCGTGACCTCCACAGCCATGCTCCAAGTCTGGAGGCAAGTTCTTCCTGAGAAGGGGACTGAGGGTAGTCCTGCCTCTGCCAGGTCATGGGGCCACAACCCATGCTGTGGTCAGTAGGTATCCGTGTGAAATTTAACACTGCTGGTAGGGAAAAAAGACTAAGGACTGTATGTTTGCTCACCCCGAGGGCCAGGTCCTTCTGTGTGTTTCTGGGAGTGGAGACAAACAAAGAGATTGTGTTTCCATTCCTTTCAGACGATTGCCTCATGCTCCCCAGCTTTGTTTTCTGACTGTTATGGGTAGTTTGAACACGTTTAGTCTGCGAAACTTGTGGCCAGAGTGGACGACATTACTGTGGGCTTCTTTACTGGGAAACTTGTCTGTAGCATTGGTCAGAGCTTCTTGGAGCTTCCCACAGAGAATTTCTTTTCTGGCAACTGCCTCTCCTGACCCCCAAAGTGTTTTTATCTGTGAACTCTATGGGTTCCTAGTCAATACTATTTTTTCCCCTTTTTGCTTTTGTTGCTAGGGAGCCCAGAGCCAAATTGGTATCTTCTATTAGGATCTTATGACAAGCCTTTCTGGAGCTTTAATTTTAAGCTTATTTTACTTTACTATCTTACTTGTCTTCTCCTTGCCCACATTCCTTGTCCTGTTTTGAAAATGATTTCTTTGAAGGGCACTCAAACAGTGTTCCTGGTCCAAGGGAGCCTTGGAGGTGCCTCAAAGAGACACCAAAACTCTGAGATGAGCTTGTATGAATTTAAAACAGGAGCCCCATGCCAAGCAGACAGCCTCAACACAGTGCCCTTGGATTTGTGCATCTGTCCGTGGCAGCCTTCCAAGGACTGACCGTGATGGGTTCTGGGCTTGCTACAACCCCTTCAATTCAAGTAATTGCTTGTTTATCTGTTTTATAGACTGGCCTGCTGAAAACTATTTTATTTGAAACAGGAGATCATGTGTTCATTGATTTTTTTAGTGCATGAATTTGGTTTCAGGGTGCTTTTGCTGTGCTAGGCACTTGGAATGCAGATATGAATAATAATCTCTCAAGGACTCTGCCCTCGTAGATGTTATACTCTGGTGTGAAAGCCGGACAATCAACCGATCCCTATAATGGCAGACTGTGATTGGTGCAGGCAAGGAAATAATCGAGATACTGTAATAGAAAATAAAAGATGAGATACACTTTAAGGAGGTTAGGGAAGATAACTGAAGATAAGTTAAGGCCAAGGTCCCTAGGATGCAGAGGAACCAGCTATGCCAAGGGCAGAAGGAAAGGATTTCTGGGAGGGAGAAGGTAAAGCACAAAGACCCTGAGGCTAGAAAGAACTTGAGGAGTTCAAGGAAAAGAGTTCCCATGGCTATAGTGAAGAAAGGAAAGCAATGGAAAATGGCAGGATATACGGTCCAAAGGATCCAGCTTGTCTAGAACGTTTGGTAAGGAGTAGGTTTTACCCTAATTAATGCAGGAATCCACTGAATGGTTTTAATGAACTAATGAAAAGTTTAAAGAGTCCATTTGGCTGCTGTAGGAAGAAAGAATAGAGGTGAAAAGATCGGTCCTTGGGCGTAATGATGATGGTTTGGATCAAGGTGGTGCTGAGATGGAGAAAAATGTATATGTATGAAATATGAAGGAGACTCATTAATGGAAGTGAGAGGGAAAGTCAAGGATGGCTCAGTTTCTGTAAATTAGTAGATACAGGGGACATTATTTGAACTTTATGTCTTAATGCTGGAAAGGCTTAGAGAGAGGCTAGGGAATAAAGCATTCTGTTATGGGCATTTAATTTGGAGACATCTGAGTGGAGATGTCAAGTAGAGAGTAAAGTTTGGAACTCAGAGAGGACTGGGATGCTGTTACAAATTTGGAAGTCTTCAAGAAATAGATGGTATGAAACCAGGGGGTTAAAGGAGATCTAGGAACATCGTGGCCATGAGAATTCTCAGAACCAAGTCCTGGAAAGCATGTAGAAGCTGAGTATAGAAGGAAGAGAGACTAAAGGAATGGTATGCAACCAAGGTGGGAGAGTGTTTCAAGAAGGAGGGAATAGTCTACCATTCAGAGATCAAATCAGATGAGGAAAAGAACATGTGTGTGGCATTTGGCTGCGTGAAAGCCATGGTAAACCCAGCCAAAGAAATTAGAGAGGGAGACAGGAACGGAAGGCAGATGGAAGATCAAAGATAGTATGGAGGAGAGGTAGGACAGGCAGTGAATATGGGCAAATTTCTCAAGATCTACCCTAAAGGGGATCAGAGACACAAAGTAATAAGTGAAAGAAGAAGTGGGAACAGCTAGAACATGTGGGTGCTGCCAGGAAGGATCCAATAGAGAAATGAAAAGCTGATGTGTGTTGGATGGTGATGAATGAAAGACTGCAGTGCTTGTGTGAGTGAAGGAGGATTGCATCTGGAGCAGAAATGGCAGAGGGTGGGTGGACCTCTGTTCAGAGAAAGTATGCTTCGTGAGGAGGGAAGAAAGAGAGAGGTACTCATTGGATGGGTTTTCTTTACTCAGTGAAGCACAGAAATTGCTGGAACTAAAGGAGTTTGAGAAGAAGCCATGAAATAGTCCTTTCATGGGGCTGGGAAACTTTTAAGAAAGAATTAGTAAGTCTGGAAGTCGTTGACTATTCATGTGACGTTTGTGATCTTGAATGTCAACTCAAGCTTGTCAATCCGGTTCTGTGATTTTCTTCATCAGTTTCAGTGATAAAATATGGATAAGATGGACTTGGCTCTGTGACTAAGAAATCAGAAATGAGGTTAGGGGATTGAGGGTATCTGTGAGGGAATGACTGTGATACTGGACTATGGAAATAAGCTAGACAAGGGCGGAAGTAAAAGGAGGGAGAAGTCTGGTGGACAGTGAGTGATCAGCAAGGTTAACAAATAAGAAGTTTTAAAGTCAAATGGGTATAGGAGAATGGGTACTGTCAAGGTAGGGACTAGAGAGATCAGGTGACGTGGTCCAAGAGTGGGACATTAGGAATAGAAATTTCAAGGTGGTGGTGATCAGCCCTGGTACTTTGTAACTGACAGAGAAAGAAAGAGAAATCATGACAGTTAAGGATGCCAAGGAACTGAAAGTTCAAAGTAAGTTGTAAAACCATTCTTATTTATCATGTATATTTATCATGTATATTTATCATGTATATTTCATGGATCATTTCAAATCCTTATTTGGAAAAGGAGAGGGTGCACATAAATAAGTAGTAGCGATGGTAGCTGATTTACTATGGGTCTACTCTGCAAATGCCATATTAGGACAGATGTTTGAATGTTATGCACCAGAATTCTGTACCGCCATTAAGATACTGCTTAGGAAATCTTCTAAAATGTGTTAATTCTCATATTTTAGTTAGTGATTCTTGTGTCTCTATCAGTAATGATAACAAGACTCCCTGTGGCCTTTTGGTCAAGTTTAATACCTTTTGTGTGGCATGCAACACCCTTCTGATCTAGCCCAATTCATGTGTCCAGTCTTATCTGCTGCTCTTCCCTTGAGATGTTCTGACCACACCAATTCATGTGTCCAGTCTTATCTGCTGCTCTTCCCTTGAGATGTTCTGACCACACCAATTCCTCCAAAGTTCCCAATGTCAGGTCAGGTGTACATGTCCTTGCAAACGCTTCTCCCTCTGCTCAGCATGCTGTTTCACCTGGATAACTACTACCCATTTTCTAAGACCCATCTAGAGTGTGAGCTCCTGGGGCAAGCCTTTTCAAAAAACTTGAACCATCCAAAAGGGCCATCTTTGTGGGTCAAATACTGGCAATGTCATGTTGTTAGTAATCTGTTATCACAAATGCATATTTGAGCCATTCATTACTGATAGTAGCTACCATTCACCGAATTGTAACTGTGTGCCAAACACTTTATATTTATCAACTCACGTAATTCCTACAAGCCTGAAACATATGTGTAAATACCTCCATTAGATAAGGATTCTGAGACTTAGAAGGGCCTTTCTAGGAGATGATAAAAAACAAATGGCAGAACTGGGTTTTGTTTCTAAAGGCAAAGGTCATACCATGCCCCCATTCTTTGTATTTTTCATTGCTATATTTGCAGCGCTTGGCATGCATCTGGTACACAGTTGAAATATGTATGATATTCTTCACCAGTCAGAAGACTCCCCAAACAAATTTGAAGGCTGGCTTTGTTCCAGGCCCCGGGGACTCTAAATCCTGACACCTTATGGTGGCCCAGTCTCTTGACATTGGCTTTACCTTGATGAATGCTGCTGCTTCCCTGAAATTTAGAAAGATATGTTTTGATGGGTGAAACTATAAGTCTGAACTATCCTTAAAGTCTTAATCCTATAATTACTCTTTGTTTTAAATCACTGCCCTGATCCACATGTGGCAGACAGGCTCCCTATTGTTGGCCCCGTAATTATCAAGGAAGACCACTTATTTAGATACTGAGAAGGAAGTGTGGATCTGTTGATGCAGGAGTGCCAAGGCTTGGTACGATACCGTCAGAGGGCAGAGGGCATCTGGGTTCATTTCCTGAATACACTTTTTCTTTTACTGATACAGAATTTACCTGGTGCTCATAAGCACAATGGTACTTTCCTTCTAAAGACCAGAAATGTTTCGGAAAGTACAACATAGCTGTCCCAAACCCCTGTATGTGGGGCCTAACATTCCTTCTTTTTTTTTTTTTTTTTTTAGATTTTATTTATTTATCTGACAGAGAGAGAGAGAGAGAGAGCAACAATGAGAGTGGGAATACAAGCAGGGGAAGCAGGAGAGGGAGAAGCAGGCTTCCCGCGGAGCAGGGAGCCCGATGTGGGGCTCGATCCCAGGACCCTGAGATCATGACCGGAGCTGAAGGCAGAGGCTTAACCGACTGAGCCAGCCAGGCGCCCCCTAACATTCCTTCTTGATGCAAATTTTGATTCTCTAAGTTTCAACAGAGTTTCTGGTGTCCAAGAACACAGCAGGAGTTCTCAAACTTTAGCATGCTTTAGAATCACCTGGAGGGGTTGTTGGAATGCAGATTTCTGGGCCGTGCTCCCAGAGACTCTGGTTCGGTTCATCTGGGCTGGATCCCTAGACTCCACAGTTGAGTCAAGCTCCCAGATGAGGTTGATGCTGCTGGTCCAAGGACTATACTTTGCTTAGCTCAAAATCCTGCTCGAGTCCTGGTTTAGAGGATACCACATGAGGTTGAATGTAAAAACAAAAATCTCAGAAATTTTCTGAGTAAACATCTGAATGCTGAAAGATGTAGACAAACAAAATCAGTGACTTAAAAAAAATCTGATTTTCTACATTATATTAAATATAGGCAACAATTGTTCTTTTGTGGAGGGAGACCAGTTGGCTGGAATCTGGGAGTCCTTCTTCCTTCCAGGTCTTGGAAGAACTTTCTCCTCTATGACCTACAGGACATCAGTGTGTTTTGTCCTTAAAGCTACTCTAGAGGAAAATGCTGCATAAAGTTGATCAGTCTTTCAATACAGAAGCGAATGCAGAGAGATTTTAAGATGAAACTATTCCATAATAGGAAATGTGGTCATTAGATTTAGGATGCAAAAGGCTGATTTTTCATTTTCCCTCATTTAGAGACTTAAAAGATATTTGCATTTCTATTAGATTCAAAATGGGGCTGAGTCATACAGATCAACACATTTCTTTTTTAACAGGAATCCTTTGTGTTTGAACCCAACTGCCTCTTCAAAGTGGATGAATTTGGCTTCTTTCTGACCTGGAGGAGTGAAGGCAAGGTAGGCAAGTTGTTCTTTCCTGCCGTCTGATTTAAACCCTTGTATTTCTCAACGAGTAGGCAGAAGGCCTCTTAAGGGCATGGACCCCTACACTTATTTATTCAAGATTTTAAAAACGTGCTCCCCTATGGCAGGCATTGGAGATACTGTCCTAGACCTCATAAATTCCAATCTAGGAGAAGGAGGCATTCCAAAAAAAAAAAAAAAAAGATACAAGTCACTGAATGTTGTGAAAGAGGTCAGGTTGTTACAAGAGTTAAAACAGGCAGATCTGATTTAATCTTTGGAATTAGGAAGGTTTCCTAGAAGAAGAGAGTTTCAAGCTGAGTCTCAGAGCTGCATTAAGAGCATGTTCATCTTGTTACACTCCGGGACTTCACTCAATACAGAGCACAGCGCACACATTAAATGAATCTTTGAACTGAGTTTAAGGAAGTAGAATTGGAATCCTACAAAAGCGCGGTACTCACTTAATATTACATGTACACTCACACATTTAATGCTGTCTTACTCTAAGCACAGTATTATATGCATAAGATAACAACACTTTATAAACATAAATAATTATTCAGACCTACATCCACATAGACAAGTATATCTGAAGTGGATGAAACGTGTGGGGTCACAGCTATTTCTGATTGTTGGGTATCTCGATGACCGTCCTTTGTTTTTTGCTCCCTCTCTACCTTCCTGTCATTGGCATTGCCTTCAAAATTGCGTCGCCCATCTGTGCCGCAGGTCTGGCAGGATTTCAGCTCACTGCTGTATTATATTCTCTCTTTCCAGGAAGGACAAGTGCTAGAATGTTCCCTCATCAACAGTATTCGATTGGGAGCCACGCCCAAGGTACCCTTGATTGGTGTTTGCTTTTCTTCTAAACACAGAATGACTTAGTTTGGAAAAGGGTGCTGGGATGTTATTTAAGCTTTCACTGCCCCAAACTCATCAGTGGGGAATTAAGAACACACGGTTTAGAAGTCTTTTCACCTACATCCTTTGGGTGGTCTGGATTGCATTGTATTCAGTTCTATGAGAAGCGAGAAGTGTTACTCACCTTTCAAAGAGAAGATGCTTGCATCAAAGAAACAGTTTCCTTAACTCAGAAATTAATGCATCAAGGGCCCCTTCCCTCTGCTGCCATTTTTTCCTTAAGCAAACTGTGAGTCACTTCTGGTCTGCGGTTGATGTGGAAATTTAAATGGCATGGTTAGTTCCATGTTTGTGCACCTGTGCACGCAGACAGTGGCTCACCTTGGAGGCTCCGTTTAACTCTGAGAGAAAAAGATGACAGAGCATATAAATCTTCTTCACAGTGATTGACTTGTTTGAATAAGAAGCTGTTTGCGTAGTGGTGCTGGGAGTTTGGAAGCTGGCTTTTTTCTAGAATATTAAAGCACAGTATGTATTCCCTTTTTCATAATAGCCCTGCAGGTTTTTAGATGTTGAAAAACAAAATTGCGTGCCTCATTTTGTTTCTGTGTGTCTTTTCCAAAGCTGTCCTCTTTTATGTTAGTTAAAATTCCCGTGTAACTGTTGGCATTTCCTCCTGAGTTTTTTGGAGGACAAAGATGCTATTTTACGCGCTAATTAGGGTAGACTTACACTGTCTTCTTTCCAAATAAAGATGTCGTGGCTTCTAGGAGATGAACATACTCACTCTTTGTGTCCGGGTTGCTTGAAAGACTCAATCTTATTTTTTTTTAAAGATTTTATTTATTTATTTGACAGAGATCACAAGTAGGCAGAGAGGCAGGCAGAGAGAGAGGAAGGGAAGCAGGCTCTCTGCTGAGCAGAGAGCCCAATGTGGAGCTTGATCCCAGAACCCTGGGATCATGCTCTGAGCCGAAGACAGAGGCTTTAACCCACTGAGCCACTCAGGCGCCCCTCAATCTTATTTTTTAATAACCGTTGGTTGCTGGCTGTGCAGATGTCTATGTTTATTGGCATGAGATGTCAGGGACTGTCCTCTGCTAAAAGGCCCCTTTGATCTCTGTGGACACAAGCAGGTCCTGGTCAGAGCCTTTCCATCCCATTATCATCTTCCAGGACTCCTATAGTTGCAACCAAGAACCTAAAGAAAGACCCTTGCACCTAGTTTTCTCAATCAGTAATATTAGAATACTTTTCTTACCAAATGAGTTCAGGTAGTGTGTAGTGTTACAACTTTTCCCTCTGCATGTTTTAGAATAATGCTACATATAAGGGCATTTTTTGACAGAAAGAAAACATTTGTCCTTCTGTGTATTGCACTACTGGGTATTTACCCCAAAGATAAAGATGGAGTGAAAAGAAGGGCCATCTGTACCCCAATGTTCATAGCAGCAATAGCCACAATTGCCAAACTGTGGAAAGAGCCAAGATGCTCTTCAACAGACGAATGGATAAAGAAGATGTGGTCCATATATACAATGGAATACTGCTCAGCCATCAGAAAGGATGAATACCCAACTTTTGATCGACATGGATGGGACTAGATGAGATCATGCTGAGTGAAATAAGTCAAGCAGAGAAAGTCAATTATATGGTTTCACTTACTTGTGGAGCATAAGGAATAACATGGAGGACATTGGGGGAAGAAAAGGAAAACTGAATCGGGGTAAATCAGAGGGGGAGACAAACCATGAGAGACTGTGGACTCTGAGAAACAAACTGAAGGTTTTAGAGGGGACTGGGATGAGGGAATGGGTGAGCCTGGTGGTGGTATTATGGAAGGCATGTAGTGCACGGAGCACTGGGTGTTGCACATAAACAATGAATCTTAGAACACTGCATCAAAAACCAATGATGTATTTTATGGTGACTAACATAACACAGTAAAAAAATTTTTTAAAAAAGGATAATGCTACATATCAGGGCATTTTTCAATAGAAAGAAAACATTTGTCCTTCTGTGTATTTTTACATCAAATGAGCATGTTCCCTCCATGCTCTGTGATCTAACAATTTTTTCCTATTTGTATACTTTACACAGGATCCCAAAATCCTGGCCGCTCTCGAAGCTGTTGGAAAGTCAGAGAATGATCTGGAAGGGCGGATAGTTTGTGTTTGCAGTGGCACAGATCTGGTGAACATCAGTTTCACATACATGGTGGCTGAAAATCCAGAAGTAACTAAGGTAGCCTTAGTGAAAAAAACCTCGCTTCTCTTTCCCCTCCCTATATGTACATATGTGGTCTGCCTAATATGTTATGTATAATTTTGATTTATATAGTAATATTGTATAGTAATAGCTTTAATTTAAAATTTAAAAAACATATTTCCATTGCCTAGGTGGAATGTTGGTGTAGAAAATTCAGCAAGCACAGTACTCTTGAGTGTATCACCTAAATATACCAAGAATACAAGTACATCTGTGAATATGTTGTAGGAGAAACTAGCCCAGCACCTGTTACACTAGAAGGTGCACAGGAATCACGGGATTTTGTTAAAAGGAACATGGTGATTCGATGGGTCCGAGATGGCAACAAAATTCTCCCTCCCAGGTTCCTAACTGATACTCATCCCGCTGGTCTGAGAACCACAGTTTGAATAACAAGGGGCTAGATCAGCAGTGCCCAGTAGAATTATCCATCAAGCCACAGATATCATTTAAATCTTTCTAGCAGGCACATTTAAAAAGAAGGAGCAGGTGAAATTAATTTCAGTAAAATGGTTTGTTCATACCCAAAATACTGTCATTTTAACTTAAAACCCATTTAAAATGAATTAATGACATCTTACGTTCTTTTTATAGCACGTCTCCAAGATCTGATATGTACTTTCAATTCAGCCTAGCTATATCTGTAGTGCTCGATAGCTACATGTGGCTAATGGCTACCATACTGGATAGCATAGGTCTAGATGGTGAAGATATCTAAGCTCCACCCCCCCTCACCCCTATAAGTTATTACAGTACTGGGTCATGATCTGTCTTTTAATACCGTACCCAGCGTACCATTGCCCTGGCAAGTGAGTCTCCAAGAGCTTTTGGCCAAAGCCAAAAGCCTCAAACATAAATCACTTTTCTGCAAGACATTTGTTTTGGGGGGTGGCTTTACCTCTGCACAGAGCTCTCAGTATCCTTCTGTAACAGGTGTGGGAAGGCCTGAGCCTTGATTCTCCTGTTACAGAGACCCAGGTGTGGGGGCTGTGGGAGGCATTTCGTTTTCCCGTTTAATGCTACCAGAAGAAAGTCCATGTAGGGTTGAATGAGAAAGTCATCATTACACATATCGGGTTTTAGAGCTAGACGGGAATGTACAGATAGGCTCATCGGACAGAACCAAGCTTAGAAGCCTTGACTGTGAACCAGAGCTACCCGGTGGCAGAAGTGAGTCCTGTAGACTCTGAGACCCTCTAAGCTCTTTACCCCCAACTCACAAAGGATGATCCACATTCCAGCAACACAGTCTCGCCTTGGAGCTCCTTACACCTGGGAGTCTGAGGTCCACGCAGACCTACAGATCCAGAATCTTCATTTTTTTAACAAGACTCCTCCCGCTCCCTGCCGCAGATGACTCAGATGTGCAGGGAAGTCCGAGCCGCTCCCGGACTCAGACTTTGGAGCCAGGAATGGGTACTCCACGTTACAGGGGAGCCTTTGTTTCTGCCGCGTGGTGGTTTTGTTGGTTTTGTGCTCTTGTTCCAAGTTACCTCGCTTTCGGAGAATAGAGATTGCAAAGCCTTCAAGTTCTTTTGTTATTTTGCTTAGATCGATGCCAGTTTGGTCCCTTGAACCCTGCTGATCTAAACGTGTATTTTTCCTGCTTTTTGTAGTTCACGCCTGCCTCGTTGCTGCAGAGGTCTTTTTTAGTAGCCGTTTGCCATAGCAACATTCAATCGCAGAAGTCCATGCTGACCACTCATAAAGAAAAAGCTTCGTTAATCAGATACAGATGTTGAGCTGCCCCAAATTTTACAAAAAGACCATTCTGTAGACCTGTGTCTTCTGGCTTTTGTCATCTCGTCATGTTACAAGCAGTATGCTTGGGCTTCGGGATCAGGTGGCCTGGGTTCAAAACCTTGCTCTTCCACTAGCCGCTGTGTGACTTAGACACCTGACCTCTCCGTGCCTCATTTCCTTCGTCTGTGAAATGGGAATAATACCAAAGCCTCTGCTGTTAGGCGTGTCATGAGGATTGCATGAGTTACTGCCTGGGAAGTGGTTAGTGCAGTGTCACTCTTTGAAAGCCTTGGATGAGTGTTAGCCCTGATGATACCAGGGTCCCAGAATATTAGAGCCAGAAATGGAGTTTAGGAAGGACTTCCTACCACATCATTTTTCAGTGAGGCCAAGGAGTTAAAAGAACTCATGTTAGACTACACAGCAGGTAGATCAGAGTCTGGCCTCACACTCGGGCTTTCTGATATCCCATGAGATACTCCTGCCCATCCTACCTGATGCCCTGAGCAGGTACAGTCCTGGAAAGATGGCTCAGACCAGTAGATCTCATAACTCTTTTTCTTTCCTGAGTTGAGTGCTATCAATTGTAGTCCATTTCATTTAACAACCATGGTCCAAAACCTCTCTTTCTGAAGAGATAGTAGATATGTCTATCTTTGAAGTAGGGGTAAGGAGAGAAAGTTAAGATTTAGGTTTCTTTTTGTAATAGTGTTTCCACTGACAGAGTAGGAGGTATTGAAAAAAACTTAGTTTTACTACTGAGTCAGTTCTCTAGTTCTGTGTAATTGTTTAGTATAATGATGTACGTCATTATCTGGTCCTACTCTACAAATCTTTCAAAATATTCTTTCATATTATCTCAGTAATTAACTCTGTTTTAGCGTAGCCTGTAACTATAACTTTTATAGAAAATAGAAATACATTTGTTTTGAAAGAAGATGCTTTTATGAGAATAACACCTTACCCAGCATTGTTTAAATGGTTTTTATCCAAGGCATTGGAAAAACTTATTCACAGAATATACATATATGTGGGTAATTTGGCCTGCTTCCTGATCTCAAAACTTAACTGTACTAATTCATATCCTAATACTCCCTCCAGCACTGACAATATTTTCCCTGTCGCCTCCATTTTATTCCTGTTCCTCTGTATGTGTTCGTATCCCCACCAGAACACGCAAGCCATTGAGGTGAGAGGATTTATACAGAATACACACAGATGTAATGGCATCAGGTCAGAATGATGGCAGAATTCACAATTCACATCAGGTCAGGTGAGAAATGTAGAGACAGCCCAGTGTTCCTAAAATGGCATTTATCACTCTATGTACCACTTCAGCCTGAGTACGACCTACGAGCCTAGAGTCATGGTACTGTAGGGTAAGCTAACTGCCCTCCTCTTCCTTCCCTGCATTCCTGGTCAATTTATCACAAGAATCATTTAAAGCAAGTCATCATTTTTCTTAAATAACACATGCGGACCTTAAACACTTGATTGTTTAACTAGAAGCGTATAAATGGGGTTCAGTTGTTGGCCAATCTTTCTGGGTCAGGGATGAAGTATTTTCATGAAGTGTGGGTCTGTGGATTGGGGTCGAGGGAGTTTTTGCCTTTATCTGACCTGTGAAGCATGGTCTCAAATGCCCAGTTTGGTTGCATTGAAGTGAGGCTTTTAAAGACAACCCGTGGAGCAATGGGAGGGCAGAATCCTACAGTTGTAGAACTTCTTTCCCTAATCCTGTAGTTGTTTTGTTCACTCGGTTCGAGAAAAAAAAAAATACGTGATGCAACTTGCCTTTAAAGATATCTTTCCAAAATATCCAACTTAGAGAAACAACAGCCCTCTTTCTTCCCACAAACATATTTCATGGGTTCATATAATTTTTATATCTTTAAGGATTTATCTCTTTATTTGAGAGAGGGAGCGAGTGCTCATGTGTGCGAGCATGAGTGGGGAGAGGGGCAGAGGCAGAGGGAGATAAACAGATTCCTGGCTGAGCAAGGAGCCTGATGTGGGGCTTAATCCCACTACCCTAAGATCATGACCTGAGCAGAAATCTGGAGTCAGTCATTTAACCAACTGAGCCACCCAGGCGTCCCAGTTCATAAAATTTTCAAATTGCAATAGACATAACAGGTTTGATAACAAACATGAGTAACTCGTAGTAAGCATGTGAAGTAAGAACGAAGGGTCTCAACATACCCGGACAATACCTTGCTATGAGAGTTCAGCATTCCCTGGGTGGTCAGAGAGTTTTGCTTGTTGTGTGAACATCTGACAAGTACTAGTCTAACCAGTGAGAGAGAAAACGAGAGAGTTTCTAGTAGAGAAGTTGCTTAGGAGTGTTTATCCTATGAGATTCCTGAACCTCTTTTTTTTTTTTTTTTTTTTTTTTTTTCTGCTCCAAAGTTCCCAATGTCAGGTCAGGTGTACATGTCCTTGCAAACGCTTCTCCCTCTGCTCAGCATGCTGTTTCACCTGGATAACTACTACCCATTTTCTAAGACCCATCTAGAGTGTGAGCTCCTGGGGCAAGCCTTTTCAAAAAACTTGAACCATCCAAAAGGGCCATCTTTGTGGGTCAAATACTGGCAATGTCATGTTGTTAGTAATCTGTTATCACAAATGCATATTTGAGCCATTCATTACTGATAGTAGCTACCATTCACCGAATTGTAACTGTGTGCCAAACACTTTATATTTATCAACTCACGTAATTCCTACAAGCCTGAAACATATGTGTAAATACCTCCATTAGATAAGGATTCTGAGACTTAGAAGGGCCTTTCTAGGAGATGATAAAAAACAAATGGCAGAACTGGGTTTTGTTTCTAAAGGCAAAGGTCATACCATGCCCCCATTCTTTGTATTTTTCATTGCTATATTTGCAGCGCTTGGCATGCATCTGGTACACAGTTGAAATATGTATGATATTCTTCACCAGTCAGAAGACTCCCCAAACAAATTTGAAGGCTGGCTTTGTTCCAGGCCCCGGGGACTCTAAATCCTGACACCTTATGGTGGCCCAGTCTCTTGACATTGGCTTTACCTTGATGAATGCTGCTGCTTCCCTGAAATTTAGAAAGATATGTTTTGATGGGTGAAACTATAAGTCTGAACTATCCTTAAAGTCTTAATCCTATAATTACTCTTTGTTTTAAATCACTGCCCTGATCCACATGTGGCAGACAGGCTCCCTATTGTTGGCCCCGTAATTATCAAGGAAGACCACTTATTTAGATACTGAGAAGGAAGTGTGGATCTGTTGATGCAGGAGTGCCAAGGCTTGGTACGATACCGTCAGAGGGCAGAGGGCATCTGGGTTCATTTCCTGAATACACTTTTTCTTTTACTGATACAGAATTTACCTGGTGCTCATAAGCACAATGGTACTTTCCTTCTAAAGACCAGAAATGTTTCGGAAAGTACAACATAGCTGTCCCAAACCCCTGTATGTGGGGCCTAACATTCCTTCTTTTTTTTTTTTTTTTTTTAGATTTTATTTATTTATCTGACAGAGAGAGAGAGAGAGAGAGCAACAATGAGAGTGGGAATACAAGCAGGGGAAGCAGGAGAGGGAGAAGCAGGCTTCCCGCGGAGCAGGGAGCCCGATGTGGGGCTCGATCCCAGGACCCTGAGATCATGACCGGAGCTGAAGGCAGAGGCTTAACCGACTGAGCCAGCCAGGCGCCCCCTAACATTCCTTCTTGATGCAAATTTTGATTCTCTAAGTTTCAACAGAGTTTCTGGTGTCCAAGAACACAGCAGGAGTTCTCAAACTTTAGCATGCTTTAGAATCACCTGGAGGGGTTGTTGGAATGCAGATTTCTGGGCCGTGCTCCCAGAGACTCTGGTTCGGTTCATCTGGGCTGGATCCCTAGACTCCACAGTTGAGTCAAGCTCCCAGATGAGGTTGATGCTGCTGGTCCAAGGACTATACTTTGCTTAGCTCAAAATCCTGCTCGAGTCCTGGTTTAGAGGATACCACATGAGGTTGAATGTAAAAACAAAAATCTCAGAAATTTTCTGAGTAAACATCTGAATGCTGAAAGATGTAGACAAACAAAATCAGTGACTTAAAAAAAATCTGATTTTCTACATTATATTAAATATAGGCAACAATTGTTCTTTTGTGGAGGGAGACCAGTTGGCTGGAATCTGGGAGTCCTTCTTCCTTCCAGGTCTTGGAAGAACTTTCTCCTCTATGACCTACAGGACATCAGTGTGTTTTGTCCTTAAAGCTACTCTAGAGGAAAATGCTGCATAAAGTTGATCAGTCTTTCAATACAGAAGCGAATGCAGAGAGATTTTAAGATGAAACTATTCCATAATAGGAAATGTGGTCATTAGATTTAGGATGCAAAAGGCTGATTTTTCATTTTCCCTCATTTAGAGACTTAAAAGATATTTGCATTTCTATTAGATTCAAAATGGGGCTGAGTCATACAGATCAACACATTTCTTTTTTAACAGGAATCCTTTGTGTTTGAACCCAACTGCCTCTTCAAAGTGGATGAATTTGGCTTCTTTCTGACCTGGAGGAGTGAAGGCAAGGTAGGCAAGTTGT
Organism: Enhydra lutris kenyoni; assembly: GCF_002288905.1. Classification (NCBI taxonomy): domain Eukaryota; kingdom Metazoa; phylum Chordata; class Mammalia; order Carnivora; family Mustelidae; genus Enhydra; species Enhydra lutris. The sequence continues at coordinate 34,693,571 of NW_019154090.1, forward strand.
TCTTTCCTGCCGTCTGATTTAAACCCTTGTATTTCTCAACGAGTAGGCAGAAGGCCTCTTAAGGGCATGGACCCCTACACTTATTTATTCAAGATTTTAAAAACGTGCTCCCCTATGGCAGGCATTGGAGATACTGTCCTAGACCTCATAAATTCCAATCTAGGAGAAGGAGGCATTCCAAAAAAAAAAAAAAAAAGATACAAGTCACTGAATGTTGTGAAAGAGGTCAGGTTGTTACAAGAGTTAAAACAGGCAGATCTGATTTAATCTTTGGAATTAGGAAGGTTTCCTAGAAGAAGAGAGTTTCAAGCTGAGTCTCAGAGCTGCATTAAGAGCATGTTCATCTTGTTACACTCCGGGACTTCACTCAATACAGAGCACAGCGCACACATTAAATGAATCTTTGAACTGAGTTTAAGGAAGTAGAATTGGAATCCTACAAAAGCGCGGTACTCACTTAATATTACATGTACACTCACACATTTAATGCTGTCTTACTCTAAGCACAGTATTATATGCATAAGATAACAACACTTTATAAACATAAATAATTATTCAGACCTACATCCACATAGACAAGTATATCTGAAGTGGATGAAACGTGTGGGGTCACAGCTATTTCTGATTGTTGGGTATCTCGATGACCGTCCTTTGTTTTTTGCTCCCTCTCTACCTTCCTGTCATTGGCATTGCCTTCAAAATTGCGTCGCCCATCTGTGCCGCAGGTCTGGCAGGATTTCAGCTCACTGCTGTATTATATTCTCTCTTTCCAGGAAGGACAAGTGCTAGAATGTTCCCTCATCAACAGTATTCGATTGGGAGCCACGCCCAAGGTACCCTTGATTGGTGTTTGCTTTTCTTCTAAACACAGAATGACTTAGTTTGGAAAAGGGTGCTGGGATGTTATTTAAGCTTTCACTGCCCCAAACTCATCAGTGGGGAATTAAGAACACACGGTTTAGAAGTCTTTTCACCTACATCCTTTGGGTGGTCTGGATTGCATTGTATTCAGTTCTATGAGAAGCGAGAAGTGTTACTCACCTTTCAAAGAGAAGATGCTTGCATCAAAGAAACAGTTTCCTTAACTCAGAAATTAATGCATCAAGGGCCCCTTCCCTCTGCTGCCATTTTTTCCTTAAGCAAACTGTGAGTCACTTCTGGTCTGCGGTTGATGTGGAAATTTAAATGGCATGGTTAGTTCCATGTTTGTGCACCTGTGCACGCAGACAGTGGCTCACCTTGGAGGCTCCGTTTAACTCTGAGAGAAAAAGATGACAGAGCATATAAATCTTCTTCACAGTGATTGACTTGTTTGAATAAGAAGCTGTTTGCGTAGTGGTGCTGGGAGTTTGGAAGCTGGCTTTTTTCTAGAATATTAAAGCACAGTATGTATTCCCTTTTTCATAATAGCCCTGCAGGTTTTTAGATGTTGAAAAACAAAATTGCGTGCCTCATTTTGTTTCTGTGTGTCTTTTCCAAAGCTGTCCTCTTTTATGTTAGTTAAAATTCCCGTGTAACTGTTGGCATTTCCTCCTGAGTTTTTTGGAGGACAAAGATGCTATTTTACGCGCTAATTAGGGTAGACTTACACTGTCTTCTTTCCAAATAAAGATGTCGTGGCTTCTAGGAGATGAACATACTCACTCTTTGTGTCCGGGTTGCTTGAAAGACTCAATCTTATTTTTTTTTAAAGATTTTATTTATTTATTTGACAGAGATCACAAGTAGGCAGAGAGGCAGGCAGAGAGAGAGGAAGGGAAGCAGGCTCTCTGCTGAGCAGAGAGCCCAATGTGGAGCTTGATCCCAGAACCCTGGGATCATGCTCTGAGCCGAAGACAGAGGCTTTAACCCACTGAGCCACTCAGGCGCCCCTCAATCTTATTTTTTAATAACCGTTGGTTGCTGGCTGTGCAGATGTCTATGTTTATTGGCATGAGATGTCAGGGACTGTCCTCTGCTAAAAGGCCCCTTTGATCTCTGTGGACACAAGCAGGTCCTGGTCAGAGCCTTTCCATCCCATTATCATCTTCCAGGACTCCTATAGTTGCAACCAAGAACCTAAAGAAAGACCCTTGCACCTAGTTTTCTCAATCAGTAATATTAGAATACTTTTCTTACCAAATGAGTTCAGGTAGTGTGTAGTGTTACAACTTTTCCCTCTGCATGTTTTAGAATAATGCTACATATAAGGGCATTTTTTGACAGAAAGAAAACATTTGTCCTTCTGTGTATTGCACTACTGGGTATTTACCCCAAAGATAAAGATGGAGTGAAAAGAAGGGCCATCTGTACCCCAATGTTCATAGCAGCAATAGCCACAATTGCCAAACTGTGGAAAGAGCCAAGATGCTCTTCAACAGACGAATGGATAAAGAAGATGTGGTCCATATATACAATGGAATACTGCTCAGCCATCAGAAAGGATGAATACCCAACTTTTGATCGACATGGATGGGACTAGATGAGATCATGCTGAGTGAAATAAGTCAAGCAGAGAAAGTCAATTATATGGTTTCACTTACTTGTGGAGCATAAGGAATAACATGGAGGACATTGGGGGAAGAAAAGGAAAACTGAATCGGGGTAAATCAGAGGGGGAGACAAACCATGAGAGACTGTGGACTCTGAGAAACAAACTGAAGGTTTTAGAGGGGACTGGGATGAGGGAATGGGTGAGCCTGGTGGTGGTATTATGGAAGGCATGTAGTGCACGGAGCACTGGGTGTTGCACATAAACAATGAATCTTAGAACACTGCATCAAAAACCAATGATGTATTTTATGGTGACTAACATAACACAGTAAAAAAATTTTTTAAAAAAGGATAATGCTACATATCAGGGCATTTTTCAATAGAAAGAAAACATTTGTCCTTCTGTGTATTTTTACATCAAATGAGCATGTTCCCTCCATGCTCTGTGATCTAACAATTTTTTCCTATTTGTATACTTTACACAGGATCCCAAAATCCTGGCCGCTCTCGAAGCTGTTGGAAAGTCAGAGAATGATCTGGAAGGGCGGATAGTTTGTGTTTGCAGTGGCACAGATCTGGTGAACATCAGTTTCACATACATGGTGGCTGAAAATCCAGAAGTAACTAAGGTAGCCTTAGTGAAAAAAACCTCGCTTCTCTTTCCCCTCCCTATATGTACATATGTGGTCTGCCTAATATGTTATGTATAATTTTGATTTATATAGTAATATTGTATAGTAATAGCTTTAATTTAAAATTTAAAAAACATATTTCCATTGCCTAGGTGGAATGTTGGTGTAGAAAATTCAGCAAGCACAGTACTCTTGAGTGTATCACCTAAATATACCAAGAATACAAGTACATCTGTGAATATGTTGTAGGAGAAACTAGCCCAGCACCTGTTACACTAGAAGGTGCACAGGAATCACGGGATTTTGTTAAAAGGAACATGGTGATTCGATGGGTCCGAGATGGCAACAAAATTCTCCCTCCCAGGTTCCTAACTGATACTCATCCCGCTGGTCTGAGAACCACAGTTTGAATAACAAGGGGCTAGATCAGCAGTGCCCAGTAGAATTATCCATCAAGCCACAGATATCATTTAAATCTTTCTAGCAGGCACATTTAAAAAGAAGGAGCAGGTGAAATTAATTTCAGTAAAATGGTTTGTTCATACCCAAAATACTGTCATTTTAACTTAAAACCCATTTAAAATGAATTAATGACATCTTACGTTCTTTTTATAGCACGTCTCCAAGATCTGATATGTACTTTCAATTCAGCCTAGCTATATCTGTAGTGCTCGATAGCTACATGTGGCTAATGGCTACCATACTGGATAGCATAGGTCTAGATGGTGAAGATATCTAAGCTCCACCCCCCCTCACCCCTATAAGTTATTACAGTACTGGGTCATGATCTGTCTTTTAATACCGTACCCAGCGTACCATTGCCCTGGCAAGTGAGTCTCCAAGAGCTTTTGGCCAAAGCCAAAAGCCTCAAACATAAATCACTTTTCTGCAAGACATTTGTTTTGGGGGGTGGCTTTACCTCTGCACAGAGCTCTCAGTATCCTTCTGTAACAGGTGTGGGAAGGCCTGAGCCTTGATTCTCCTGTTACAGAGACCCAGGTGTGGGGGCTGTGGGAGGCATTTCGTTTTCCCGTTTAATGCTACCAGAAGAAAGTCCATGTAGGGTTGAATGAGAAAGTCATCATTACACATATCGGGTTTTAGAGCTAGACGGGAATGTACAGATAGGCTCATCGGACAGAACCAAGCTTAGAAGCCTTGACTGTGAACCAGAGCTACCCGGTGGCAGAAGTGAGTCCTGTAGACTCTGAGACCCTCTAAGCTCTTTACCCCCAACTCACAAAGGATGATCCACATTCCAGCAACACAGTCTCGCCTTGGAGCTCCTTACACCTGGGAGTCTGAGGTCCACGCAGACCTACAGATCCAGAATCTTCATTTTTTTAACAAGACTCCTCCCGCTCCCTGCCGCAGATGACTCAGATGTGCAGGGAAGTCCGAGCCGCTCCCGGACTCAGACTTTGGAGCCAGGAATGGGTACTCCACGTTACAGGGGAGCCTTTGTTTCTGCCGCGTGGTGGTTTTGTTGGTTTTGTGCTCTTGTTCCAAGTTACCTCGCTTTCGGAGAATAGAGATTGCAAAGCCTTCAAGTTCTTTTGTTATTTTGCTTAGATCGATGCCAGTTTGGTCCCTTGAACCCTGCTGATCTAAACGTGTATTTTTCCTGCTTTTTGTAGTTCACGCCTGCCTCGTTGCTGCAGAGGTCTTTTTTAGTAGCCGTTTGCCATAGCAACATTCAATCGCAGAAGTCCATGCTGACCACTCATAAAGAAAAAGCTTCGTTAATCAGATACAGATGTTGAGCTGCCCCAAATTTTACAAAAAGACCATTCTGTAGACCTGTGTCTTCTGGCTTTTGTCATCTCGTCATGTTACAAGCAGTATGCTTGGGCTTCGGGATCAGGTGGCCTGGGTTCAAAACCTTGCTCTTCCACTAGCCGCTGTGTGACTTAGACACCTGACCTCTCCGTGCCTCATTTCCTTCGTCTGTGAAATGGGAATAATACCAAAGCCTCTGCTGTTAGGCGTGTCATGAGGATTGCATGAGTTACTGCCTGGGAAGTGGTTAGTGCAGTGTCACTCTTTGAAAGCCTTGGATGAGTGTTAGCCCTGATGATACCAGGGTCCCAGAATATTAGAGCCAGAAATGGAGTTTAGGAAGGACTTCCTACCACATCATTTTTCAGTGAGGCCAAGGAGTTAAAAGAACTCATGTTAGACTACACAGCAGGTAGATCAGAGTCTGGCCTCACACTCGGGCTTTCTGATATCCCATGAGATACTCCTGCCCATCCTACCTGATGCCCTGAGCAGGTACAGTCCTGGAAAGATGGCTCAGACCAGTAGATCTCATAACTCTTTTTCTTTCCTGAGTTGAGTGCTATCAATTGTAGTCCATTTCATTTAACAACCATGGTCCAAAACCTCTCTTTCTGAAGAGATAGTAGATATGTCTATCTTTGAAGTAGGGGTAAGGAGAGAAAGTTAAGATTTAGGTTTCTTTTTGTAATAGTGTTTCCACTGACAGAGTAGGAGGTATTGAAAAAAACTTAGTTTTACTACTGAGTCAGTTCTCTAGTTCTGTGTAATTGTTTAGTATAATGATGTACGTCATTATCTGGTCCTACTCTACAAATCTTTCAAAATATTCTTTCATATTATCTCAGTAATTAACTCTGTTTTAGCGTAGCCTGTAACTATAACTTTTATAGAAAATAGAAATACATTTGTTTTGAAAGAAGATGCTTTTATGAGAATAACACCTTACCCAGCATTGTTTAAATGGTTTTTATCCAAGGCATTGGAAAAACTTATTCACAGAATATACATATATGTGGGTAATTTGGCCTGCTTCCTGATCTCAAAACTTAACTGTACTAATTCATATCCTAATACTCCCTCCAGCACTGACAATATTTTCCCTGTCGCCTCCATTTTATTCCTGTTCCTCTGTATGTGTTCGTATCCCCACCAGAACACGCAAGCCATTGAGGTGAGAGGATTTATACAGAATACACACAGATGTAATGGCATCAGGTCAGAATGATGGCAGAATTCACAATTCACATCAGGTCAGGTGAGAAATGTAGAGACAGCCCAGTGTTCCTAAAATGGCATTTATCACTCTATGTACCACTTCAGCCTGAGTACGACCTACGAGCCTAGAGTCATGGTACTGTAGGGTAAGCTAACTGCCCTCCTCTTCCTTCCCTGCATTCCTGGTCAATTTATCACAAGAATCATTTAAAGCAAGTCATCATTTTTCTTAAATAACACATGCGGACCTTAAACACTTGATTGTTTAACTAGAAGCGTATAAATGGGGTTCAGTTGTTGGCCAATCTTTCTGGGTCAGGGATGAAGTATTTTCATGAAGTGTGGGTCTGTGGATTGGGGTCGAGGGAGTTTTTGCCTTTATCTGACCTGTGAAGCATGGTCTCAAATGCCCAGTTTGGTTGCATTGAAGTGAGGCTTTTAAAGACAACCCGTGGAGCAATGGGAGGGCAGAATCCTACAGTTGTAGAACTTCTTTCCCTAATCCTGTAGTTGTTTTGTTCACTCGGTTCGAGAAAAAAAAAAATACGTGATGCAACTTGCCTTTAAAGATATCTTTCCAAAATATCCAACTTAGAGAAACAACAGCCCTCTTTCTTCCCACAAACATATTTCATGGGTTCATATAATTTTTATATCTTTAAGGATTTATCTCTTTATTTGAGAGAGGGAGCGAGTGCTCATGTGTGCGAGCATGAGTGGGGAGAGGGGCAGAGGCAGAGGGAGATAAACAGATTCCTGGCTGAGCAAGGAGCCTGATGTGGGGCTTAATCCCACTACCCTAAGATCATGACCTGAGCAGAAATCTGGAGTCAGTCATTTAACCAACTGAGCCACCCAGGCGTCCCAGTTCATAAAATTTTCAAATTGCAATAGACATAACAGGTTTGATAACAAACATGAGTAACTCGTAGTAAGCATGTGAAGTAAGAACGAAGGGTCTCAATATACCCGGACAATACCTTGCTATGAGAGTTCAGCATTCCCTGGGTGGTCAGAGAGTTTTGCTTGTTGTGTGAACATCTGACAAGTACTAGTCTAACCAGTGAGAGAGAAAACGAGAGAGTTTCTAGTAGAGAAGTTGCTTAGGAGTGTTTATCCTATGAGATTCCTGAACCTCTTTTTTTTTTTTTTTTTTTTTTTTTTTTCTGAACCTCTTCTTAATTCCTGGGCTCTTCTGACACTGATGACCTGCCCATTCTGGGGGAAACAAAACAAAACAAAACAAAACAAAAAAAGCAAAACACAACTTTACCAAACCTTTCATCCAGGCAAATGGGCCAACTTTCAGCTTTGTGGGCTCTCCCTGGAGAACCAGCTTTCACACGGAAGAGGAACCTTTCCTGACTTTGAGCGAGACATTTCATGTTCTTTGTTCTTCCTGTTCCCCAAGGGGGTCTCCGATATTTTTTTTTTCTTCTTATTTCAAGTGGGATTTTTAAGAATCAATACATAGTATTTTTTACGTAGTATCTGAGTTTCTCAGAGTTGAGGTTTCAGATAAATGCAAAATATTGTCCAGTACGTATGACTGTGAAAATAGGGTTGTGCTTTTCTTCCATAAAAGAGGACACAGATATAAAAAAATATCTTTATAGCTCGGCTTATGTGTTCTTTAGCTGCCTTCTCTGCTTTGAGTTAAGAGGTTGCCTTGTGGCTGTACCTCTTTAGAAATTTGATCTCAGTTCTGCGCTTGTTCTCCCCTACAAAATAAATGTTGACTGGTATTGTAAACTTACGTCCAAATGTAGACCCTTCACCCACTGTCCACACCAGCAGCTGAGACCATGGACGCCTTCCTTGTCTCCCGTGTCAGCCCATTGTCGACACAAACCCTTGTCTCAAGAATCTAGCTGTTTCTCACCATCACCGTCACTATAGCATGATCGAAGCCCGTATCCTGTCTCCCCTTGCTGGATTCTCTGCCTTGGCCTGGCCCCTTTGAGTCTATTCTCAAAATAGCAGCTGGTGGGACGCTTTTAAAATCTGATTCAGATTGTGTCACTCCAAGACTTACAAGACCCTGTAAGCAAACCACCTGCACTTCCTTTACCTTTCTCCCTCTTTCCTCTTTTGCGTTTCCCTCCAGTTCTGGGGACTTTGCATTTGCTGTTCCTTTTGTCCAGAACACACTGTTCCCCCAGTTATACTGCTTTCTCTCTCACGTTTCTCACGTCTCTGCAGGAATATCGCCTCAGCTCCACATCTTGCCACCCTGTGGTTCACCCTCACTCCTTATCCTGCTGTATTGTCTTCATAGCATTGATCGCTATGTAGCATTTATTCATTTAGTCCCTTCCTCTGCTGACATGAGGGCAATGTCCTGTTCCTGCTGCATTCCCAACATCTGGAATGGTTGTGCCCAACTTTTAGTAGGTGCTTAATAAATACCGGCTTCGCTGAGATCTTTCTATGAACAGAATTGATAAATTCTAACCCAGTTGATCGATCGATCGATCTATTTATATCTATCTCTATCTATTTATAGATAGATAGATAGATGTATGTGTGTATAAATATATATATATATATATATATATATATATATATATATATATATATGGTCCCTCTTGCTATAACCTCCAGTTTTGTACCGTTTAGCTCTAAGGAAATTTCGGAAAATGCTTTTTAGACCACAAGCCCAAGAGAATGTGATGTACTGATAGTCCAAAGGTCTGGGATTCCATGATGTTATTTTTAGAGTCACTGCAGGAGACAAGGGGACTGTTGTTGCAAATCAAGACTGGAGGTTTTCACCTGGTGTCTTTCCTCTTTCCAACTTGGATCATTATTTTTATGCTTGCCTAAATCCTTCCTGTCATTCCAGTTAGAAAATTTAGCTTTGTTCCCCTCTCCTTAACCCTCAGTTAAAAGGCTTAGCCAACGGATCTTGGCATTTCTTCCTCAAACATATGTGCCTTTCGGTAATAGGTGACTTAGATATGCAGCTTACCGTGCCTGGGAATAAAAGCAGCCACGTGAAGAGATATTTTCCAATCTTTTTCTGATCTGTAATAATACTTCCCACCCCCCGCCCCCGGCTCATCCTCATCTCTTTGCAAATAACATGGAGCATTGTGACTGCGTTCCTTAGAAAAGCAACTCGGTTTCTCTACTGCATTTTTTTCTCTCTCAGAATGCAACCAGCTTGGAAGGATTATGTCTCTGGCTTGTTGAAGGGAGTTCAGATGTCTTTCATTAAGTTACAGCTGGCGCTGCACAGCAAACTGAAATCACAGAGTCACTGTACATAAGATGGAAATGCAGCCCTCATTTAAAATCCCCAAAAATAAGTGTGTTATTTTATACTAAGTTGAATTTTCCTTTGATTACAAAAATAAGCTGTTTTTATGAGGTTCAAAATGCAAAGATTTGGACTGAATTTAGACAATTTCCAGACTGCTCATTATACTTCGTGCAGGTTGTAAATATTTGGCAAACTCTATAAATTATGCTTTGTAACCAGGTCCTCAAATAAGCCCATGAAAAAGTACTATAGAAATTAAATGAGAAAAATGTTACATGTTCTCTTTCGTGTACAAAAAAGATAAAGTCAGGTAGTTTATTAGAGGTAATAAAATCTTATTTTAGTAGCTTGGGTTGAAGGCCAAAACCACTTTGCTGAATTTGAATTACGTTGAATGAAAGGCTAACTGCAAAGTTTCATGGGAAAGGCCCTGCAGAGCCTCCCTCCCCTCATCTAGGTTTTCTCTTTCCTGCCAAACACAGAGCTTGGAGAGCCCCTACATAATGCAAATTTACCCAATCCCAGAAGTCTGGAATTCTGGAGGCTGAGCCCCATAATCTCTCTTTTAAACTAACCTGCTGTGGGATTCTCAAGCAGGGTGAAGTGTGAGTCCTGTTGGTTTAGTGTATAAACTAACCTGCTGTGGGATTCTCAAGCAGGGTGAAGTGTGAGTCCTGTTGGTTTAGTGTACTTTTTTTTTTTTTTTTTTTTTTTTTTTTTCTGAACCTCTTCTTAATTCCTGGGCTCTTCTGACACTGATGACCTGCCCATTCTGGGGGAAACAAAACAAAACAAAACAAAAAAAGCAAAACACAACTTTACCAAACCTTTCATCCAGGCAAATGGGCCAACTTTCAGCTTTGTGGGCTCTCCCTGGAGAACCAGCTTTCACACGGAAGAGGAACCTTTCCTGACTTTGAGCGAGACATTTCATGTTCTTTGTTCTTCCTGTTCCCCAAGGGGGTCTCCGATATTTTTTTTTTCTTCTTATTTCAAGTGGGATTTTTAAGAATCAATACATAGTATTTTTTACGTAGTATCTGAGTTTCTCAGAGTTGAGGTTTCAGATAAATGCAAAATATTGTCCAGTACGTATGACTGTGAAAATAGGGTTGTGCTTTTCTTCCATAAAAGAGGACACAGATATAAAAAAATATCTTTATAGCTCGGCTTATGTGTTCTTTAGCTGCCTTCTCTGCTTTGAGTTAAGAGGTTGCCTTGTGGCTGTACCTCTTTAGAAATTTGATCTCAGTTCTGCGCTTGTTCTCCCCTACAAAATAAATGTTGACTGGTATTGTAAACTTACGTCCAAATGTAGACCCTTCACCCACTGTCCACACCAGCAGCTGAGACCATGGACGCCTTCCTTGTCTCCCGTGTCAGCCCATTGTCGACACAAACCCTTGTCTCAAGAATCTAGCTGTTTCTCACCATCACCGTCACTATAGCATGATCGAAGCCCGTATCCTGTCTCCCCTTGCTGGATTCTCTGCCTTGGCCTGGCCCCTTTGAGTCTATTCTCAAAATAGCAGCTGGTGGGACGCTTTTAAAATCTGATTCAGATTGTGTCACTCCAAGACTTACAAGACCCTGTAAGCAAACCACCTGCACTTCCTTTACCTTTCTCCCTCTTTCCTCTTTTGCGTTTCCCTCCAGTTCTGGGGACTTTGCATTTGCTGTTCCTTTTGTCCAGAACACACTGTTCCCCCAGTTATACTGCTTTCTCTCTCACGTTTCTCACGTCTCTGCAGGAATATCGCCTCAGCTCCACATCTTGCCACCCTGTGGTTCACCCTCACTCCTTATCCTGCTGTATTGTCTTCATAGCATTGATCGCTATGTAGCATTTATTCATTTAGTCCCTTCCTCTGCTGACATGAGGGCAATGTCCTGTTCCTGCTGCATTCCCAACATCTGGAATGGTTGTGCCCAACTTTTAGTAGGTGCTTAATAAATACCGGCTTCGCTGAGATCTTTCTATGAACAGAATTGATAAATTCTAACCCAGTTGATCGATCGATCGATCTATTTATATCTATCTCTATCTATTTATAGATAGATAGATAGATGTATGTGTGTATAAATATATATATATATATATATATATATATATATATATATATATATATATGGTCCCTCTTGCTATAACCTCCAGTTTTGTACCGTTTAGCTCTAAGGAAATTTCGGAAAATGCTTTTTAGACCACAAGCCCAAGAGAATGTGATGTACTGATAGTCCAAAGGTCTGGGATTCCATGATGTTATTTTTAGAGTCACTGCAGGAGACAAGGGGACTGTTGTTGCAAATCAAGACTGGAGGTTTTCACCTGGTGTCTTTCCTCTTTCCAACTTGGATCATTATTTTTATGCTTGCCTAAATCCTTCCTGTCATTCCAGTTAGAAAATTTAGCTTTGTTCCCCTCTCCTTAACCCTCAGTTAAAAGGCTTAGCCAACGGATCTTGGCATTTCTTCCTCAAACATATGTGCCTTTCGGTAATAGGTGACTTAGATATGCAGCTTACCGTGCCTGGGAATAAAAGCAGCCACGTGAAGAGATATTTTCCAATCTTTTTCTGATCTGTAATAATACTTCCCACCCCCCGCCCCCGGCTCATCCTCATCTCTTTGCAAATAACATGGAGCATTGTGACTGCGTTCCTTAGAAAAGCAACTCGGTTTCTCTACTGCATTTTTTTCTCTCTCAGAATGCAACCAGCTTGGAAGGATTATGTCTCTGGCTTGTTGAAGGGAGTTCAGATGTCTTTCATTAAGTTACAGCTGGCGCTGCACAGCAAACTGAAATCACAGAGTCACTGTACATAAGATGGAAATGCAGCCCTCATTTAAAATCCCCAAAAATAAGTGTGTTATTTTATACTAAGTTGAATTTTCCTTTGATTACAAAAATAAGCTGTTTTTATGAGGTTCAAAATGCAAAGATTTGGACTGAATTTAGACAATTTCCAGACTGCTCATTATACTTCGTGCAGGTTGTAAATATTTGGCAAACTCTATAAATTATGCTTTGTAACCAGGTCCTCAAATAAGCCCATGAAAAAGTACTATAGAAATTAAATGAGAAAAATGTTACATGTTCTCTTTCGTGTACAAAAAAGATAAAGTCAGGTAGTTTATTAGAGGTAATAAAATCTTATTTTAGTAGCTTGGGTTGAAGGCCAAAACCACTTTGCTGAATTTGAATTACGTTGAATGAAAGGCTAACTGCAAAGTTTCATGGGAAAGGCCCTGCAGAGCCTCCCTCCCCTCATCTAGGTTTTCTCTTTCCTGCCAAACACAGAGCTTGGAGAGCCCCTACATAATGCAAATTTACCCAATCCCAGAAGTCTGGAATTCTGGAGGCTGAGCCCCATAATCTCTCTTTTAAACTAACCTGCTGTGGGATTCTCAAGCAGGGTGAAGTGTGAGTCCTGTTGGTTTAGTGTATAAACTAACCTGCTGTGGGATTCTCAAGCAGGGTGAAGTGTGAGTCCTGTTGGTTTAGTGTACCAAATGGACTTAGTCTGAAATTGACAATGACTGTGAACTCAAATAATTATTTTGTCAAATTGACCACAGCAAACAGGTTAATCTGTAGACCTGTGGATTCCACTGGCTTAGTCATTGTTCAGAATTCCCTAAGAACACCCAAAAGCACCATTAAAATGAATTCGTGCCCGTGACCTAGCAATAGCTTTGTTTCAGAGCACTCCCTGGCACAATGATGTTTCTCAACACAGAGTTTTGTTCTGTGTTGTTTTTTTTTAAGATTTTAAAGATTTTATTTGACACAGAGAGAGATCACAAGTAGGCAGAGAGGCAGGCAGAGGAAAGGGGAAGCAGGCTCCCCGCTGAGCAGAGAGCCCAATGCAGGGCTCAGTCCCAGGACCCTGAGATCATGACCTGAGCCGAAGGCAGAGGCTTAACTCATTGAGCCACCCAGGCGCCCCTCGGCACAGAGTTTTAATGGCATTGTCTGTGCCAGTGGTTCTCCAAGCCTGGTCCCCAGACGAGCAGCTCCAGCAGTCTCTGGGAACTGAATCAGAGAGGCGGATTCTCAGCCCTACTGAATCGGTAACCTTGTTTTCATGAGCCTTCCAGATGGTTCTGGGGTACACTCATGTGTGAGAAGCATTGCTCAGTAAGGAGCATCTAGATCCCGCTCTGTTAAAGAACTACCACTGACTCCCTGGGCTGTCCAGGCTCTCCTGAGCCAATGTCCACTGAATGCGGAAGTAGCCAAATTGTAAATCTCAGCTTCTTATCTCCCAAGACCCGATACACTGATTGATTGAATTCTCCCCCCACCCCCATCGCTTCCGTGGGTTTTGAGGCTCCACTCTGGGATGAGACGTGTGTGCGTTTTCACGTTTCTGAAGCTGAAAGTTGGCCTGTTCTTGTTTTGTTTTCACTTTAAACCATTTTGAATTCCTGTGAAGCGAAGCAGAGAGGGCCAGTTAAAAGGCCTGCTTCAGGACAGAGCTGTGAATCAGCAAATGAGCGAGTGGGTGTTGTAAGCTTCAATGCCCCCATCCCACCTGGGCGATCACTTCTTGCAAATGAAGATAATGGGGTTCATTTGACTTACTGCTGGGTTGAATTTAGAAACCACCACTCTCTGTCTGCCTTCGGAGGGAGGGCTGAGATCATTGGTTCATCTGTGGAGTGGGTGAAACTTGTCTCCGTGGGCCACCCACGACCACCTTCCATCTCTGTGGCTCCCTTGGTTCTCGTCCTGCTTTTCAAGACCATCTGTTCCAGAACTCAGTTCTTCTGTGTCTCCTCGGTGGCACACTGTCAGCCCTAACTTCGTAGTTTCTCCCTGTGATAACCAAAAGTAGTAGTTCCTTTAGACCATGAGTTGCAACCCCAGGTGCCTGTGGGAGAGATGAAGTTGATTTGAATAATGAAAAAGTACCAGGTGAAGACAAATAAGGGATGGTAGAGACGGTAGCAAGTTGGAGTGTCCATACACCCTCGGGAGGTGGGGGGGGCAACATCTATCTGTCTCCAGTCAATTTTCCAATGATATAAGAATATACGCCTTGAGGTTGTTGGATGGTTGAAGATGGTGGTGTGTTTTCCATGAGATACTGGACATCTGGATTTATTTTTACATGAAATCTCCTGATGCTAAAATGTTGACAAATATATTCATTTTTAAGCACCAATGTGCCAAATGACAGACTCTCTGTGGCTCATTTACAACCTTAGCTGTAGACATCAGCCAGCATGCCGCATGAAGGCACTTAGAGTAAGATAAATACTAATATTTACCTAATGTGTTTACTTTGCTGGCATTTTAAATGAAGATGCCTGGTTTTTTGGGTTTTTTGTTTTTGTTTTTGTTTTCCTTTTTACCTTCTTTTATCCAGCTACTCATCCAAGAATTACTTTTTGATGATTCTAAGCTTGGATAAATCATTTCCAGTACATGGGATTTTTTATTCTCATTGATAAAAGTAAGAAGTTAGGGCACCTGGGTGGCTCAGTGGGTTAAGCCTCTGCCTTCGGCTCAGGTCATGATTTCAGGGTCCTGGGATGGAGGCCCACATGGGGCTCTCTGCTCAGCAGGGAGCCTGCTTCCTCCTCTCTCTCCCTGCCTCCCTGCCTACTTGTGATTTCTCTCTCTGTCAAGTAAATAAATAAAATCTTAAAAAAAAAAAAAAAAAAGGGAAGTTGTACCAAGTGACCCTGGAAGTTATTTTCTCCTCTAAGGATTCAGGACTCTCTTTGCAAGAGAAAATATACTAGATGCCAAGGAGGTTGTGGCTTGGTTGCTTTGGAGGACATTTGTATCTAGGTAGACGTCCCTAGCTTAATGTGGGTTACATCACCCTCGCCAAAGCCAGTCCTCACACTGCTAAGAAAGGAGGTTTTGTGGTCAGACAGGGAGAGGGGAGAAGTTTTTTCATAAAAGAGGCAGGACTTGCTGCTGGTCCCATTATGGTGATGTCTACAGTGTGCGGTCCGCCAGAAGACAGAAGGCCGTGCATAGGGGCATGTGATAAAAATTTGAAAAAAAGCCTCATCTTCCCCACAAAGGAAACCCCATTCCCAACTCCCTGCAACCCCAGCCCAGACACCCCAGTGTGCCTTTTGAATTCACACAATTTTCTTCTAAACACAGTTGGGCTTGTGCTGTTTATAGAGTTTCATGTACTGTATTTCACTTAAAATTTTTATCACATGTATTTTCTTGATCCTTACAGTGTTTTTCTTGGGCTTTGGTATAATTATAAATCCCCACGATCTTGGAGGTGGATTTTCTTGGTGTTGCCCAGTCTTCCTCAGAAAACTTCTAGCCCCCTGGGGGCTTCTGAGCAGAATGCAGGGGCTTCTTGGGAGACAGGTTTTCATTGCAGGGGGTGGGGGGCGGGCGGGTAGAGCTCTCTCTGCTGTGTGTCATGAACTTGACAGGTTTCCTAGGAAGAGACTCTGTGCTCTAGGCCTAGCCCCAAGCAGCTCATTTTGCCCTAATTGTGAGTGTTATCAAATGACTCCACCAAGGGAATGCAAAATGAGTTCCTCTATTTGTTCCAGAAGCATAATAGGAGGTTGGGATTTCACCTTTTGGCCCTGAGAGAGGAAACTGTCACTAGCTTTAAATTGCTTCTCTACTTACCACGCAGCCCCAGGTCTCCCTGCTGGCAGAGATGGCCATAGTGAACAGAGTGTATGTGGAAGACGAGCTCACACACGCTGGTTTGTTTTCTTTAAAGAATAGGATACATGAGGAGATGGGTCGGATACCTCACCCCCTGAGTAATATGATCTAGAACAAGTTTAATAATCACAATGGGGGGCTGACAAAGTGCAGCCCAGAGCCAAACCCACCCGTCAGCCCAAGGTTGTATGGCCAGTGAGCTAAGAATGGCTTTGACATTTTTAAAGCGCTAATGAAACATAAAAACCATATAACACAGAATCACCGGCGGCCTTCTTAAAACCTAAACTACATATTTTCTGGCCCTTTACAGAAATGCTGACCAGAGATCCCCCATAATTAATAAGAGCAGCAGCCATGGGGTTTTTTAGTTTATATTGGATACCAGGTAATGTTCAAAGTGCTTGACCATATATTCTTCATTTCATTCTCACAGTAATCCTCTAGGATGGGCATGGTTGTTACTATTTTACAGAGGAAGAACTAGGCCCAGAGAGGTTGAGTCACTTGCCCAAGGTCACACAGCCCTTACGCGGCAGAGTCTTGAAGCCAAGCATTGGCCTTCCTCCAGATTCTGTATTCTGTCACCGCCTGGCGACTTCCTCCTGAACATTATAAAATTGTACACTACTTTTGAGGTAAAAGTTAATGTCCTTATCTGTGGGAGCTGAAATCATACACCAGGACTTCCCAAATGGGGGGGTTCTGCAAAATAGCCTACATGTAAAGGAGGCTCCCTGGTCAACGAAGCCCGAGAGGGCCTTGTTAGATTTCTTTACCGTAGTATTCCACGAAGCTGTAATGTTCTGGTGTGACTTTCCACACACAGGGGGTGGTATTGAACTATTTACCAAACTTTTTTGTTTCTTTGTTTGTTCTTGCCTATTGAAGGCACACACATGAAAACCTTCCAGAACTACTGCTTTGTTGGGGAGGAAAGTCAACAAGCAGTATCATAGAGGCATTCTCAGCCCCATAGTTTTCCAGAAGTATGAAAGCAGTGTCATCTAAACATTCATTGTTTCATCTTTTTTTCAAAAAGATTTTATTTATTTATTTGACAGAGATCACAAGTAGGCCGAGAGGCAGGCAGAGGAGGAGGAGGAAGCAGGCTCCTTGCCAAGCAGAGAGCCCGATGTGGGACTCGATCCCAGGACCCTGAGATCATGACCTGAGCCAAAGGCAGAGGCTTAACCCACTGAGCCACCCAGGTGCCCCTTATTGATTCATCTTTACATACATATGCTTTTGATTCCATTTTCCTGCTGCCACATTCCCCTCCCCCTCACACCACCTCCAGCCCCACACCTTTCTTGTTGCCTGGGAAGGTCAGGGGACTCGTCCATAAAACAGAGAAAGGTAATGAAACAAAAACGCACTGATTTAGATTCTTTTTGATATCTTGTATTGAAAATCCTAATTAGCTTATGGGAGTACCTCTCGATTTGATGCGCCCAACGAGGCCAGAGTTCACCAGAGGTTCCCTGATTTGATTATATTTATCACTGAGCTTCCGCATGGTGAGATAGCATTCATTTTGGCCTGGCTTACTTTGCCAACATCATCCACCAGTTCGTGTAGTAAGAGTATGACTTCAGGGGTTATAAGTACAGGTATCAGCCAGAGAAACAACTTCATGAATACCTTCTTTTTTTTTTTTTTTTTTAAGATTTTATTTATTTTATTTGAGAGAGAGAGCAGGAGCTGAGGAGGGGAGGGGCAGAGGCAGAGGGAGAAGCAGACTCCCTGCTGAGCAGGAAGCCTGACCTGGCCCTCCATCCCAGGACCTTGGGATCATGAACTGAGCTGAAGGCAGATGCTTAACAAACTGAGCCCCCCATGAATACCTTTTAATTCACCAGCTGTTTATGCTTTTCTTACCACCAGGACTTTGCAGATTTGACAATTGGACCCCCAAAGTCACTTTCACAAAACTGGCTTCTACCTGGCATAGGAGGGTATCCTGGTTTTCTTAAAATCTTGAAATTCTTCAGTTATTCTCACTGGGGTTTTGAATGTGTTCTGGAGTTTGTAGGAACGGAGGTGCTCTTTTAACCTGAGTCAGGAAAGAACATCGCGTATTACTTAAAGTCTGTAGGCACAAGTGAATGTAAGGCATTCATGTATTCTGAGTGTATAGCTGCGGTTAGATTTTCTTCGTGTTTCTTCAGCTAGGTCTGTTTACGAAATAAACTGACAAGAGAAAAATTAACAGAAAAGGCACACAAATTTATTCATTTTTCATTTTGTGTGCATGGAGCCTCACATGAGAAAGTAAATACCCAAAGGACCGGGGATATTTGGGGGTTTCCCTTCTGAGGGAGGGAAAGAAAGGAGGCAAAAGGCAACTTTCAGGAGAGCAAATGATTTTTTAGGAAAGATCAATGGGCCCTTAGGAAAATAGATAGACATGAAAATTTTGTGACAATTTCTGTCTGAGTGTGGTGTCACCGTTGCGTCTTCCAGAAGGGAAGGTTAGAGCTGCTCCTGGTTGGGGATTTTTGACAGTGGGATTCTTTCAGGGAAGGCCCTGCTTGTAGTCAGATAAGGGATTTCAGGAATTCGGATACCTTCAGCTCAAAATAATTTTTATACCAAAGTGGCATATTCTGGGTGGCTTATCATGATTCCTTCAACAGCATATTTATTGGAGTAGATACCTGGCATAAAATGTGATTATTTGAGACAAGGTTCTGTAGATGCACTAGGACATGTTTACAGGGGATCTGTAAAAGCCGGCTTAAGTGATGCAAAAGTTGTCTCTTGGAATGGTAATGAACAGAAACCCATTTGGTAGCGGAGTTCAACACTTGAGCTTCTGAGCGATGACCTAGAACAGCACAGTGTCCTCTCGTTTCTTATGACTATTTAGAGGTTCTTTTTGACCTAACTCTTCCCAGTGTTGTCAAGATAACCAGCCAGGCTGACAGACTGTTTTGACTATCTGTGAGTGACTAAACTAATCTTGACTAGGAAAGCACAGATATTATCCAGGCCCATCCACATTTGTCTTCTGCACACAGCCACACAAAACCCATCTATGGCAGCTTGGTTCCTGCCCAAATACTCCTTCCCCATGCTCTGCAGGTGACTGGAGAATCAGATGGCACTCAGTACCTTCCTCCTTTCACCTTGATCAGCTTTCCTCTGAGGACAGAGAACAGCAGATGAAAAACTTGTATTTTCTGGAAGACGCTCAGACCATGTCAAGAGAAAAGGGCCCCAGGTTGCTCTTCCCTTTTTCCTCACTCCTGTCTTGGTTCTGAGATTTGAAAATTTTATCAGAATTATTACCGACTTCCCAAGGGCCTTTGTGATTACCATGGAATTGTCACTCAACTGACCTTGGGTTTTTCTCTGCAAGATCCCCATGACTGTTTGGGCACTAGCTTCGGTCGGTCGTCACTGGTCATTATAGGCTCCTTCATTTCCCCTTCCATCGGGGGCTTATCAGCTGGATTGTATCTGGGATCGCAAGTTGAGCTTCTGCATTTTGTGTGGGATCCTTCAGCCTCTCCGTTATCTTCCCCTCTTCCCTCTCCCCCTCTCTCTCTCTGGATAGCAACGGGGGTGACTTTCAGGTTTCTCTGCCCGATTTGTTCTTGCAGTCAGTGCTGTCATTGTCTACCTGTTTGCCTGTCGTCCCCGGCCAGGAGGGAGGTTCCAGCACTGTCCCAGATCTGTCCTGATGGCTGACACTCCGTATGTCTACCTGTGTTTTTCTCTCCTTAGGAGAACCCGGAGGAAGTTGTTCACATGAAAGAGAAAACGGTTGTATTTTTTTCTTCTTAACGTGACGTAGAAATCGGTCTGTGATATCCAGACATTGGTAGATCTGCTCCCACATCATTTTAGAATGGATTCAGCATCTTAGAGGAGCACATTTGGAGAGTAAAATGTGATTTTGGCAGCGGGGTGGGGGGGTCGTCAAGTCCTGCATCAGTCACCAATCTCTCTGCTCTCCTGTGTCTGCCTCTGGGATTTGGTCATCCCTGGGCCAGGCTCTGCTTCAGCACTGGGGTGAAGGCCATAGGGACCAGGACTTTAAGAACACAGGCCCTCGGGCCCCACTTAGTCCTGCTGCTGTGTTGGTTCCAGCTCTGGTGCTCAGGCCTGTTCGCTGGACCGGTGGGGGCACAAGTACCCTAGTTCTGGGAAACAGACGTCTGTCTTGTTTCTGTACCATTCATTCACTCATTCATTCATTTTTTTTTAAGATTCTATTTATATATTTGATACAGAAAACACAAGCAGGGGGAGTGGCAGGCAGAGGGAGAGGAAGAGGCAGGGAGAGAAGGAAGCTGGCTCTCTGCTGAGCAGGGAGCTCCACACGGGACTCGATCCCAGGACCCTGGGATCATAATCTGAGCTGAAGGCAGACGCTTAAACGACCGAGCCACCCAGGCGCCCCTGTCGAAGTTATTCAATAAATGTTCTCACCAAAGCCCAGACTTCCAGATCCGACCTGTCCAGATGCTATGCTTCCCTCTCTCACAGTCCCAGGGAGCTGTTACTTCTAAGGGCCTTCCCGGGGGCCATCTCCTGCTGCCTGATGAGATCCTACAACATCACTGGCAACTAGATATGCTGGGGCTGGGGAATAGCCCTTGAGCCAGCCTCCTTCTGGGCACCAGTTCCGCTTTTGTGATGCTTGTAACTTTCTTTAAAATACTTGAGCACATACTGCAATTTTTGTGTGAATTTCATCCAAACAAGGGAGTGAAGATTTAAAATTCAAAGTGTCTCCCTTGGCAGTACTCTTAACCCTAAGCATGCTTAGTTAGCATTTAAGAACTTTGAATCAACAGCTCCTAGGCCATTCATTGTATATAAATTGTACCTCAATAAAATTGTTCAAAAAGCGAAACCAGACAAGTCGGTCCTCCTGTGGCCACCTCCACACGCTCTTCAGTTATCTTTATCCGTGATCAGTACCAGGTGCTCTGACACTAGCATCATGTGATTGTGGCATTAGAGGCACCTGCAGGGCCTGATAAAATGCAGGTAACTGGGCCCCTTCCCCAGCGTGGCCAAATCTGTAGATTTTAGATGGGGCCTGAGAGTTGTCATTTCTAATAATGCTTCTCTGGGATGGTCATGCTGCTGATTGGAGGGCCACTTGAGAAAAGCCGGCATAATGGAGAGTAGGACTGCTTTCTCATCGGTGGACTTCTTAACTGTGTACAAGATAAGTGATTTTTTTCTAGAAATGATGTCCAAACGCTGCTACTCTTGTGTGAACAGGGCACAGAAGGTCACGCCAGCCCCCATGGCCTGTCTTGGAAGATTGCAAGAAATGTAGACTCTTCAGCACAGACACTGTAGACCTATTAAATCCAAATCTGTCTTGAGAAAATTTCCCAAGTGATCCAGATGCCGGGTAAAGTCTGAAAAATACTGGCCTACACCAAATGTAGCACACGTGGTCTGGTTCAGTGGTCCTCCATTGTAGGTTCACATTAGAATTACCTACAGTCTCTAAAAGGTAGCTTGATGGTCCAACTGGGCTCAGATTGTTAATGAGAATCTCCAGGAGAGGCATCCAGGCTTCTGAAATGTCTTATAAGCTCCCCAGAGGCTCCTAAGGTACAACAAGTTCTGGGAACTACTAATCTGGTCTCTGAGTAATAGCCACACGGTATTGCTGTAACAGTTTACCAGCTGGAAATGGCTTTTGCTTGGCCTGTCTTTGAAATGGTCAGTATTGACAATTTAATGGCAACTGATACCTGACCCTGACAACTGAATTCATTTCCTTCCCCTTACATGAATAGACCCATTAGAGGAAATATGTAGAGTTCTACCTACAGTGTCTTTTCAGTCTAATAACACCCTTTAAAGCTCAAATGCCTCCCTGAAACCAAGTTTCTGGTTGAATATAAAGGTAGTTACGCCACTCTGATTCTTCCTCTGGAATTTTGTGAGATGTTGCAGTTTTACATCCTAGCACATTATAAAGAGTCTTATCTTGCCGCAACATTAGACCCTGTGGAAATCTTGGAACGCTTCATAGCTTGTCTCTAGTGCATGGTTTTAAGGGGGGAAAAATGAATTTCCCTCTACCTTTCTGGGTTCCTGGCTGAGACATCCACCTCTAATAAGAGAGAGATGAACGGGAGAAAAAGAAATCTAATTACGTGTGTACAGGAGCCCCCCAAGATACGAAAGGCTCTCTGATAATCAGGTAATTGAGGTATACTTGCCATCCTGAGCTAAGGAGAAAGGGGGCAAGGCCCTGGGGCTTCAGAGGTGAGGAAGACAATTCACAGGAAGATGAGAAAGGCAAATGTTTGGAAACAAATGATCGTCATGCCCTGTGGTGAAGACTTTATTGTGTTTAAAAAAAGAAGAAGAAGAAAAAAGAAAAAGAAAATAGTTATCTTTGGTAATAGCTCTCTTCCTGGTACAGGCCTCTATCTAAATTCTTTTAGGCAGTTAAGAGAGAGGTAAAAAGCTCTTCTTGAGTTTATCTGGCCTTGATTGTCTTCAGCTCAAAATAATGCAGTGCCAAAGTGGCACATTCTGGGGTGGCCCGCCCTGAACCCCATCAGTAAAACAAGTCTTATTACCAGAAGTCACAGTACAGTGGAATCAAGGCTGTATTTCAAGTTCTATAAATTCCTGGCTCATGTTGTTTGAGCAAATAACAAGGAAGTAACTGTTTAGAGCAATTGAACACCTTGAGAATAGCCAGCTGAGATCTGCCTTGACTTTTTCTGATCCCCATGTACTTAAACCAAAAAACCAAAAACAAAAGCTCTCCACGGGTCAGGGTTCATGAGTTATAGGTAACAAGAAGGTCCCATATTTTAAACATCTCAGAGGGCCCTGTCCATTGATTCTTTTCACAGCGTGGACATCAGGAAGGTGAAAGTCACTCCCTGCAATGTCTTGCTACCTCCTGTTTGCACATGTAGGATAGTGAACCCAAGTAGGTCACATGCTAGCAAATGCAGATTTGTTCAGCCCAGGTAGGGAGGGATAGGACAAAAACAAAGTAAGTCAGGAACTGGAGGGGAGCTCTTTCCAGAGCCCTTACTAGAAGACCGGATATCCCAGCCAAAGGCCCTGTAGGAAACCATCATCTCCCATAGGAAATGAAACCTGGATCTTCCTAGGTGGGCAACAGAAGTAGATACTCCAGGTGTGTGTGTGGGGTGGGGGGCTCTTCTAGATCTGTGCTTCTCAAGCTGGGGTGTGCACACACGTGCCCCTGGGATCTTATTAAAGGAGGATTCTGACCCAGTGGGTCTCGGTGGGATGAGACCTAAGATTTTGTGGTTCTAACGAGCAACCTGGACATGCTGATGGTATTGGTCTAGGAGCCAACCTTTTGTCTGAGTGGCTTGGGTTCAGAACGGTGCCTTTATATGCAGATTTGCAAAAGAGCCATTTGGAAAGCTCATTTCAACACAGGTTTCTCTTCCCCAGTCCTAGAGACAGGTTTCATAGATAGGGCCTACTGTTTTGCCTTTTAATGATTCCCAAGTGACGCTGTTGTCCTGGACTACACCCCGAGTAACAAGTCTGTAGTTAACTTGGAGCAGACTTAGTTTAGATGCCTCTGCCACTTCCACCAGTAGCCTCCTCTTTGAGAGCGAAGAATCACCCACCAAAGGATGAAGGGGGGTGCCACTGAGTGTTCCCTTTGGAGAAAAAAAAATCACATAGCACACTTGGAGAGTGTCACAGGGTCTGTGTTATTTTTTTACTTTGACAACATGCTGTTTTGACTAAAGACTGAAAAGGACGCTTCTGGAAAAAAACCTAGAGCTAAGATGGAGTTAAAAGAACATCAACTCTACCTGACGTGGTACGGACTAGCAAGTAATGGGACTAGTTATTTTAGGATGACAAAGCTATATGTACATAAAAAAAAAAAAAGGCTTAGAGTTCAAATACCAAAATGTTGTCAGTGGCTCACTCTTGACGTCAGTAGGAATCTGAGGTGATGTTTACTTTTTGCTGTATACTTTCTTGCTTTACATTCTTTTGCAAAGGACATTTGAATACTGGTTCCCTAACCTTTAAAAAAGCAAACAAACAAAAAAACCTATCAAATATTTTTAAAGGGAAAAGGGAGGTATACACCCTGTAAAAATTCATAATTTTTTGGTTTCGTTTTGTTATGTCTATGCCCTTCAGCTGCTTTTTTCAGTGGGAACAGGATTGTTTTGTCTTTGACAGTCCAGTGCCCCCCCGGCGGGGGCGGGGGAGGGTTGCAAAGGAGACCGCTAAGGGCGAGGCCATGCCCTTTGCCTGGAAAATGGACGCAGGCCTGTATGGCGAGAACAAGGAGTCCCAGAGGGGAGGTTCTAAGTCCCTAGGAGGAAATGAGAGGCAGCTTCTCTTCCTCCCTCCTTTTCTCCTAGCCATCCATCCAAGCCCACAAGAGTCCCTGAAAGGACCTTTCTTGCCTTTCTCCTAAGATGGGCTGAAATAAGCTTTAAGTTATTAGAAAAGATCGAAGACATGAAGAGAACAACCTGGTGGGAACGGGGAGAAACTGCTGATTTGGACGTCTGAATCCAGTGAATCCCTTAGGCTGGTTTTCCTGCCTCCAGGCTGCATGGGCCCACTCAGCATGGCCGGGCCAGAGGGAAGCACCCAGCGTAGCAGGAATCCTATCACCAGCGTGTCACCCTTGAGCCAGTGAGCGTGCGCAACATGTGTCAGGGAATGATCCTTCTAGAAACATGCAGTCCTGGGCTTGAAGTTGCACCTTTTGGGGCATTACATAGACTGTCAATGTATGTGCTTATTTCCAGCAATTCAGGGAAACATACCTAAGTCATAGTTTTTTGTTTTATTTTTTCTTCTGTTCATCTAGAAACATTCAACGAAGTTTCTTTGTATCCAGTTCACCCCGGGTGCAACTTTTCCGCTAAACTCTAGGGCTCTACTGACACCTGCTGGCATTTCATCTACTTTGTTACAAACAGCAAAACAAACCACTGAACATTATTTCCTAAGGTCTCTTGACCTTAATATGCTAGGTGTCCATCACCTGGGAGACGGTAGAGAAAAGGAATGGCTTGATGGGACTTTTCCATGTCATGGAGGGAGAAGTGTGAACCAGCCCTAAGGACGGGCAGACAACAGACTTCTGACTGCCTCTCAGCCCCGTGCCAGCTGCTCTGTGATCTTGGGCAAGGCCCTTGATCCTCACTTCATCATCACAAAGAGAAGAAGCCACAATCTCCCCGACCCTGGTGCCCTTTAGGGCCTAGGAGGATTCTAGTGGCATTTCCTACTAACTAAAGCATGAATACTGTCCCTGGAGTAGTGACCTTAAAGGTCACTCCCGGAGACCTTTCTGTCACAATAAACAAGATTTCTTTACCAGCATTACATTTTCAAAAGATGGATGAGTTGTTTAAACCTCCTCAAAGTCTGGTATCTCTGTAATTTATTTTTAGGAACAACTAAATTAAGATGCTCAGAAAAAAGCCAGTGAACAGTCTCAGAAATTGCCCAGTTCTTTGCCCTAGGAAACCATGGACTCTGTTTTGTGTTTTGGGACATGTAACAAGCCTTCAGGTTGAGAAAATGCTACCCAGTGAATGCCAACCTAGTTATTTACGTTTTTCTGTCTCCTCTTGGGAAACTGTGTGAGCCTGTGGTTTGTTAGACCAACAGCAGGCTATTTGATGGTCCCCAGGGAGTTATAGTCCCATATTTAGCCTGACAGAGGAAGTAAAGCCTGATGATGAAAATAATAAGGCATTTCTTTAATTCTACTATTGCCTTTCTTCCTCCTCTCTCACAATCCTGGTGTCACCATCATGAGGCTTTCAGTGCTATTTATGGTCCTCAGGAAATGGCCTTTTCTAGTTTTGGAAGGAAACTGACCTCTTTTGGCTCCTAAGTCCTCCTTCAGAAAACTGTTAGGTATGACTGGAGCATAAAGAGGAAAGCCAGAACTCTCCATTAGACTCCTACCCGTTAGGATGACTATTCTCATAATGAAAAAAACAGGAAAAACAAAACAAAGCAGGTGTCGATAAGGACGTGAAGAAATTGGAACCCACATGCACTGTTGGCGGGAATAGAAAATGACACGGCTGCCATGGGAATCAGCGTGGTGGTTCCGCAAAAAAAAAGAAACAGAATTACCATAGGATCCAGCAATTCTGCCTCAGAGTATATACCCAAAAGAACTGAAGGCAGGCACTTGAAGAGATATTGGTACACCTGTGTTCACAGAAGCATCTATTCCAATAGCCACCATTAATCACGGTAGCAACCCAGGTGTCCATCAATAGATGAATGAAGAAGCCAAAATGGTCTACACAGCCAACGGAATATTATTCAGCCTTTACAAAGAAGGAAAGTCTGACACATGCTGTGAACTGACTGAGCCTTGAGGACATTATACCAGTCCACTTGGTCAAAGAGCAAATACTCTATGATTCGTTTTTTTTTTTTTTTTTTAAGATTTTATTTATTTATTTGACAGAGATCATAAGCAGGCAGAGAGGCAGGCAGAGAGAGAGGAGGAAGCAGGCTCCCCGCTGAGCAGAGAGCCCGATGTGGGGCTCGATCCCAGGACCCTGGGATCATGACCCGAGCCGAAGGCAGAGGCTTAACCCACTGAGCCACCCAGGCGCCCTATGATTCGTTTTTATGAAGAACCTAGGAAGGGCAGATTCATAGAGACAGAAAATAGAATGGTGGTTGTCAGGGTTAGGGACGGAGAAGAAAATAGGGAGCTGTGTAATGGAGACAGAGTTTCAGTTTTGCAAGAAGAAAAGAGTTCTGGAGATGGATGGTGGTGAAGGTTGCACAACATTGTGAATATTATTTAATGCCATGGAACTGTTCACTGAAAAATGGTTCTGACGATCAATTTAATGTCACTTGCATTTTATCACAGTGAATTAAAACCACACAAACGTTACAGAACTCAGTCTTTACCTCTGGCCCTTGCAAGGACTAAATCACTAGTCCACGTTAAAAAACCTGGTGATATTGGGGCGCCTGGGTGGCTCAGCAGGTTAAGCCTCTGGCCCCATGTTGGCTTTCGAGCTCTTGATATGTGATGAGTGAAATGGAGACACCGAACTATACCTTTATTCAGTTTCCATTTAAACAGTCACATGTGCCTAGTGGACAGTGCAGGTAGGCTATATGGCTTTACTACTCTCTATCCCCAAATATGTTCCCTTCCTCAGCACAGAGCTACAGCAGTCAGACTATAAACCAAAGAAGGTAAGATACTGGCTTTTGTGGAGGCCTCTGCTCTGTTTCCACCCCCCAGTATCAATTTGCTGCAAAACATGTTTCCAAGGGTGTGGTTCTTTATTTTAGCAACTTGGTGTGGCATTCATTGGTATCAGTTATTGGACTCAAGGGCAGAGTTGGCCTTAATTCATAGGCCAACATTTTCTAATAGAATGTCCTTACGAGACCCAAATTCCTTTACTGCCATGTACAGTCTTCCTTCACGTTTCCTTGTAAATCCATGGAGTGATGTTATGAACTAAAACTGAGGTCCAAGCCCTTATACAGAAATTATGTAAGCCCTTTGCTGTTTGCGCTGGATTCCCCGGCAATCCGTGCATGCTTTCCTTTTTAAGGCTCTGCTGGACAACACAGACAGGTAAGCTATGTACCAAATTCTTAGATTGAAATAGAATCCCACGATAAAATTGATGAACCCCAAATGCATTCATCCTCTAAAAATGGGAATAGCTAAATATGTCATCATGTGTTGTATAACGTTGCTTGGAAATAATGAAGATTGCCAGTGGCTGAGAAAGGATTTCTATTTAAACAGGCTGGAAATAGAAGGTTTAACAAGTCAATCAGTGGGCAGCGTTCCTTTGTGACAACCCAGTGTTTAATGATGCTCTAGATGTTACATTTATCTTCATGGAAAGAATGAAAGCTGTTTATTAAAGAATAAAGTATGGCATGCAAAATGAAGATTGCTCTGTGGCAGGGAGGAGATAAAAGAAGAATTTACATTATTCTTATACTGAGTGGATACAGGCTGTCTAATAAAAACCACCATTTTCAGTTCCTGTGGATTTTGCTCACCAGGAATGCTTTTTCTCTCTCTTTCAGCAATGGGTAGAAGGACTGAGATCGATCATACACAACTTCAGGGCCAACAATGTCAGTCCAATGACCTGCCTCAAGAAACAGTGAGTTTTATTTACATCACTCTTTGTTCTTGGATGTTAAAAAGGAAAAGGTCGGTTTAGGACATGAAGGCTTAATATATGGCCAGGCGACATCATCCTTGTCTTCCCCTCTATGCTCCCGACATGGAGAAAAAGTTCCCGACACACACCTGGACTCTTCATGCCACTTGGCAGGGCACGTGTGATCAACCCATGGCCCAAACTGATAAGAAAGGAATGGTTGCTGGCAGGAAGGTGCTGGAACTCCACTGTCTTCTGGGTCCTAGGCCCAGACTGAGTGCTGGTAAAGATTTCTCCATGCCCCAGGCCATAGTTGGGTGCCATTGTAGCTGGAGCCTCTGTTGTGTGAGACTGAGAACTGGGGAGTGCGGCCAAGAGAAGCACTTCCAAGAGCTCCCTTTTCTAGTGTCAGAAAGGAGCACTGGCCCCAAGGACTGTTCAGCACTCAGTCAGGGATCTAAACGTGCGGGCCTTACCCCAGCTCACAGAATCCAAAATCCAGAGAGAGATCACAGTTGTAGATTTTTAACCCTTCCAAAGTTATTCCATTAGAGTGAAGTGAAAGTTACTCAAGTCGAAAGACCAGCCAAAGCCCAAGTCAGCCTGTTTAAAAATCAGGAATTTAGGGAGGAAGCAGGCTCCCTGCCATCAAGAGGCCATGGGCTGGCAGCTGTAGGTACAGAAGGGAACTATACTAAGAAATTATAGGAATAAGCCTGCACTCGCAAACAGGCCCAGCACCAAAGGTGTGAATCCTTGGACTGTCCAGCAGGAGGAATAGAGGGCAGCCCTCAGGCTACCTTCACCCTCACTTTTGGTCCCTTTGGCAGGTGCTTTAAGAGTACCAGTTGCAAATTTGTTATGCTCAGTGCAAGCACCCAAATTTCTAATTCATCTAGGGTTGCTGGGAAAAATACGGGACTCCGAGTGACATTTAAATTTCCAATAAAGTAATAATTTTTGAGTATAAGCATATCCTGGGCAGTATTTGGCACATACTTGTAAAAAAAAAAAAATGGTTGTTTTCTGAAATTCAGATTTAACCGAGGTTTCTGTATTGGCCAATCCTGACAACCATAAATTGATCTCACAGTGTATTATACTGTCTCTGGTTTTCAGAATAAATGTTCTTTGTTTGAATGAACTTTCTTTAAAAGTTCTTAGCTGGATTGAAGTGTTCCTCCTAGGAAACATTGAAACAGTGCTGTCACGGTTGTTTTCCAGCTGGATGAAATTGGCGTTTATGACCAACACGAATGGTAAAATTCCAGTTAGGAGGTAAGTCAGTCATTTCTGTCTGGGTTCCATACCCTGGGCCAACCCTTGTGATACCAGACCAAAGACAGAGCCCACCACAAGTGCTTGTTAATCGCTTTCACTAAAGATATTTCTGGAAGGTTGGTTTAAATCACTCCATCAAATGCTGTGTTCAGTTTGTAAAAGTCATTTGTGCATGTAAATTTGCATTTTTCCTCAGAATAGGTAGCATTAACTCTACTTCGACAAAGAACATCTGAAGATGTATTTTTTTAATTTTCAAGTTTTTTTAGGATTTTAATGTCTTTCATCTACTTACACTGAGCAACTATTAGCTAAAATGAAAGAAGTTTTTATTGTAAATTGTATTGTAGTGGAAGTGTGTAGACTGTGTCTCCACTGTGTGGAGACGTGATGCTTCTCTGTTTGGACCTTGTTCTTCCTCTGGTGGGCGGGGCACATGGACACCTTTGGCTTCTTGCCATTTGGTCTCTAAGTGTACTCTCCCTGCTACCACACACTCTTCAGAGCTGTCACTTTTCCCCCTTGCTCTGCCCAAGGTAATGGAATCAAGCATGAAGGAAACAGGGGCATCTGGATGGCTCAGTCACTTAAGCATCCGACTCTTGATTTTGGCTCAGGTCCTGATCTCAGGGAGATCAGGCCCTGTGTGGGGCTCTGTGCTGAGCGTGGAGGCTACTTAAAATTCTCTTTCCCTCTCCCTCTGCCCTTCTTCTCCCCACCCACCCCCGCCCCCGGCTTAAGCGCTTGATCTTAGAGATAAAATAAATAAATGAATCTTAAGGAAGAAAAGGATGGGGGTGCCTGGGTGGTTCAGTCATTAAGCATCTGCCTTTGGCTCAGGTCATGATCCCAGGGTCCTGGGATCGAGCCCCACATTTGGCTCCCTGCTCAGCGGGAAGCCTTCTTCTCCCTCTCTCACTCCCCCTGCTTGTGTTCCCTCTCTTGCTGAGTCTTTCTCTGTCAAATAAATAAATAAATTTTTTTTTTAAAAAATGCCCTGCTAGCACCCTTGACTGATAATTGTTGGCAAAGATACTTTACACTGATTCTTTTTTTTTTTTTTTTTCAAATCCTTTGCTCTGTTGAGCAACAGCAGGACAATTATTTTCATATATCCCAGCATTCTACAGCTACTGACCAACATATAGTACCTTTTTTCTTTAAAATCTATATTGAAGTAATAAGTCCAAACTTTGCACAGACAGCACTATGGATAACAGAAATTTAGGTTGGATCTGTTTTTACATACCTTACCATCCTGCTTTTTCTTCCAAGATAAGGCTCAGGAAATGGTTCTACAAAGTAGAAGACATAGATTGCAATCAAAGCACTTCTAAGTAGCAATTCTGGTTTCATTTATATGTATCCTTCTAATCAAGCCATTGTTAGACAAACTTGGAAGTTTTTTTATGGTTCAAAGATCTTTATGGGTATGTTCGCATCCAAAATTATTACCATCCTTTTGTCATTTTCTTTAGCTCGCTTTGACATGACCCCTTTGGTGCCTGCCAGCATTAACAGGTGTTTGACACAAGACATCTGTGACTCAGGGGCCGTTTGTTCAGAGTCGATGGAGAATTGACACCAAGCCAGACAAAAGCGGTTGAGTCTCCTGGTGGATGAGCTGCCAAGGGCTAGGTGGAAGTTGTTCTGAATGTTTTAATGGATATGAAGAGTAAACACTTTTAAAATGTCAACTTCATCGCTTTCATTCTGGAGTTCTGAAGATGGAAACTATTAGTATAGTGTACATATTGTTAGAAGGGATCTGGCTTCGTAGTTATTCCATAGCTTGGGAATGGCCCCTGCTCTTGAGTATAAGCTGAAATTTAATATCCAGGACGTTGCCCAAATGATTAATGAAGAAAGTCTTACTCTTTATCTCCCTCTCTTTTTACCCTCCTGTATATGAACTTACGTAGTCTTTCTCTCAAACTTACGAACTTGCACTCAGTATCGTCCCACCTAGACCAAGGCTTTGAAAGTCACTCTTTTCCTTGCCATTTTCTATTCCTTGTAACCTGGAGTTGGAACCAATGGCTAGAGAGTCGGGAAATGGTAGCCAGACAATAATTGTGGGCTCTGGCTGGAAGTAGTCTTAAAGGAGACTGTTGTGTTAAAGAGGGCTGAGAGCTTCCAGTATGGTCATGGCAGCCCAGCTCCTGTGTAATCCATCTATGTCCCAAAGGCTTAGCTTGTCTGTGAAGGGGGTAGGATTCTACTGAGGCTTGACTACATGAGCCCTCCCTGAATGTTTCCAAAGATGGTGTTAAAACCACTCAGTGAATTGTAGGCCCATCAAGGGCAAGGAAAGAGTGTGATTCACTTGGTTTCTAGAATCATTGCTGTCTTAGTCACCTGTAAAGTCTGCTGGAACATGGAATTGAACCAGAACTCTAATAGGACTGGGCACCACTCAAGCGTATTTGCTTTTGTAGCATTTCCTTTGGGGAAGGTGGTTTATTTTCACTCAACAAAAACTCACTGAGTACCTGTTAGCCATAAAGCCTAACTTGTACTTTGTGGGCATGGGGGTGTATAGCAGGGGTTGAATCAGTCACAGTTCTTGATAAATACTCTCCCACCAAATGCCTATGACGGTATCTAAAATGTCCCTAGGCTTTGATAAAAGCATTTCTCTCAGGAAGCCTGGGTGGCTCAGTGGGTTAAAGCCTCTGCCTTCAGCTCAGGTCATGATCCCAGGGTCCTGGGATCGAGCCCCGCATAGGGCTTTCTGCTTAGCGGGGAGCCTGCTTCCTCCTCTCTCTCTCTGCCTGCCTCTCTGCCTACTTGTGATTTCTGTCTGTCAAATAAATAAATAAAATCTTAAAAAAAAAAAAATGGCCTTTCTCTCAGGACCCTGCTAAAGGACATTCTCCTGGGCCTCTAATGTAACTGGAAACTCAAAGAATTCACCTTTGCACCCTAACCTGCCTTACCCCTGAGGGAATCCATTTTGAGGCCCAAGCTGTCCGATAGCTCTCTGGAGCTAAGGCCATAAAGGCCCTTTATTAGATAGACAGGGGGAATGGTCTTACTCTTATTCAACTTCCTTGCTCCTATTTTCCATCCTGGGTTTGGTTTCTTTTTGAATGAGGTGGGAAAATTCTTGGTGACATTGCCCCCTCAGGAAAGGGGGGCAGAGAACAAGCCCCTCTAGCCACATGGCCACCTCTTGCCTCTAGTTTTTGCACAGTTGTGTTGTTGGGCTCTGACTTTGCCTCACTAATATATTCCTACATGGATTTTCCACTCTCCTGGCACCGGACGCCCTGTTTTTTTTCTTTCTCTCTCAATCTTTTTATCTGTCCCCCCCCACCCCCACCCCAAGTACATATGCTTGGATCTCCTCCTCCTGCGAGACGTTCTTATTCTGCTTCCTATTTATTTCTTGGCATTTCAGCAAGTCCTAGCCAAAAGATTCTATTCCTGTACACTCTCCCCTTCCTTCCTGCCCTTCCGTCCCTCGACCCCACACCCAGTTCTGTTTCGCTGGAAAGGCTCAGGCCCTGTGCCAGCTACATTCATGGCCACGTTGATCAGTTCTCATCTCCTTGTTCATGCCTATCCGAACCTAACCAAGGCTCAAGTTCGCCAAGATACCCCTGAGATAGCGAGGTTGAGCATTTTCTCCTGCAGGCACACCGATTGTGAAGATGCTGGCTCCTTTGGCTCTCACATTAATACATAATTAAATGGAAAAAAAAGAGAGAGAGAGAGAATATTGAATAGCTACTTTCCCCTATTTTACAAAGGTCAGCTAAATTGCTTCTCAACCTAATTTAATGTATCCAAATTCCATGAACTCTAGAGAAGTGGGAAAGTGTGGACATAACACCGTCTACACTAGAAACCAGGTTACTCGATGTCAAATATGTACGCTCTACCATGTCTGTAGATGTGTTAAAGAGAATCCGTGGGCCTCCTTGGAGCCGAGTGCCGCTGTGTCCATTCTTAAAAATGAACTTCTCGAAGTATTCTTGGACCAAGTTTGAAACAATAAAGCTTTGAATGAACACATAACAATTCCTTTACCTAAAGTTAGCTCTCCCCAATCTATTTTGGGAAGCTGTACTGGGCACTTGAAGAGGTGCTCTCGCCTACTCATCCAGAATATTTGGCTCTCCATGCTTACATTGGGAGCCGACTTCCACTTAACGTGGATGGCGGAGTGTGTGACAGGGTTGGGCGTGGGGAGGTGCTCTTACAAATCCCCCCTGTGCTCACAGAGGAGGCTTTCCAAAGCCAAGCTTGCCACACGAAACAGCTCTACCCTCATGTCAAGGCTGGACTTGGCGAAATTAGAGTTTCAGTTATTAGAGTGACAGATTCCCCAGGCTTCCAGCCACAGAATGAATGAAGACTCCGTTGGTTGGCTAAGGCACAGCTCAGCCAAACTTGGATTCTAGGGTACCGGCTCCACCCCTCAATAGGTCATTCTGAGTGTCGCAAGTGTATTTATCAGAAGACAAACAGGCTCATTAAGGTGTTACCCATTTTACTAGCCTCGATGTATACCATACAGGATAAAGGGCGGCACCATTATTCAGAAATACCACGCATTAGGGCAGTACCAAGATTCTACTGAAACACTGAAGGAGTGTTCCCCTGTCCCCCCCACCCCCCCACCACACCTATCCCTTTCTCAGTAAAGTTCCTAATCTTTGAGGCAGCTGGCATTTTGGAGTAGCTCAAGGGTGCTTACTTAGCTTAAAAAAATGTAAGGACACCTGGGTAGCTCAGTCCGTTAAGCATCTGACTTCGGCTCAGGTCTTGATCTCAGGGTCCTGGGATCGAGCCTTGTTGGGGAGTTCCTGGCTCAGCACAGAGTCTGCTTCTCTCTCTGCTTTTGCCCCTCCCCACCCCCGCTCATGCTCTCCCCCTCTTTCTTAAATAAATAAAATGTTAAAAAAAAATGAAAAACTCACCTGATAGTGCATCTCAGCTGTAGTAAGTATGAAAGCAAAGTATAAGGGCCATCCCAGGCAGAGGCTGAAATTCAGAGGAGACTGTTTCTCCCCCCAAGCCTGGATAGCATCAACATGAGTTTTATTCTAGACCTATTCCATCTGCCACATTCCTTTTTCCTGAGAAAGTTATTCGGTAGGACCAACATTTGTCATTGTTTCGGTCCAACAGTATGTATGTCCAGGGCTTCTTGGGACACCCAGGGGGACACCCCTCTGAGAATCACGTTGCCTCGTGAGTGTAACCAGAGGGATATTGTGGGAGCTAGTTAGGGAAGTGAAAAATACCTAGAAATGAAAACTAAGTGTATTTTTCCTTCCCCCTCTCCCCCTGCCATCCTACAGTCCTGAGTATTGCTTGGATTTTTGCCTCACAGAAAACAGAATTAACAATAATTTGACTTTTTCTTCCCCCCTTTCTTTTCTGCCCTAGTATTACTAGAACCTTTGCATCGGGGAAAACAGAAAAAGTGATCTTTCAAGCACTCAAGGAATTAGGTCTTCCCAGTGGAAAGGTATTTATTCATTTAACCATGTGTTTCTAAAATGATTTTGTCTGTTTATGTTCTCATATGTAATAAGCCAGCTGATTTATGTTCAACTGACGCTATTTAGATTCAAAACTGGTTTCAGTCATGTAAAGTACAGGTAGCTTTCCCTTCTGCCTGCCTGCCTGCCTTTTGTTTTCTGGGCATTTTAAACTAAATGTTTTCAAATTCAAATAGTGTACTTGAAAATGTTTTTATCAGTTTTATTAAGAAAAGGAAACGACAGCCAGGCTGCTTTTTCATACAGCTTCTGGAAAACTCATTTTTTGAGAGACAGAGAGTAGGGAGGGGGGTGGCACACAGAGGGAGAGAGAATCTCAAGCAGGCTTCATGCCCAACGCAAAACCAGATGCTGGGCTCCATCCTAAGACCCTGAGATCATGATCCAAGCAGAAGTCAAGAGTTGGGTGCCCAACCAACTGAGCCACCCAGGCGCCCCTGGAAAGCTTCTTAGAGAGG
The DNA here is from genome assembly GCF_002288905.1 of Enhydra lutris kenyoni. Classification (NCBI taxonomy): domain Eukaryota; kingdom Metazoa; phylum Chordata; class Mammalia; order Carnivora; family Mustelidae; genus Enhydra; species Enhydra lutris. The sequence goes on from NW_019154090.1 coordinate 34,729,005, forward strand.
CCCATCCACATTGCCTTGACTAAGCACAATGTCAGACTGAACTGACTAATAGAACCAGTGCTTCAAGATGGCTGTAGGGTATTTTATAAAGCACCCCTCCCTCCACAAACCATTTGCGTTCCTGGCCCTTTGGATTTAGAATAATTGAAATTAATTTATGGACTGCAAGAAAGACTTAAGCCTGTAACTACTTTAACAAATCCAATCGGAAATACAAACTTCAGTATTGAGAAGTAAAATTTTACGTGGTTGTCCTGAGCTCCTTCATGGGGTCTTGTGAAAATTCGCAAGATAAGCCCAAGTAATCACTAGGTTGGATTTATTCAGCATCCTTTAGGCAGGCACTTACTTTTCCCTGTCAAAGAGAGAAAGAGGAAATATTCATTTATGTTTGTTTTATGGAGTGTTTCTCAGAGCGAGCCCAGCTGTAGTCAGTGAGTGTTTGAACACACAAGTTACGGCCGCCCTTGGTCACCGGAAACACCCGTTTACACACGGAGGGTGCTGTCAGGATGGCCTGGTCACAGCCGGGATTGGCCTTCTGGCTTCTTTCAGTAAGACTCAAAGATAGGGGCTCTGGGATCCCAGGTGGTCATTTGCTTTGCTTCATGATCCTGTAGATTCCTTCCCTCCAAGGAGAAAGAGGTTGCATGAGTTATGACACTCTTTTGTTCTTTACAGAACGACGAAATTGAGCCTGCGGCATTTACTTATGAAAAGTTCTATGAACTGACACAAAAAATTTGTCCTCGGACAGATATAGAGGATCTTTTTAAAAAAATGTAAGTTCTGCTTCTGAGAAAATGTCACGTTCTTGTCCCTTTAGACTTTTAAAACATTTTTTTGTGGTAATGTTTGAATATAGTATGTTGAGAGTCTCCAGGATTATGTAGCTAGGGTTCCATTTTTCACCCCGTAGCTTATCACTGTAAAAGTTCACTCTGAGTTTTTGAGAAACTTTTACAAAAATTAATGGCAGCATCTGGAACGATCTCCCCTCCGCCCCTTGCATTGGCTTTACTAACTACCTACAATTTTAACCTGCTCCTTTAGGTATTAACCCATTATGTGAACTAACTAGATTTGATTTGGAATGTTATTATGTTGTGGAAAAGTTCATTCATTCTAGTTATTTCAAATGGATGACTTACATGTTGTTTTTAAAGTAACGGCTTTCTATAATGCTAAAAGGAAGAATTGCAGACATTTTCCGTGAGCTAGTGGGAGTGTTTTCTTTCTCTTGTTGTTGGGTTGTTGTTGGTTTTTTTGCTTTTGTTTTTGTTTTTTGTTTTTTGGTTTTTTGGTTTTTGTTCTTACAAACAGTCTCTGGCCATTTTAAGAATGCACCACTACTTCAGGGTTAGAAGATAAGTTTAGAATTATCCTCAACAAATGTCAACATGTAAATCGTGCCTACTGTAGCATCATATACAAAAACTTACTTTTTCTAATAAATTTCTTTTCAGCAATGGAGACAAAACTGATTATTTAACGGTAGACCAATTAGTGAGCTTTCTAAATGAAGTAAGCTTTTTCATACATTAACTCCATAAAGTCTGTGTGCAGTGGCTTGCCTCCTCCAGTGTCCCCATTGCATGCCCGCCTCCATTTGCCCTGTTCGCTTTGCTTCTGACCTGCTGATCTTTCCATATGGCTTCCTTTACCAGGTGCAAAAATCAGCTGCTGCTCCTGTGTTCGTGCACTTCTTACACGTCGGCTTTGCACACCGCTTTTTTTTGTTGGTTTCCTTGCTGTGATGTATAGCTCTGGTTCTGTGTGTGTGTGTGTGTGTGTGTGTGTGTGTGTGTGTGAATTTTATAATATATTCATTTAATTAAATGTGTCTATGTTTTTGCAAGATGATATTCAAGGTACTTTTTTTTTTCTCTTCCTATTGATCTCATTAAATAGAGAATGGATTGAAATTACCCACACTGTAGCCGGATTCTCCATTGCTAACTTTTTCTCATACCTTTGCATGGACTGGAAAGCTTTATTTTTGTCTTTTAATGGATTGCATGTAAGAACGATATGTAGGTTCCAAGAGAATATTTTGACAACGAGCAAAACAGTGGAGTTCCTGGGTGAAAATAATAGTACATAATAGGTCAATTAGATGGCGGGTCAAATTTTTACATTTTATTTTTGTAACAAGTTTAGGGCTCAATTTAGAATATGATTCACTCAACAACCAGCACTGGTTGACAACATTTGCTGAAGCACAAGAGAAAAATATTTTGGAACACATAATGGTTGCAACTTTTGTGACAACTAAAATTAACTTTTTTTTTCTTTACACGTACGAAAGATTGTTCTGTTCAGTGAAACCCGCTGAAGCTCTTGCTAATCCACAATGGAAAATGTCCTTTTTTTTTTTTCTTTCCCTAGCACATTAATGGAATGGACAATATATTTTTGTTTCAAAACAATGTTTTTAGTATAATTTAGCCATTATACCATTTAAAGAGAGAAGCTTTGAAGAGAGAGTATCACACCAGACATGAGGTGTCACCCCAAAGAATGGGCAGCAGCCGACAGACTGATTTGGCAGTTTGGGGAGACAAATCACATCTTTGCCAAAGAGCTTCTGTTTTCTTGCCCTGTTAGGGCTCAGTGACTTCCCATTGGTAGGCTCGCCCCGTCAATGCTACAATAACCAGAGCCTATAGCCTTTGTGCTGGGAAGACTAGCTATTCCGTTTATCACACAGATGCCTCTACTTTTAATAAGCCTCTCAGTACAATACAGAATTGATTTCACTTGAAGACATTTCAAGTTTTCCCACCCCAATAGTTTTTGGTCATGTGAATACTATGTTCATAATCTTTACCCAGATATTATCCACATTCCTGTGTCACTATCACTCAGAAGTTAAGTTGCCTTGCTTTGTTTCCTTTAACTCCTTTCCCCTCTTCTGCTTTATTTTTAAGATGTATTCTTTTATTTCCTTTAGCTTCTTCATGCACTTTGGGTCACTGATCATCTTAAGTTTTGGTGAGATTGGCAGGAAAGTCTTGCTTTTTGCTAAAGAGGGAAGACTGTTGGGAGGCATGGAGAAAATCTATATCTTTGGTTTGCTCCTTCCTAGGAACAAGGTCTTTGCCTACTCTGAGATGAAGCTGGTGTGCAGGCATCTAGTAAACACGACAGAGACCTTATGATGTATGTCACCATGAAAATAAAGAAAAATTCTGAAGTCTTGAGGACAGGCGCGACATTCGTGGGCTCTTATCTCATGCCTTTTCTCTTATGGGTTGTTTCTGTAAGCCTACCCCGTCATCACTTGTCATTTTTGTGAGTCTAAGACGTAACATTTAATTTTTAAAAGATATGATCGATCATGCTTCCTGGCTCTGCCATCCAAATTCTTTCTTCAAATACTTATTATTTGATAAGCTTTTATACATCAGTATCACAGTGGCCAGTAGCACTCATGTGTTGTTATATTTTCTTCTGTTTGGCTTCTCACTCATGGTAAGGAAGCACCTTTCCTTTTGGGGTGGGACACATGGAATCAGTGTGATTCTTTATTTCTTTAGATCATAGAGACTGTAAGATTGTCCAGGAATGTGTACAGCCTTTGTTTTTAATCTAAGTGCCCAAGTCTCATCCTTTTCTATCCTAGCAAATGGAATTGGAAAGACTAGAGAGCAATCTGAAGGTGCCCTTGAAGAAGTTTGTCAGAGTTAGAAAATATTCTGCCAGCTCCTTGTACCCTCTTTTGGGTCCTACAGTGGCCCTTCTCCTCTTTCCAAAATCAGAAGCACACTTTAGGCAGAACACCTTCAAAACCCATAATGAAAGGAGACAGCATTCACTCAAGAAGGAAGCAGGCATTGCAGTGTAAGAGTCTATGGCTCCAAAGGCTTAGATCCAAATGTTTTCAAAATGCCTTAGCTACATCATGTCAACAAGCCAAAATTCAACATTGTGTTAGAAGCACCATATTATGCAATAAGATAGGAAAAATAAATGAGTCTCATGAATGCAAAAGGACAAGGTTCTACTCATCGTTTGAAGATGATGATTGAGTACCCTATCAAAAATTATCAACTGAAAAACTCTTTGAGTAAGAGTTCATCAGAATAACCAGACTGACAGAGCAAAAATCAATAGACACATGTATACCAGCATTAACCATTAGAATAAGTAATAGGGAAAAAGTCATGCTACCTCCCACCACTTTCCAGCTTGTAAATCCTTTTATTCTCTAGATAAAATTTTATGTTCAGTGTACTCATGTGTATTTTCAGGAAGCTGGAATGAGAGAAGAGAGTACTGGCCATTTACTCTCTTGGTCACGACGTAGGGGTTTGTACCACCTCCTCCCTATCCATGGATACTTTCATTAGTAGCTTTAGACCTTCTTCTCATCTGCTTCTCAGTATCTCCTCAAAGCGTGATCCATGGACCACCAGCAGCAGCATCCTGTGGGAGCTTGTTAGAAATGCAGAATCTTGGGTCCCACCCCAGACCTACTGACTTGGAATCTGCATTTAACAACATCACCAGGTGATTTGTCTGCATATTAAAGTTTGTGAAGCACTGCCCTAGTGAATTACATAGGTTCCTCATTGGAATGCTTAGTATGGATGGGAAGAGTGTGAGCATCATATACCTTCCGTTATTCTCCGTGATGGATTTAGTCATGGAAATCCAGCACTCAGATCTAAAATTTTGCCACAGCTCTGCCTCTTGATCACATCAGTGGACCAAGAGAAACTTTTCTCCTTCCTGTTTTATGAAAATAGTAAACCAGAGTCGGAGGAAGCCTGTAGAGATATACACACTGTGAGTTGCCATGTGGTTAGATACTGCTTCCAACTGAGCTATCTGTGGTGGAGCGAATTAATGTCCCTGAGCTTTAGTTAATTTCACTTCTCTTTCCACATTTCCAATGAGAAGCCAAATTGCTTTCAGTTTTACCTTTATTCTCTCACAAATGTGATAACTGATGGGGACAGCCTACAGAATCAGGAGATGCATGGAGGCCTGGAGAGAGAGATCGAGATGAGAAAAAAGAAGGAAAAGGTCTGAGAAGACCACAATTTTCCAGAATCGGCTTTACTTGTTGCTAGTGATCTCCCCCCTGCCTCACACACATTATATGATCATGTTAGGGCTAGACCTGTTCGTTTTATTTTGCTGTTGCATAGGAAAGGGCTCGTGATCACTTTCCATTTATAATATCTTTATTCTTTAATACATAGACACAGGAAGAAAAGGAGGTATTTAGTGTTTTGGGTAAGCCCCCTCTTGCAAATTATTCCTTTATTTTCTTTGTATCTCATCTGAATATTTTTTGGTCAACATCTGTCTCTCCCAATGCTGCTTGGGTTAAAGCCAGATGATGCTTTATCTCAGTAAGAGTAAGGACATACTAATGGAGTGATGACCCCTGTCTCCTCATGCACGTGGGCACAGTTCTGTGACCAACTTTCAGAAGTTTTTTAGATCTCACTTTACAGTGCTCTGGAGGTCCAGAGGTGAATGTCGTAGGTTCATTACTCCCCCAAATCCCTACGGAAAACCAGAGAACCCTCAGAGTTGTAGACCGTTTGCCCCACTGTGCTTACGACTGCGTGGGACTCTTCTGCGACCTCATTACTCTGAGTTCACCTGGGAGTGATCTTCTTCTTCTTTGTTATTTCCTATAAACATGATCGTTTTGTGACTCTAATGCAAATTTTATTATCTTCTTCCTTGCCTTAGGACTATCCAGGGTGTGCTATGCTTTCTTTGTGAAATATGAAAGCTTTAATGAAGCAAAGATCATATTATCTGGTGGACGATGCAAACACAAATACGGTTTCGTACTGTCCACTTTTAATGCTTGTTTGCTGCAAATGTACAATTAGGGGATGATGGTAAATCCATTTTAGGGCTTGGTTTTCCTGGCTTTTGCTTCTGATAGACAGGATGTTCTAGTGAATATTGTGCCCTGTGACTAAATTTCAATGGGCTTTAATTAGGAGGACATCTCAAAGATTTAGCATTCTATCCTTGCAGGATGTAGGTCTTTGGGTTGGTTGGTTGGTTTTTTTGTGTTACTGATAATACAAATATGTTAAAAATGCATACTTTTACATATTAGAGCAGTGTTTCTTAAGCTTGAACATAGCAGAATCGCCTGGAAAGCTTGTTAAAAACACAGATTCATGGGTTCCACCCCAGAGAATCAGATCTGGTAGGTCTTTCGTGGGGCCTGAGAATCTGCATTTTAACTTCTAGGGCCAGGTGCTGCCACTGCTGCCATCAGTGGGTCACATTATAAGTCACACCGGGCTAAGAGGCATATAGGCATATAAAAAGCACCTAGGAGCTTCCGGGTTCCTCCTTCTTTATCTAATATAACCTCTTCTCTCTTCTGCAGCTTAATCTCTTCCTTCTCTCACTTTTTAAATTCATATGGATTTGCCCCCATCATCTCCATGAGTCCAGAATTCTTACCAATGAGCATATCTTTGAATCAAAAACAAAACAAAAAAAACAAAAAAACAAAACCTACTTTTAATAAGGAAGCATAACATAGAGGCCAACCATGAAAATGACTACAGTGGGGTCTAAAAAGGACTTTTCCTCCCATCGCCATCTTCTTCCGAGACGATATTTTACAGAGACGGGAGAAGGAATGTGCCTAGAAAGAGTTTTCTGTTCGTTGGTGTAATTGTTGGTTTTTAAAAGCGATGCCTTCTCACCGGAGGGGTGGTGCTTGTCATGGCCCTGCAGGCTCTAGAATTGCATGATGCCCCTCTGTTTCATAAATAAGATTGTAGCATGCCTTCACGTGCCTGGCCTTCCACGGTCCACCTCACGGTTTCTCTCTGCACGCCCCACGAGTTTTGTTTTTTTATGGTTTCCAGGCCTGTTGTTAAAATAAGTTTCTGCTCTTGCACGTGCATGGACGTGAGCTGTTGTGAGCTGTAATTTCTTAGATTACAACAGAAGCATGCTTCATTGGGATAAACTGACCAAAAGATACCGATTCCTTATGAGTTAACACTCTTGGCTGGGCGAAGAGGTGGGAGGACCAGACTAGGCTAGGCCACCAGGGCTGGAGGAAATCACGTCGTGCGTGTTGCGTTGGCCAAAGGCATTCATTCTGTGTTACCCACTTTTCAAACTTTCATTTCACAACAAATGGGGAAGGGAAATCCATATGAACCTTTCACAGTTGTTTCTCAAACAACATCTCAATACTGTTTTCCAACGTCTGTGCATATATTTGGGTAAAGAAATGTTGCCAAGGTTCTACCTGTTGACCAGGTTTTGCTCACATCTGCTTATCTCCCATTATTGCCATGGAAGTTACAGATTTGATGAATGACCGGGGTCCAAGTCACGGTGAACATTAAGGAAGTTTCATGGACCCACTGCCTCCAGATATAGACACACACACACACGCACACACACACGCACACACACACACACAAAACTGTAGCTGAGTCAGTAAATTGCACTTTTTTCGCCACTGCTGTGAAGTTTGGATGACAGAACTGCAGAAATGGCATTTTTCCTGGTGTCTCCAATAGTACCATGAGCATCCAGGTGCTGATTTGAAAAGAATGGCATCGCCAGCTTCCTAGGTGCCTTAATCATTCAGGGACTTGCCTTGCCCAGAGAATTTCCTCAGGGCAAACCCAGTTCTAGTTCATAGTGAAAAAGACTTTCTGAACTACTGATACTCAAATGCAGATTTTCATATTGTCAATAATTGATACATATCCTTGTGCTGATTAATTGTCATCATTATTATAACTGATTTGATTTGATAAACATTTACTCAAGAAAATTAAGTTTGCAGACTGCCCGAGAAAACTTTTCTTTATGTTTAAAAAAAAAAATGAAATGATGTTTGCCTGTTTTAACCTTAGGGATTTTTGTTGTTGTTGTTGTTGTTGTTACTATTGTTTTTCTTTTTGGGCACTTAAGTACATTAGCAATTTGAGTTATCTGGGTTTTTGTTTTTTGGCTTTTGGTTTTTGGGTTTTTGGTTTTTTATTTTTTTTTTTGGTTTTTGCTTTTGTTTTTCCCTTTTTTTTCCCCCAAAGATTTTTGACCTCATTTTTTATAGATATTTATGCTAAATCTCTCACCTGTGTTATGGGAACTAGAAGACAGTACAATTTACATGCACACCATTTTATATATCTTTGAGCCTATGAAGGAAAAAAATATATATTCTGTATTCTCTTTTTAGTTCAGTGAGGGAAACCAACAAAGCATTCCCAAAGTTGGACTTTTTTGAAGTATATTTTAGGGAGAAAGACAGTAGGACAGTGAGATCCTATCTTTGTAACTATAAATGTGATATTCTAAATAGATCTTATTTTAGAAATTACGTACTTTAATGATGTGTTATGACCCAAGGGTGAGAAATGTCAACCTAAATGAGGTTATTTTCTCATCATAGCATCAGCGAGACCCTCGACTGAATGAAATTTTATTCCCATTTTACGATGCTAAAAGGGCAATGCAGATCATCGAGATGTATGAGCCCGATGAAGATTTGAAGAAAAAAGGTAACAAAAGTGAAAAAAGACAATTTTCTTTATTAAAGCAAAAGCAAGACTATATGCAACTTTAAACATTCTTGGATTTTTAGTTAACGACATCTTTAAATGCTTTGGAGCTCCCTAGAGCCAAGAATTTTTAATGGACTGATTTTTTTTTTCCCTGTTTTAAGTTAGTATAATTTTACCTTACATTAGAATTTGCCCTGAGGCATAATGTAAACTTACTGTATTTTAAACACGTTAGTGATATTTTCCCCGTTGTAATCTCTCACATTCGATCTTTGGTATTACTTAATGCTTAAACTGCAAAAATGCCCATATGGTCTCTGTTTGCCAGCTTGGAAAGAATTTTACGTCTTTTAAAAGTTTATACCTTCTCTTTCTCCCTTTTGTTTTGCCAAGCCGAGTAAATTTTAATACATGATTTGATGAGCCTACCCATCACTTGACCTCTGTTGTGGAATACAAATGCAACTGATAGGAAATTAAATGGTCAGGAATCAGTTATTAGGGTTTCTGAATATTTGTCTCTTTCAATGAAACATTGGAAGCAGTGTGCTGTCCATTCCAGTATTGGACAAAGAAAAGGCGTGGAGAGGAAATTGAAGATCAGTTTTGTAGCAGAGGGAGGCACCTGCAAAGGATAGGAGAGGTGATGCTACTATAATTGGACAGGAGGTCCTGAGACAAGAGCTACCTGAGCCTCAGCCTTGTGTCCCAGTGGGGGGTTGAAGGGAGATTCAGGTTCAAGTTCTATGTTTCCCATGTGTCCCTGGATATTATGGCCTCAGTTTCCATGTTCTTTTTTCTTTGTATCTCAGTGAATGTGGCTAAAAGGTTTATATAATCTCTGGACCCACATGGAACCCATGTATATTCATGCTGGCCCGCCACACCACATGACCCAGCCTGATCTGTTTCCAAGTCAAATCGTCATACACTTACACTTCCTTCTAGGACCCCAAATAACTCCTTCCAGCATGAGTGCTTCCTTATTTACCTTTATGCCAACACTCTGAGTAGTAGTCTTTATTCTACACTGCTTGGGATTAAAGTGAAGGAAGGGGTGGCTTGATAGCTCATATAACACTTTGCAATATTTGATCTGATTCTTGTTGCTGTCCTGTCACTGTGTGACCTTGAGCAAGGGACCCTATTCCTGGGCCTCAGTTTCCCTGCTCATAACACAGTGGAGCTCATATAGTCATTCAACTAATATTCCGCTCCCCTACCTTCATTTCTTGAAGTTTACAGAGGGCTGACTGGTTGCCAAGCCCTGGACCAGATGTTGGGGATTCAAAAGTAAGACAGTTGTGATCTGTTGAAGGACATGGCTCAGTAGTTCCTTGGCAGTATGATAAATGTTATGATAGGGGTGTATCTTTCATTATTTCTAAAGTCCTTCCAGATCCTAATGTCTATGAAATTGCATTGATGCATCTAAAAATCATAGCTTCACCAAATCATAAATGACAGAAATGTTAAAGTCTGCCATTATTAAGTATGGGTGAGAATGGGGTGCAAAGGCATTATAAACTTCTGGGAGGAGCTTAAACTGTTACAAACAACCACCTTTTTGAATATTTTGGCAATGAGGGGTAGAGTAGAAAACATGCCCTTCTACAGCCCAGCCTATCCACCTCCAGGTATGTATCCTAGAGAACCTCCCATCTTGTTCCCAGTTCTGGATGTCAGAGGAAGCACACTCACCCAAGTCAGTGGCTTTAAATTTCTTCTACACACATGACTTTCAAATTCTCCACTTCTGACCTCTAACTTCAACTACAGACCTGCAGTAGAGTCTTCCATTTGGATACTGATGGGCATTTCAAATGTATATGTACAACATGTTTTGATTCTCCCTGCCCTCAGACCTGTTCCCTTCTCAGCCCGGAAAATAAATGTTACCATGATTCACCTGAATTTTTAGGCCCAAACTCTTGGAATCTTCCTTGACTTGCTCTTGTTCTTTTGTTGTTGTTGTTGTTGTTCTTTCATGTCACTTCTGATCCATCAGTAAAACCTCCCAGATCTATCCTCAGAATAAGTCCTGAATAAATCACTTCTCACCATCTCTACCTTCATTGGTCTATCCATGCCTACATCATGTCGTCTTAGATGATGGCAACTGACTTTTAACTAATCTTCTTTCTACTCGGTGCCCTACAGTTTATGTTCCACACAGCAGCCAGACTAAACAATTGAAAACTAAATCTAATCATATTATTCCACTCTTTGGAACCCTCCCAAGGCTTCCCAACAGACGTAGAGTAAAACCCACAGTACTTAGCGAAGACTTCAGGCCAACTAATGTAGCTTTTGGCTTCCTCTCTAGCCTCATTTCTAACTCCCTCTCCCCTTGGTCACACACTCCTGTGTCAAGGTCTTCACACTTGCTTGTCCTACCTGGGATGATTCCCCAGACTGCATGCGGCTTGCTCCCTATTCATCAGTGTGACCTCCTCAGAAGGGCTTTTGCTGGCCCTGTATCTAACACAGCATCTTGGGCATTCTTGATCACCTTCATTCCCTGCTTTCTTTTTCTTTCTAGCACTTGCATGACATTACATTATACTTATATTTATTTGCTAATTTATTTGTTCTCTTTCCCACAGTATGTTTTGTGAAGGCTGGGCGTGTCTGTGTCTCCCATCACTTCTTCTGTCCCAGTGCCTTCAAAAGTACTTGCTCTTAGAATGGATATGTGTGCCCAAGGAGACAGGTGCACAGATTTTTATTGTAGTATGTTTAATTATAATTAGAAATTGCCTAAATACCCATCAACAGAATCATGGACAATAAATGGATGTATTCAGACATGGACCTATTCTATATTCTACAGTCCTACATACCACCCCTATACCTACTACTCTACATTATTCAGGGAAAAATAAATGACCAAGAGCTGCTTATACTAACTGAATCAGTTATAAGAAAATGTAACATTAGCAAATTTGCATATGCAAATAATGGACTCTCTTTTATACAATCTTTTAAATATTCACAACTACCTATGGTTTGGATACAGGCGTATGTAGTAGAGTTACAAAGCCATTTAGAGAATGTTCAATACAAAAAGTTGGGAATGGTTGTCTACAAGGGACTAGAAAGAGGAACTGCAGTAGAATGGAGGGTGGGAGGCCTGGGTGCTGCAGAGGCATCCGTAATTATGTATTCCTCTGGAAAAATGAACAGTAAATAAGGGAAGATGTTACGAAGTTGTGGTCTGCGTCCATAGTTATTTATAAGCTTATAAGTTATTTATAAGCTTGAAATCAGTTCATAACTTGCAAATGCTTAAGTAAAAACAAAAGGCTAAAAAAAAAAACAACCCAAAAGGCTGAGGCAGTTGGTGGTTGATGGGGTGGGAGATGTAGAAATATTGATCACTTCTCCTGAGACCACAGGGGACCAGCCTTGTATCAGAAAGGACTGACCGAAATGAACAGTGGCTCTTAGGGCCACTGCACATTTCAGTGATGACTAAATACTCTTCTCACCAGTCCTACACCCTGTGCATAGAGAAAATAGGAGAAATGAATTGTTTAAACCCAGAGAGGTTGCTCATTCCTTCTCCAATCCAGTGAGAACAGTAGTGCCCTACAGTTGTAGGTTTTCCACCTGAGCCCAACGTAGGGTTTGAACTCAAAACCCTGAGATCAAGGCCTAAGCTGAGTTCAAGAGGCAATGCTTAACCTACTGAGCCACCCAGGTGCCCCCCTCTTTTCCACTTTTTTAAGACTCCCTCTCGTATGTCTTGTCCTTTATCATTCGGGATAGTCCTGGGAAGCGGGTGTGGCCAGTATTTCTCCCCCATTTGCCAGAAGAGGAGGTTGAGACCCAAGAACGTAGGGAGTGAGTGGTAGAAGCGGAACTGAAAAAGGTCCCCTTGACCCCTGGTCACTACAACTCCTGGCGCTACGATTCTGAGCTCAGGGAATCTGTGCTTCTGTCATCCTACTTACAAAAGCAGAAAGTGCCCTGTCTTGTGGAATGAGTTAGGTTACTTGTCATGTGCAACTCTGTTACTTTGTTCAAGTTCCAAAGGATGAAGGTTCTTGGGAAAGAGAATGAGAAGCGTTTACTCCAGATTAAGCTGCCTCAACTTACATGAAGAAAAATGTGAGAGGTGTATCTTCCGAGCCACATGTCTACTAGCTGTTCTTTCTTCCCCCAGGCCTCATATCAAGCGATGGGTTTTGCAGATACCTGATGTCAGATGAAAATGCCCCAGTCTTCCTGGATCGTTTAGAACTTTACCAAGAAATGGACCATCCTCTGGCCCACTACTTCATCAGTTCTTCCCATAACACCTATCTCACGGGCCGACAGTTTGGTGGGAAATCTTCAGTAGAAATGTACAGACAGGTTCTCCTGGCTGGTTGCAGGTCAGAAACTCAGGACAGTTCCTTTTTTTTTTTTTTTTTTTTAATATGATGTCCTTCAATTTAAGATTTTTCTCTAAAAAAGTAGGAGGTAGTATTCCAAATGAAAGGACATTTTTTCCTTCTCTTTAATTGATTATGCTGGTCATGTAACCTTGAAAAAGAACAGATAATCTTTGCTCCAGAAAGTTCTAGAATCCTATGGGCCAAAAGATAGTTTTTACTATAAGTTTTTTAATATCCCCCCTCAAATAAGTAAACAAATATTCCCCCCCCTCAAAATTGCAAAAAAAATTTTCAAGAAGTCATGTTAAGTTTCTTACTGGTCTGAAGCATTTGCAAATTTAGCTCTACTTAATGTTAGAAGTCTTAAAATGTCATTCTCTGAGAATGAAGATTATTGAAAATGATTTTCCTTCTGTGGAAATTGGCAAATATTTGAAGTTTAAAATATGGAAAAATGCTGAAAGTGAAAAATAAGAAATGTAGTTACATTATGATATTTTTTCTTGGTTATTAATAGCCGTACCTTATTTTTAATAACTCACTATATTTTGTGGATGGGGAGACTCTAAGGAAATAACATCACTACGGCTTCCTCTGAATACTTGACACAATGAGAACATTTTCTTTTATGGCCAAAGTAACATCATTTCACCTAACAAAATTTTTCAAAACTGTTCTTTAGCATCATCTAAAACCCAGCCCACATTCAGATGTTCCCAGTTGTCCCCAAATTGTCCTTCATTGTGGATTTGTCATGACTAGAATTTCATCCAGAATCTCACTGGTGGTTGTATCTCCAAAGTCTGACTTCATCTCTGACAGTCCCTTTTTCATGACAGCAACGTGATAAAGAATATAATGTGATTTTAACCTGCATACTCCATGCAATAATCATGTTACTTAACTCATCCCATGTTATGCTTCTATAAGAAAACAACTTATTTTGATGTCTCTCCTTTTAATTTGCACACACACTCAGTATTTTATTGTAAGGGCTCAGTCTTGTAATTTCACTGTGTGCCTAGATGCGTTGAACTTGACTGTTGGGATGGAAAAGGTGAAGACCAAGAACCGATAATAACTCATGGAAAAGCAATGTGTACAGATATCCTTTTTAAGGTAAGTTTCAAAATAGTCATAGTCTCTTCCAGACTATCGTAGAGATAGATGAAGTGGAGAAAACAAATTATTCATTTTCTCAAGTGTTTTACCTTCGTATTCCTTTCCTCCAGCTTTGAAGAGAAAGTCAAGAAAAATGTTTTCTCCACTTCATAGCACCTTCCTTTTCTGACTTTGCTGCTTTCAGATGGTGACAGCACCATATAATGAGGCTTCTTCTGTCAGAATCCCCCGACTCTAACTACTTTTAAAAAGTCTGGTTTTCTTGCTTATTTTGCATTATTTCTGAAGAACGTCAAAATGGCATAAGAAGATAAATAGAATACAGAAAATAAAATAGATTATAAATAGTGCCTATCAGAGCAAGAAGCTACTTTGACTAGGTTAAAGTTGATGAATCCTCAATATCAAGTCTATAAACTTCCAAGCCATGCCACAGACGGGTTCCAAACTGTCTAGAATTCATGGCGAGGAGAGAAACATGATGATTCACAAGCTTTGCAAAATAGAACCTGGCCCATTGGTCCAAAGAAGCGTAGTTGTTCCCAGTCCTGATGCCAGAAAGAAGGCTTTTCCCCAAGGACCCTCAAAGAGAGGCATCTACAGTTTTACAAACAGGCATTTCAGTAATGGCCTTTTGGTGATCTCTGTGTACGGTTGGAAGGTTAGTTTCTTACAGCATTCCACAATATGCTCCAGTGATAGCCTGCCAAAAGACAAGTAAAAAAAAATGCAATTCTGTGGTTGGCCACTGTTCAGGTACATCTGTATCTGTCAGTTGCATGCAATTTGGGATGGTTATTGCAACATCTGGAGCAATGGTTCTCAACCCTGCCTGCATGTGGGAAATCACCAGAGGTATTTGTAAGAAAAGATGCCTGGGCCCTATACCTATGACACTCCATGCATACCATTTCTCTTAGCCAGATGTTGGTGAATTTGAGCAGCAGCAAATTCAGGGTTATGTTCCCTGAGAAGGAATTGCACTGCCTGAGAAATACCAAGAATGTATTCCAGTAGGAAGCCATGAATTTGCACAGCCAACTAAACTGACAGAAAGGGTTGTCCGCTTTAGAGAATTATGGGGCCTAATATAGAAGCTTAGCTGAAAAGAAGGCTATTTCTTCTCAGCTTGGAGGTGAGCAAAGGAGAACCCCGGGGCAGAGCCAAAATTTTCCTCAAGGAGTAATTCTTGGTCAACTCAAGTTGGCAAGCAAGGTCACAGAAGTTTTCACCTAAAGAAACTTGAAGCAAGAATAATTAAAGGACCACCTTAGGCATAAGGATGCTCCCGAAAACACTCCATGATTCTCTAACCCAAGGCATTAGATGGGTTTCAAAGGGACTAGCCTAGATTACTATTGTATAATTTTTAACAATATAACTGAATGGTGGGATTTTCCCTGTGGTTAGCAATAAGCCAGTAAGAATTTGGGGATTTTTACCAAGTATGATGCTGTGGTTGTAGAAACATTGGTTTGAAACCACGCTTTCTAAAGCTAAGCCAAGAGCAAGGCCAGCCGTCTGTGGGAAGGATATGCTCAGCTTGTTCAAAGGGGGTTTCAGATGACTGAGCTTCCAGTTCAGAAAGGGGCAGCTGTAATACCACCTGTCTCACCTCACACGTTGCTTGATCAAGGAGAACAGCCTCCCTCGTCACCTGCCCCCTCCCCCCACCGCCATTTTCATCAGGCTAATCAGAAACAAGGGATGTTGCGAATGTCACAGGAATCTTCATCGAATTAATGAAACGTAGCCAAAACCCCACCTGCTCTTCAGCAAGAAAGATGAGCTCTGAACCTGTCTTGCCAGGTAATCGAGCAAGGAGCCAGCATGCCCTTGAGACAAAATTCCTTGTCAGTTAATAGCATCATAATTTTGGAGCAGTCCACGGTAGCTTTGGAAAAAAAATTGTCATTAACCATTAGCTGTGCTTGGGTCTAACCGCAAGGGGGCTCTCCCTGTGCCGGTATCAAGGTGAATGGGCTCTCCAGGTCTTAATTGCCAGAACGGACTTTCTGAAAAGCCAAAACTAATAGTCTCTGAATGGGTTCAGGTGCCTTAATTTGTTTTTTGGCTCTTCTCTCTCATTAACACTTTTTATCTTTAAAGGATGTTATTCAAGCCATCAAGGAAACCGCATTTGTCACATCCGAATATCCTGTAATTCTCTCCTTTGAAAATCACTGCAGGTATAACAACGGGTTCTATTTGAAATATCTACCACCCGATTCCCACTGCTGCTCTACATCTTTTTAAAGAGCTGAATGGTTTGGGGGTAGTGGTAAGGACACTTGGTCTTATGCAAAAAAAAAAAAGAAAAAAGAAAAGCCTCAAACCAGTACCACCAGTACCACCACCCCAAACTCAAAAAGAAAGGAAAATACAAAGGGGAAAAAACAAGTCATCTTGCTGTGTTTTAGAGATGCTCCCTCTAAATGGTGAGCGATCAGGACACCTTGTTCAAAGTTCCGCTGAGCTGGAAGATGTGGCAGTGGATTGGAAAGCAGACTTGATGAACTTGAAAGCCATTTTTTATTCTGCCTACCAGCTCTTATTTTGGGGGGGGGGGGGTTAGGATCTGCTTTTGAAACCATTCCAGTTAAAGTCTCTGGCATGTAACTGAGTGTCTCACTTAGCATCAAGAGCACAAGTATGGATTTTGCAGAGTGGGAGTTTTGAATCACCTAGGAATGGATGTTTCTTGTTCTTAGACACATAATGGATGTTTGAATTTATGAATGCCAGTTCTCTCTCTCTCTCCAGCAAATATCAGCAGTACAAGATGTCCAAATATTGCGAAGATCTATTTGGGGATCTCCTGTTGAAACAAGCACTTGAATCACATCCAGTATGTATTTTTAGCAAACCATATTTCTAACCTGAATGGATTTGTTTTGAAATTCATTTCTAAAGGGTCAAGTAGTGCTAGAGGACTAAAGATCTTAGTATTTATTTAAATTCATTGGTATGGAAAGCTTTCGTGCTTTGGACAGATGTGTAGAGAGAGACATAAAGTAAACATCTGGTTCAGTTTAATTTAAAGGGTCTCAAGGCCTTTATGGTTTTTGAGATCTCTGTCCTAAAGTTTCACAAAATGCCCACTGGCCAAGGGTCTATGCTCAGCATTTGTTCTCAACTTGGTTGCCTGATAGAACCATCTAGAAGGACTATTAAAAATACCTTTGCCAGGGCCTTACTCAGAGATTTTGAACTGGTCTGGGGTAAGGCCTGATCATGATGTTTTTTAAAAAAACCCTCCAGGTGAATAAAATGTGCACATAGGGTTCAGCACCCATAGGACCCCACTGCTGTAAGAAGTCCCCTAAATTGAAATCAAAAGAGTCTGACGTTCAAGCTCCCAACTCCAAAACAGATAATCGGGCGGAGGTGGAGGGATGGAGGAACTACCTGGGTAGTTCAGTCGGTTGAGTGTCTGACTCTTGGTTTTAGCTCAGGTCATGATCTCGGGGTCCTGAGATTGAGCCCCAGGTCAGCCTCCATGCTCAGTGCAGTCTGCTTGAGAGATTTTTTTCCCGTCCCTCTCCCTTCCCCTCTGCTCCTCCCCCCATTCGTGTGTTTGCCTGCACACGTGCTCACTCACTCTCTCTCTGTGTCTCTCAAAGAAATACAATAAAATCTTAAACAACAACAACTAACAAACACTTGGAAAATGGTATACTTAAAACTTTTGAGCTTCATTTTTACACCTGTAACTTGATTCATAAAACAAAGATTGGGGCACCTGGGTGGCTCAGTGGGTTAAAGCCTCTGCCTTTGGCTCAGGTCATGATCACAGGGTCCTGGGATCGAGCATCGCGCTCTCTGCTCAGCAGGGAGCCTGCTTCCTCCTCTCTGTCTGCCTGCCTCTCTGCCTACTTGTGATCTCTGTCAAATAAATAAATAAAATCTTTAAAAAATAAACAAAGAACCTTTAACCTATGGCCCACAGATAGGCTTTGTGAGGTCTATGACCTCATTCTAATTGCATACAACTTTTTTTAGTGTATAATTATTCCACAGAGTTCATCACATTTTGCAAGGATCCATAACCTCAAAGTGGTGAAGGTCCACTGTCCCAAGATGTTATGAATAGGAAGAGAGCTAACGGGATTAAGTGTAAAGTACTCTGCAGTATTTAAAAACAAACAAACAAACAAAAAACCTGGAAAAAAAAATGCCTAGGACAGGAGGATATTTGCATCCTTTGCACCCACCCCCTGATTATCCTCAGCCTGTGGACAGACGCCATGCTGCGGGCTCCCTGCTCCTGTCCGTGCAGCACTCTCTATCTTCCCTGTACACTGGCCTGCTTATGGCTGCCAGTGCCTGTGGCTTTTCAAGTGAGGTGGGGTGCTCTGGTCACCAGAGCGGGCTCTGCCCATATGGGAAGGAAAGGCCAGAAGGGCCGCAGAGCTCACATCCCTCCCCCACAGTCCCCTCACGCAGCAGGAGGGACAGCTCCAGAGCTTGGGATCTGCCAAGGCTGCCAGGCTCCCCAGCAGGACCACACGCCTGCTCCCCTCAGTGATAACTCACCTGATAACACCCCATTGGGGTTGGCTACTTACCGCCTTTTTCTCACTTTCCTAACCCCCACCCTCCGGTTGGACATTCTTGCGGCTGCCTCCCAAAGAGACTTTGGGTCTGTTCACATCCTTTTCTCAGAGACTGATTCTGAGGGAACCCAAACTAAGAAACAGCCTGGATTTTTATTAATTTTATTTTGTTTTACCTAGACCTTCTGTTTACTTTTCTGACTGGGCTAAGGTGCTTGTTCCTTGGAAAGACCACTGTGTTCTTTGCAGAGTGATATGCACATACGTGGAAAATGTTGTGGGGAGCGTATGTGAATACACATGGGAGCGGGACCTCCCTGAAGTGAAAAGCTTTCAGTCTTGAGGAGGGCCAGGGGGGAGACACAGAACACAGGTAAAATTAGAGCTACAGAGGAGGATGGCCTGTGACATATTGAACACTAGAGATACCCAGGTTCAAGAGAGATCCCTGGGGAATGGACCGGTTACAGCAGGCTTTGGAAGGAAGCAGAATTTTGGCAAAGAGCCTTGTTTGGGGCAACACAGACACAGGAGTGCATAGTGCTTTGCATGTAATAAGTAGCATAGAGATTACTTTTGAAAAAATGAGTGGATGCATGGAAAAGACAGGTGGATGGAGGGGTGGGTGGGTGATTATGTGGATGCATGAGAGAATGGGGAAGGGGTGACTAGATATGGCGCAGTTGTATGGGTCGGAGGTGATAGAAAAAAGGACACTGCCTTTGCAGCCATAAATCCAGGCAAATGAAATCACAATAGAGGTCAGGTTTTGGTAACTGACCACTCCCTTCTTGATTCTCTTACTGAACCCACAAAACCATAATCCCAAGTATTGGGGTTACATCAGCCTACTGAGTAAACAGGCTTCCTAATACAACCTAACATTTAAGGGGATCAAGGGAGCCCTCGACTTCTGCCCGGGAAAGCCGTTGTGACCCCCACCATCTCAATCACTCCTTGTACTTTACCCGATACATAAAAGGAGCAAGATCGGAAGTTGAGCATGAGCCCCTCGCCCAGCAGCACTCCAGGTCAGACCTAGCTCCTGCTGGGGAAGGTGGAGTGGCTCTGCACAGCTCTGGGAGACTGTGGATGTCAAGTCTGCAGTCTAAGGCAGAGTTTCCTGCAGTAGGTGATAGACGTTGGGGAATGAAAACATAAAACTGTGCTGACTGCCATCTAGTGGATGTTGGGCTGTATAACAGGCCTCCGTGCTCACACTGGGCTGGGAATGAGACTGAAGAAGCACATCATTAATTCAGCCTTTTCTGTTTTTCTCTAGCTTGAACCAGGCAGGCCCTTACCATCCCCCAATGACCTCAAAAGAAAAATACTCATCAAAAATAAGCGGCTGAAACCTGAGGTTGAAAAAAGTAAGTCAAAGACACACCAATGATAAAGCATGCACACATTGTGTGTTTGGACAGTTCAGCTGTCTAAAATGAAATCTATTTTAAAACCACTGATTTGGGGGAGGAAGGGAGCATAACAGTGTTGCATATACTTTTCAGAGCAAAGTGGCCACACTGACATTTAAGTGTAGGTTCCTGCAGTGGGAAAAGCATATTCATATATTCATAAGATGCAGGATTTAGAATGATCCCGAGGCAAAATGAGAAGAAAGTGAAAGAGGCATTTTAGAATTTACCAAGATAGAAGGAACTCCTTTTTTTTTTTTTTTTTTTTTTTCAGTTAATATGCTTTAAAGTCCTCTTAAAAGCTTTCCCTTTACAGTTTGCCTCTGTGAGATACACATATCTTGGGGTCCTAGGTGAATGTGAGAATGCATGAATGTGTGTATGTGTGGCGAGAGAGAAGTGATTTTATATAGATATTTCCCCTGTATTTTCCCTAGAGATTTTCTTTGAAAATATTTTCTTTCGGCTAGTCTCTTAATTCAGTGAATTGGTAACGTGAAATATGGGGATGATTGCATTGTGTTTTTACCCTAAGTATTCTAAGTTTTTTTTTTAATTTAAATTCAATTAATTAACATATAGTATATTATTAGTTTCAGAAGTAAAGTTCAGGTACACATCAGTCTTATATAACACCCAGGTGTTTATTATATCACATAACCTCCTTAATGTCCATCACACAGTTACTCCACACCCCCAAACTCTTCCCCTCCAGCAACCCTCAGTTTAATTCCTATGATTAAGAGTCTCTTATGGTTTGTCTCCCTTTCTGGCTTCATCTTGTTTTATTTTTCCCTTCCTTCCCCTATGCTCCTCTGTTTTGTTTCTTAAATTGCACATATCAGTGAGATCATATAATAGTTGCCTTTCTCTGTCTGATTTCACTTAGCATAATACACTCTATTTCCATGCACATCATGCAAATGGCAAGATTTCTTTTTTTGATGGCTGAGTAGTATTCCATTGTGTGTGTGTATACACATATATATGTGTATATATGTACTGTATCTATATCTAAGTTTTAAATTATAGTAATTATTATTACAAAAGTAATACCATGAGAAAATGAAAACAACAAAGAAAAATATAAGAACATAATAAAATAGCACTGAGTTATGTATTTTACACATAGATACATGTACTACAGCTACATGTTTAGACATACCTTTCTTATAAAACTGGGATCAGTCTAAATATGCTGATTTTGGGGGGGAGCCTGGGTGACTCAATGGGTTAAAGCCTCTGCCTTTGGCGCAGGTCATGATCTCAGGGTCCTGGGATCGAACCCTACATTGGGCTCTCTGCTCAGCGGGGAGCCTGCTTACACCCCTCTCTTACCTGCTGCTCTGCCTACTTGTGAGCTCTGTCTCTGTCAAATAAATACATAAAATCTTTCAAAAATATGCTGTTTTTTTTTATCTTTAATAAAACCAATTAAGTATACTTACATTCCTACTAATGTTACTACATACTAACTTGACTTCTGATGTGTGAAACACTCCATAGAATTTGTTGT
The DNA here is from genome assembly GCF_002288905.1 of Enhydra lutris kenyoni. Taxonomy (NCBI): domain Eukaryota; kingdom Metazoa; phylum Chordata; class Mammalia; order Carnivora; family Mustelidae; genus Enhydra; species Enhydra lutris. Next base: position 34,750,524 of record NW_019154090.1, read on the forward strand.
GTGGGATAAGCTACCGTTTAACCAGTCCCAAGTCGATGGCTTTTCATTACTATAAAAACAACAATGATAAACCTAAGTCAATGTTCGTTTTGTCCGATTTGCACAGCTTCTCCTTGAAATCAGTTGGTGCAATTCACGTTGGTTGGCCAAGACATGTACGCATTTTTGTATTGTGATGCATCTTGTTATACTTTCTTTCAGAAAAAGTGTACCAACTTACAGTATCCCCACAATACACGAGAATGCCTGTTTCCCAGTGATACTCTTACTGCTGGCTCTTGGCCAGCTTGTACGTATGTGTGTCCGATGGGTCGAAGGAGAACGAGACTCTAGTTTTTTGATAGTAATGTTCTTAGTAACTCGTTTCTTGATAATATCATTATTTATAACGTGCTTCTACGTGTTTTTCCATTTTCAAAATTATTTGTCTTACTGACGTATAAGGGCTTTTTATATGTGAGAATAATAATCTCGGGTCTGTCGGTCACAGATATTTTTTCCCTGAAGTTGTATCACTCTTCGGTGTGCCTGTCTCTTTTCTGTCACTTAACATCATTGTTCTCGAAACTGTGGGCCTTTGGCACCAAGACTTAAATCCTTCTCAGTGACTGAAGCTTCCTCTCAATTTAGGACCAGAACTTTGGGCATTTCACCGACGTCCCATAGTCCTTCATCAAATGTTGATGAAGGTTGCACATCCCAAGAGAAGTCTGACCAGCAGATCTGGGTGAGACAGTGACCTTAGGAATGTAACCACGAGGGACTTAGACTATACATTCCCTTCTTGGTGTTGATCTTAGGACTCAGGCTTTGCAAGTCATCTGGCATCTGTCACCATCTCCTTCCTATTTGTTTTGAATAACAGAACAGCTCGAGGCTTTGAAAAGCATGATGGAAGCTGGAGAATCTGCTGCCCCGGTTAGTATCCTAGAGGATGATAATGAAGAGGAAATAGAAAGTGGTGAGTCAGTTTTTTTCTAATTTATGTTTCACAAAAATATATTTTTTTAGAAGTTTATTTATTTATTTTTAAGTACTCTCTACACCCAACATGGGCCTTGAACTCACAACCCCGAAATCAAGGGTCACATGCTCTCCAACGGAGCTAGCCAGGTGCTCACAAAAATAATTTTTAAAATAAGAAAAACATGAGTTTGTCTCCATGGGTCCTTTTACATAATGTGATGGCTTAAGTCTAATTAGTCAAGTGTGTACTCATGCACCAAACTTTCATATTTTGGTATTTTTTGATATTTTCCCAAATGTTCCTTTCAGTTTACATGGGCACTAGATTTTTGTGGCTTAGTCATCTCCCTTCCTGTTGTGCAATCAGCTGCTCATCCGAAATTCAGAGCCAGAGAATCCTTGCTATAGAAGGCAAGGGGTTGGAATAAAAAGAACATTTTGTAATCCTTTCTATAAACAAAAACATAAACTTCAGCGTTGTTAATGATGTTAGTAGTAAGGCAAGTTACCACGAAAGGAACACAAATAGGGACCCTCAGGGAAATGATGGGTTTGTGCGCACACATGAAATGAACTGGAAATTCAAAGCCAGTATTAAAATTTCCAGTTAATATTCTTTCAAATAACCAGCTCACCAGAATTACCAAGACAGGCAGGTGATTTTAGCAAAGGTAGCCTTGCTTAAAAAATCAGAATATTTGCTACTATCCTCTACATTACTTGGGCCATATAGCCACAGCCATAATGATTGGCTTTAAATGGACCTTTTGAAAGGTCTGGAATGTTTTAGAAAATTCTTTCTCCATTATGTGGTATGAAAATTGATTAGCAAAATTGTGTGTCTACTGGTTGGACTGTTGTCTTGTATTTACGTCATGGTTGGGGCTACACAATGTAGAAACACTTGGAGAAACTCTCTCCACTTATTATATGAAAATCTGAAATATACGAGTAGATTTTAGGAAGGTTTGCTACTATAGGTGAAAACCTGAAAGTCGTGAGAATTAACTAATCTCAGTAAAAAAGAGAGCTTTATAAAGATGGCTCACCATGAAACAGACTTCACCGGGACGGTGTGTGTTGTGTGTCCAAACCAGGGGTTCAGCCCCACTCCCAGAGAACGCAAATACTGACTGACTTTCATATATTGTACATGGCAATGAGTGTCCAAGAAGGCAGAGATACCTGGAATTATTTAATTGGTGACTGTTATAATTTTCTATTACTAGGTAACAAACCGCCTCAAAATCTAGAGGCTTTAAATAACACATTATTACTTTCTCCCATAGTTCTGTGGGGACATCTGGGCTCACACTGATGATTTTCCCTTAAGCTTCTCATGCATTTGCAGGCAGATGACATCCAGAGCTGGAGTCATCTGACGGTTCAGTTGGGCCAGATGTCCCAGATGGCCCACTCCTGTGGCTGGCATTTGTTGTGGGGAGCTCAGCAGGGTTGAGGACCAGAACTCCTCCCTTTGTCCTTTCCATGTGGCTTGGGCTTCTCACAGCATGGTGGCCAAGGTTCTAGATGGCACACCGTGAAAGCCAGTTTTCCAAGAGGCAGAATACGAAAGCTTCTAAACTACTTTAAGAACGATGCCCAGAACTGGCCCATCATCATTGCCTGTATATTTCATTCATCAAAGCAAAATTAAGGCCCACCCAGCTTCGAGGGGGTGGGTGAGGGGCAAGATCACATTCTAGAAGTGCATGTAGGAGAGCAGGTATTCTTGGAGCTGTGTTTGGAAAATGCTGTCAACCATGCTGCCCTATTATTTCACGTTTTGGTTTTTTTGTGGGTTTTTTTTTTGGCAAATAATAAACCTGAACATGATTTCAGAATAAAATCCTGAAAAGAATATTATTTGAAAAGGTCAATAAAATACTTCTAAAATTTGAAAAGATGCATATTATGTAAAATCAGTTCCTTAACTTTAGGTTAAGTTTTACAGATGGTAGTCGAAAACATTTTAGACATTACTAGATCCTACAATCCAGTAAAACAAACTGCAGAATACTGGACTAAATTAACAAGGAAAATAATAGTAATATGAATTGCAACCGCTGTTGATGTACTAACTGTGAAGGAAGCAGTTTACATCACCATGTAATCTTTCTATGGCCCAATGAAACAGGTATCATTACATTCATTTTTCAGGTAAAGGAAGTGGAAGTCTGAGAGGTAAACATAGTCTGCATATGCCCCCACAGCTGGTGAACAGTGGCACTAAGAGTCAATCCCAGAATTGCCTGACTCCAGGTTCAGGAGCTTTCGTGCCTTACGATACTGCCCATCTAATATACAGGAATACGAAGAGAAAACAAATATGCAAAATTGTTGTTAAAAATATCTTTTAGAAAAAAAATGTAACTGATGAAAGTCAATGATGTAAAATTTCTTGAACACACACTAATCAAAGATGAGGGTCAATGTGATTCCATTTATCATCCTTAAGGGTACTTCCCACCTTTTATGTGTATGCTCATTATTCCTACAAAATATTTGGCTCTGGTGGCTCCGTGTTGTTCAGGGTGGACAGAAATAATCATGTGGGATGGCATACATGAAGAAAATTAGCTGAGAGGACAAAATCATCCACTTGAATTTCTGTTTAAGGGTATACAGGTTTCTGCTATACCAGTTACATATTCTTAGGTTCCTTCGATGATGCCTGGCTTAATTCTGGTCGACCAGTTGGCTCTAATTACCCCTGTGTCACCGTATGATCCTACTATACATGAATGACAAGAGTCTCTAATTTAAATACTTCAGCACAGTAGGTAAGAGGAAACCAAGCATAACTTGAAAGATTAGCCCTGCCTAGAGGCTGTAGAAAACAGAAAAGGCCCTTAGTCAATGAAAGCATGTGCCCATTCCTTAGGCAGGATTTAGATCCCGAAGGACACGTGGCTTCCAGGACTGTGTGACAAGCAGTGGGGAATGCCAAAACTATATGTGGTTGTGGGTGTGTCTCTGCACCGTTGCACAATCAAGGAATGGCAGCATCCATTCATACAACTCTTCCTCTTTTTAAAAGAGTATTTATTTATTTGAGAGGGAGCACACACTCGAGAGAGCGTGAGAGAGAGGTGGGGGAACAGAGGGAGAGGGACGAGCAGACTCCATGTTGAGTGTGGACCCCAATACAGGGCTCCATCTCAGGACCCCAAGATCGGGACCTGAACCCAACCCAGAGTCAGACACTTAACCGACTGAGCCACCCAGACACTCCCTTTTTTAAAGTCAAGTCTCTACTACTTGTATGGGACACGTTCCTTGACTTCAAGTAGTTTATATCTGGCTGGCCAGGTTAGACTAAAAGATATATGAACTGGAAATTTACTAGTAATGGTGGGAAGTTTCAAAATCTCGGTTACAGACTGTAGATCATGCAAACTCAGTGTCATGTTAAGAGCATTGTGCTAAGAATCCAGGGAAATCTAGGTCCATATCTTCCTCTGTGACCTTGGATTTGTAAATCATATCTCTGGATCGATTTCCTGATCTATAAAGTAGACACACTGGGCTAGATTTTTTAAAGACCTATTCCAGCTCCTTAATTCCTTTTTTTCCTGCCAAAGGCCTATATGAGCTACTTTTTTTTTTTTTCTTTTTGTAATCATCTACTTCCACTCATCCACCCATCAGAATACCAGTTTCAGAACAGGAGGGTGTCTGTCTATCTTGCCTCACTTTTTTTTTCCATGTCTGGAATAACACTTTGCAAAAAGCAATCCCTCAAGAAATTCCAGATCTAAGACACCATCAGTTGAAAGACAACATTATTTTATAATGACTAGGAAAGAAAGCTGCTTCCAAGTAATTGTAAAACAGCATCGATTAGAAGAACACGTTACAACATCAGAAATATTACTATGTGGAAAAAATGCATCTTAGAAGTGATGAAATCTTATTCTTGAGTTGTTTACACATTTTAAACATGCTCAAAACACACACACTCACACACACAACACCACTTCTTACGGGTCTGCTTCCCGCTGTCAGGAGTCCATACTCAGAAATTATTTCACTGTTTTTTCCAGTAGGGGTCCCTCAAGCCCTGTGTTGTGACAGTGTGGATTTATGTTGGCCTTGACCGGAGGCCTGTGGGTTTCTCCTGATCCTGACAAGTTTTTAGGCAAATTCCTAACCTGGGAGTTTTTTGCAGAATGAGGAATCATGGGAATCCAGATCTCACACCAACATGTGTCATTTTCTAGTGGATATCTTTTTTCCACTGACAGCCTTGGGAGGATACCAGCCTCAGGAAGATGCCACAGTTCTTGTCACTTTCTGGACTGGACTGGTGCTTCCATACCTCCTTTCACAGCCTGGGCCATGCTCCCGGGCCATCGGCTTTATCTAGCTCCCATTTCCAGCCTCTCAGTTAGCATGAGCCCTAGGAATGATTCTAGAGTCTCTGAAACCTACGCCAGGGTTCACAGGTGGTGTACAGGTGCAGTCTAGTCTTTCCAAGCTCTTTCTCTTTTATGTCTCACCACTCCTGGCCACAAGTCACTATACCCATAACGTTCACATACACATTAATCTCTTTTTAATAATGATCGAGTGTATTTTCCTCTTCTTATACCTTCCTTGTGTTTTCCCTAAGTGCCAGGGAAGATCCTAACACCCTTTGAAAGTCACAGCTGTTCCTGAGTACTTGAGGCTTTAATTTTTACAGTGAGTATACTGGGATGGAAATCAGTACTCACTTAAGAGAAATGCATTAAGCAACACGCGTGTCCAACATCATGCTAGACGGGCAAGAAATAACAGCTAACAAGATGTGCTCCTTGAACTTGAGAGCTAGTGAGAATTTTACTTGAAAAAAATTTGCCTGTTTAAATGTTCCCATCTTCATTTAGCTTCCTTCTTCCCCTCCACCCAAGATTCTGAAGATCTGACTGATGGGCAGTAATTAGGTTTCATGGATTTTCCTTTTGTCTTGCACACAGCTGACCAAGAGGAGGAAGCTCACCCCGAATACAAATTTGGAAACGAACTTTCTGCTGATGACTTGGGCCACAAGGAGGCTGTTGCAAATAGTGTCAAGAAGGTCAGAGTCTCATTATTCCTTTTTTTTTTCCCAAGACTGTCAATAAGAGGTAGTAGCTAATAGCTATGAAATTTTAAAAATGTGACAACCACATGAAAATAAAGTAGCCTATAATTCCCCCTTCTATGTTGGGTGGCCAGAATCAATATCTTAATGCAAGCTATGGGCAATAAGTTAGAAAGGATATTTGAATGGCTCATTAGCCATCCTCACTGTTGGCCACCACCTATTTCTCCAGTATCCTTTAAGTAGTATCATTTATTGCATTATTTTAGGTGAATAGGGAGACAACAACAGCAGCCTATTGAAGTCCCAATGAAGTCATTGGGAAAATGACCTACCTGATTATCCCAAGCAAGCCCTTGTTAGAAAACTAGTCCTACCAATTAGCTATCTCCTCTCCCTCCTAATGTAGAATAAACATGAACGTATTTCCATCCAGCCAAGAAAAATGGCTGTTATGTACCTACTACATGCCAGGTATAGCCTAGGCTGTAACAACCCTAAAAGGTCAAAACAGGCTTAGTTTCTGCTCTCCTGGAGCTTAGATGATGGAAGTTTATTGGAAACTGATGGAAGTTTGTTGGAAGAGAATAGGAAACAACGACAAACCATCAATTATGTAAATACAATTTGTGATAAGTGCTATTATGAAAGTAAAAATGAGGGCTAAAAGGGAGAATCACGAGGTTGAAGGAATAAGAAAACCAGAACCCAAAGGTAAAGAGGAACCAGCCATGCACAGAAGGAGAGGAAGGGCCCCAGTTATGGGATAACAGCAGCAGAGACACTGAATGGAGCGGGCTGAGTGAGGGGCAGAGGAAACAAGATGAGATCGTACAGACAGGTAAGAGCTAGGTGATGCGTGGGATTCGGAAGCTACTATGAGAGACTCAGATGTTAATTTAAGTGGAATCTGAAGCCCCTAAAAATGTTCAAAGAAGGGAGCAGGGCAGCCTGATAGGGGTTATTGAAAAACTACTACAGTTGCCATATGGAGACTGGTTAGAAGGGAATAAGAGAGAACGCAGGAAAAGTGGTTAGGCCAGGCTGTTGCACTCAGCCAGACCCTGAGGCTTAAACCGCACAGTAGAAACAGGACTGACTGGGTTCAAGGTCAACTGAGGAAACAAAAATGATCCAACTTGCTGATGGACTGAATGTGGGCAAATGAGGGTGAGAGGGGAAGCGAGATGACTCTCTGCGTCTGAGTCTGAGGACCTGTGTGGACAGTGGGGAAGACTGGAAGAGGAAGAACTCAGTGTCTCAAGTGGGACAGGATCTTTGAGGGCTGTGAGATACTCCGGGGCACTGCCACCAAGGCACCCATAGCCTTGACCCCTGATGCTGCTTTCATTTCCTACCTGTGTAACCTCAGGTAAGTTAACTGAAGCTCCCAGTGCCTAAGTTTTCTCCACTACAAGGTGAAGATAGCGCCTACCTCACTGGTCCATTTTGAAGAGTTGATGGGTCTAGAATATGTAAAGAGCTTCCGGTGGTGCCTAGCACATGGGCATTCCCATTAAGGCCTTCATTACTGCTGCTCTGTTATCATTTTCATTTTCACCATTGTGAGCATCGTCATGACCTGTATCTAGAACTAGAAGAACTAGAAGAGAGTTGGGGCTAGAGATAAAACTGGAAGTTCAGGAGATAGGATTTAAAGCCACGGAAATAAGTGAGATGACCTATGGGAAGAGGCAGAGATGGCAGGCCAGAAAAGAGCAGCAAGATATGGCCCGAGAGGTAGGATGGAAATCGATGAGATCAAGGAAGCCAAGAGAACAGGTGGAAGACAAGAAGAGAGGTATTCTCCCCCCAGCTTAATTAAAATATAATTGACACATAGCATTGTGTAAGTTGAAGGGGTATAAGCGATGATTTGATACCTGTATATATTCTGAAATGATTATTTCAGTAAGGTAAGTGAACATCTCCATCGCCTAATAATTACCTGTGTGTGTGTGTGTGTGTGTGTATGTGTGTGTGGTGAGAACATTTAAAATCTGCTCTCTGAGTAACTTTCAAGTATGAAGTAAAATGTTAACTATGAACACCATGCTGTTCGTTAGATCCCCAGAACGTTCTACTCTTTTTTTTTTAATTTTTTTTTAAGATTTTTATTTATTTATTTGACAGAGATTACAAGAAGGCAGAGAGGCAGGCAGAGAGAGAGGAAGGGAAGCAGGCTCCCCGCTGAGCAGAGAGCCCGACGTGGGGCTCGATCCCAGGACTCTGAGATCATGACCTGAGTCAAAGGCAGAGGCTTTAACCCACTGAGCCACCCAGGCGCCCCAGAACGTTCTACTCTTATAACTAGACACGTGTCCCCTTGGACCAACACCTCCCCATTTCTCCCACCTCCTGGACCCTGGCAAAGTGGTTGGTGTTTGACTACTGTTGATTAACTCAGTAAGAACACTCCAGAGTTCCGGTGCTGGCAACATGGAGGTCACTGGTGACCTTGAAAAGAGAAGTTGCAAGGGTGTGGTGAGGGCCACGGAAACAGACAGATGTGAATGAGTAGAGACTATACTTTTGAGAAGTTTTGCTATAAAGGGAAGCAAGGAATAGGCTGGAGATAATGGCAATTAGAGGAGTCAAGGGAGCGTTATTTTTAGAAGGAATGAATCTGGAGTGTGTTTGCAAACTTTTGGAAGTGGGGCCGAAGAGAGGGAAAGCTTAGGCTTGCGAGAGGGAGAGAAGGCATAACTGTCTGTGAGTTCCTGGAGAAGGGGAGAATGGATGGTATTCATGGTGATGTTTTGGGGCAAGGATTCTTAATCATTGAAGACAGTGGCTGAAGGTGTAGGTAGGTGCATCCATTTGGTAGTAGTTGAAATTGGGAGAGTGTTGGAAGAGCAACGCCAAAGGAACACTTTGATTACACCCTCCCTCTTCTGATAGAGAGTATTGCCTCTATTTTGGGACTCTTGGATGCCTACTAAGACTCGGTGCCTACCTTGACGCTCCCTTACCACATAAAGCCTTTATCACTACCCACACATGAGTGTTGAATCAAGTAACCATTCGTGCTTGCCTGCCCTTTACGTATCAGGAGAGGTGGCCACATCAAATGATTTCCTAAACCCCATGACGAAATAATTAATCTACTGTAAGGAAACATCTAAATAGGAAAGACTATCAAGAAGGGAGGGGAGACAGTATTAAGATTTATTTTTCTGGTGTGTAAGTCAAGCTGTTGTATCTTTCCTCCTTATTTTGCTGATGGCTTTATGTCATCAGTAATTTTCCACCTTCACAAATAAAAAGAATAACAGGCTTACCCATATTTATTTAAACATTAACATATATATGGCTGGTAAATTTGGAATTTTGCCCTTTAGAGAAGTAAACAAATTAGTCTTTCTCTAATTTAGGCTTCAGATGACCTTGAACATGAAATCAACAAAAAGGTAAGAAAATAATTTCCTTGTGTAGTTTGCTTTCATTACAGAGTACCAAATGTGCCCCCGTAATATTGAACAGTTTGTACTAAATGTTGTTAACCCTGTCTCCCTCCCACCTCCACCCGTGGAATGTCAGGCTTACTGTTTACCATATTCACATGCTTAATGCATCTCATTGCAAGAGTCTTCAAAAGAAAGAATTATTCACAGTGGTGAAATAAGCAAATCCTGATAAAAATCACAAAACGAAGGCAGGTGAATAAGATGGTTTTCCTGAAAATAAGTGTTTAGTACAGTCAGACACTTAGTTGACATTAGAGATTTCATTTCTATAATAAGAGTGCATAATCGTCGACACATCGAATTTGAAAATAAAAATGACCTAATAGGTCATCAGATGTTCCAGCATACTAGGAAGGTGATCTTGTTTCCGACTACACTGGCATTTTAAAAGATCATTAATTAATCTAATTTAATTTAATTTTACACTGCCTGCATTCTAGGACTTCAATTTGGTGTTCTTTGATACGGACTTTATTATGAATCGAGTTCCATTTTTTATTTCTTTTGTCCTCTTTGACGTTCTTCATGGTAGCACAGTGGTTTCTCTGAGTCCAGGCGAATGGTTTGTTATGGTTGGGAGACTGGTGGCAGGCGCAGACAGAAATTTGCCTTGTAATTTGATTCCCGTTCTTCAGAGTTGGAGAACATCATGTCTGGCTGTCTGTGGGGCCCTATCTTATTTGGAGTGAGACACTATCTTCTTACTGTGTAAAGAGTAAGTTTGGCTAAGACCGATCTCAATCCCCCCCCACCCATCATGTTCATGAACTTCTCTTCTAGAATTTCAGAGGATATTGAGGTCAACAAAGCAGAGGTTAGTGTTTGGTCACTGCCTTGTATTAGCTGAATAGCTGCGACCAAATCGCTTTCATCCCCAAGGCCCCGGTCTTCTCACATGGTCAGTGGGTGGGACTCTCTTCCTTACTCCACATGATTACTAACAGTAATGAAGTTGTGCATGCAGGAATTCAGCCCACTGCCCAACACAGGGTCCTGGTGTTACTTACCATCATTAGATACCCAAGAAAGGAGTCACGCGGCCCCTGCCCTTGTTTGGGTGGATGGGACATATAAAGAAATGACTAAAAATGAAAACAAGTTACATTATTTGATTATTTACCTCAGGCTTTTATTGGTGAAATCAGTTTGAGGATTTAGAATGCTCAGATTGTTAAATCATCAGATAAGATAATCTGACCACTTTTCTCACTAGTCCATGCCGATGACCGGTCCATAGGAATGGACTAAGTAAGTAGTTCATCCGCCTGTATCAGTCGATGCAGGAAATTATGGCACAAAGTGGAAAAACAACTTCCGTGTGTGTCAGAATCCCCTGGAGGGCATATTAAAACATGAATTCTTGGACCTCATCCTCTGAGTTCTCCAATAAAGTGAGTCTTCATCAGGTTTTCAGAGTTAGCTCTCAACAAAATGTGGATCATTTTTGAAGGAATTGTTTTTGTTGTTTATTTTGTTCCAATTTGCCAAGAAATAAACCAAAATAATTTACCTCTATGTAAAATGATGCAATTTTGACATGTCCTCTGTAGTCGTTTATCAGATTATTTTCAGAATAAGCTTTTTAAAAAAGTACCATAGACTACTTATATATGTGGCTTAAATTCTAAACCAGTGTTAAGCAAAGTATGGTCCCCAGACCAGCCACGTCATTACCACTTAGGAACTAGATGAAAAGGAAATACTTGGGCCTCCCCCACAGACTCACTTCATCAGAAACTCTAAAGATGAGGTCCAGGAATGTATGTTTTAACAAGCCCTCCAGGGGATTCTGATACATACTGAAGTTGTTTTTTCCATTTTGTGCCACAATTTTTGAGATTATAAATGATAATACTTGCTACATATTTCCATAGATTGCTATGAACCTCAGTATACTTTAAAGTCCTCTGGCAATCTTAGGAAAATGTAAGAGAGAAGCCTTATATTTTATTATTATCTCCTTTTATATTATTAGGGGCTATGATGACATGAACCTTTTTTTTTTTTAAAGTATGTTCCAGGCCCAACGTGTGGCTCGAACTTATGACCCTGAGACCAAGAGTCTCTTGCTCTCCTGACTGAACCAGGCAGGCACCAGAGACAGGCGCTTTTAAAATTATCCTGTAGCAAAATGGAGGAAGAAAAGGTCTTTCTCTTTCAGTTCATGCGTGCAGGTCGTATTTCGTGAGGACGTCTGTAGCGGGTTCCTGTCCCACCTGAGTCCTCAACATGTATATTCCTTTCATTGTGCTCATAGGGCCTGGTGACCGTGGAAGATGAACAGGCATGGATGGCGTCTTATAAATATGTAGGTGCTACCACTAACATCCATCCGTATTTGTCTACAATGATCAACTATGCACAACCCGTAAAGTTTCAAGGTTTCCATGTGGCTGAAGGTAACACCAAAGGTTAAATTCTATTGCCTTTTTTGGTCTGCTTCTCTTCTGTCATGCTGCTGAGCTGTGCTCTGACTTGTCGCCATTTTTCTTTCCTGGGCACAGCCCCGTTCCTCCTCACTGTGTTTTGTGTCACAGACTGTGCCTATAGCCTCCTGTCCTTGGCATGCCTCGAGATTGCTTTGCCATTCCCCACATTGTCCACAGGGTGGCTCTGAGGTACTGCAGATTTCTTAGTGTTGCCTCTTGCGTTCCGTGGATCTTCCTGTGTGTAAGAAAGCAACTGATTTCTTTTTTTTTTAATATTTTTTTATTTTTTTATTAACATATAATGTATTATTAGCCCCAGGGGTACAGGTCTGTGAATTGCCAGGATTATACACTTCACAGCACTCACCATAGCACATACCCTCCCCAGTGTCCATAACCCAACCACCTTCTCCCTACCACGCTCCCCCCAGCAACCCTCAGTTTGTTTTGTGAGAGACTAAGAGTCTCTTATGGTTTGTCTCCCTCCCGATCCCATCTTGTTTCATTTATTCTCTTCCTACCCCCCAAGCCCCCTAAGTTGCCTCTCAACTTCCTCATATCAGAGAGATCATATGATAATTGTTTTTCTGATTGACTTATTTTGCTCAGTATAATACCCTCTAGTTCCATCCACATTGGAAAGCAACTGATTTCTGTGCATTGATTTTGTATCCTGCCATATTACTGAGTTTCCTGAGTTCTAGTAGTTTGGGGGTGGAGTCTTTTGGGTTTTCCATATAAAGTATCATGTCATCTTCGAAGAGAGAGAGTTTGACTTCTTCTTTGCCAATTTGAATACCTTTTATTTCTTTGTGGTGTCTGATTGCTGTTGCTAGCACTTCTAGTACTATGTTGAACAACAGCGGTGAGAGTGGACATCCTTGTTGTGTTCCTGATCTCAAAGGGAAGGCTGTCAGCTTTTCCCCACTGAGGATGATATTCACTGTGGGTTTTTCGTAGACAGATTTTATGAAATTGAGGAATGTTCCCTCTATCCCTATACTATGAATCGTCTTAATCAGGAACAGATGCTGTATCTTGTCAAATGCTTTTTCTGCATCAATTGAGAAGACCGTGTGGTTCTTCTCTCTTCTCTTACTGATTTGTTCTATCACATTGATTGATTTGTGAATGTTGCACCACTCTTGCATCCCATGGATAAATCCCACCTGGTCATGGTGGATAATCTTTTTAACGTACCATTGGATCCTGTTAGCTTGGATCTTCACGAAGACCCCTTTTGATCAAAAGCAGACCTCCAGAAATATCCACAGGATTTTTAAACTTTCATAATCAGTTTTTTGGGCTGGAGAAGCCACCCTAGTCATCAAATAGACATATCTTGGGGGTGGCTGTGTGGGCCATATACACATAATTTGTTTCATGACTCCAGATTTAATCCATCACTATTTAAGTCATCTGTCTCCAGCCCCAGGACATTAATGAACGTAGGCAGTACTGATAACATAATGGAACACCTGCCTCCAAAGCCTTGTGATTTGAGATGTAATTACATTTATTGCTTGTCTTTCCACAAGGTTGGATGGAAGCGTTGCTGAGTGCATCTTTATTTTTCTTTACAGAGCGCAATATTCATTATAACATGTCTTCTTTTAATGAGTCCGTCGGCCTGGGCTACTTGAAGACGCACGCCATTGAATTTGTGAAGTATCCTTACGTAGTGAATGGAGTAAACGGCCAGTGCCCTTTAAGTTTGGCGGGAGTCTCTGAAACAGATGAATGGCGAATAGATAATTGTGGTTGTCGAGCTAATAAAATAGTATGTGTGAAAGACCACAGCAACTGTGAAAACCTGCCCAAATGTGAATTGTTTACACAGTGAACTCTGGATTTTCTCCTCAGCCTCACTCATACATGTGAAATTTCCTGTCTGTTAGCTTCGTGTTTATCATTGTTGGTCTAGCCTTTGTTGTGTATTTATTACTTCCGGAATACTCTTTTTTCTCCCCTCATTCTCCTTAATAAGTTACACAGTTATAACAAACGGCAAATGAGCCGCATTTACCCCAAGGGAGGCCGGGTCGATTCCAGTAATTACATGCCTCAGATTTTCTGGAATGCTGGCTGCCAGATGGTTTCACTGAACTATCAAACCCCAGGTAGGAACTGATGTCCAGTGACCTCAAATTCCAGGAGAACACTTTGACAGGATGGTGCCAACCATTGCCATCCGTTGGCCGTGGGCATTTTTTTTTAAAGGAAGGAGACATATGGCAAAACAATGTGATGTTGGATTTATGTAATGGTGAGATACGAAACACCAAAAATAGAGCCCTGTAAAGGGTGGAAGACAAAATATTTTGATTTAAATTGAATTTCCTTTCATAAATACCACAACTAATCTGCCAAACATTGTCCCCTTTTCCAAAATATTTTTAATTTTTCTTCTTTTCAGATCAAATTTATCTTCTTTCCCAGAGACAGAATTAAATGAGAAAAATCTGAATATCTCTGTCAGGAACTATGACTCATTTCTCCTTTATAAAGTACCCTTCTCCCTGTTAACATTCAGCAGGTATCAATAACACAGCATCTCATCATAAAAGTACAGAATATTCAAGAGTAAACTCCACTAAAACAGTGTGTAAGGATTTATATATTCTTAGAGGCACTAATCCGTAACTTGGTCCTCCAAAGTGTATTCAAAGGCAGGCTTCCAATATATGATCTTTCCCCCTCCCTGGAAGGAGAGGAGTGAATTTTTAAAATGCATAAACAATTTTTTTCAAGTTTTTAAAGTCTGCTTAAGAGCCAAGTATCACAATTTTAAGATCAGAGGTAGAAAAATTCTGGGCTCTAGTTGTTTACCTAAAAGAGGTAAGAAATATGCCACAAAACCATTCACATGCTGTGGTTAATCCCATAGCCTGGTCATTAAAGTTGGCAAAACAAGAACATTTTCTTGTTCAGTCCTTTGCTGTATAAGGCGGTGCCTCCCATGTTTCCTGGTTTGGGGGGCATTTTCCTTTTCTAGTCCATCCACCATACGTTGAGAGTTTCTATCCACTTTGTTTTCTATTATCTGGCCTGACCAAAAATCCTCTTGACTTTCATCCCTTTGCCATAAATGTGGGCTCAATAGTACTTTTGACAAGTTCTCAGGGACTGGAAGCTGGGGTCAAACGTCTGCACAACATCCCCATCAGTCCTTGTTATGACCAGATACCAGTACAAGCCCATAATATTTCTAGCAGAAACCAAATAAAATAGAGTGCTGCTTTTACTTTTTAAAAAAAGCGGGGGTGGGGAGTGGGGGAGGTCAAGTTGTATTTTCAGTTGTCAGTCCATTATATGGATTAAATTATCCTAAACCAGTTTATTCACTAGGTCAGCATGTGTTTTATTCTATAACATTAGGATCAACCACAACATGCTGAAGAAGGGAAAAAAAAAAATCTACCAGCTTGTTTGTTTTGTTTTGTTTTGCTAATGAAAAAAGGGAAGATTGTGTTCACTTGTGAGCGAAAAATCCCAAGCCATGCCCTGCCAGCATAGACACTGCTAGAAGAATTCTCCCTAGGTTTAAAAGTAGGAGCAAGCCACTAATTTTTCCATGATACTACCTGGATTATTTTTTTTGTTTTTAATCGAGTTTGTACTCCTATGACCTTCCTGGAATGTCCACAGCCGATCCTTCCTCTGTGACTGTAAGGCACATTCTCCCCAGTTGGACACCTATAATTTCAACACTGATTGGACAATCATTTGACTCATATGTTGAATCCAATTTTTAATGCAATTCTAGCATGATCTTTATGAAAACACATTTTATGTTTGACTTAAACACAGATGATTTCAACAGGGAAGAGGATCGTGTGCGCTCAACAGACCCACACGTAACTTGAAATGTTAAAAAAGACCTTTCAGTCTAGGATCCGTATCTGACTTCCATTGTTTAAAATCACCCATCGTGGTCTTCTTTGTGCAGGGAGATGAGAT
This sequence comes from Enhydra lutris kenyoni, assembly GCF_002288905.1. Lineage (NCBI taxonomy): Eukaryota > Metazoa > Chordata > Mammalia > Carnivora > Mustelidae > Enhydra > Enhydra lutris. The sequence continues at coordinate 34,766,414 of NW_019154090.1, forward strand.
GCTAAATTATTTTCGTCTCTTGACAGATTTAGCGATGCAATTGAATCAGGGAAAATTTGAGTATAATGGATCCTGCGGGTGAGTAATATGATTTAAACTGTTGTCACTGTGTTCCTGAACCCATACTACAGCTGTAATGGAACTGTGTCATTTTTAATTAAGGGCTGCTCAATTTAAGCTGAGTTTGAGGGATTGGATAGAAACAATTGAAATCCCTAGATAGATTGTATTTGTAAGTATACGTTTTTCATCTAAACAGTTTATTAAGCAGAATTGTCCCCCTAAAAATTGAACCATAAGTTAAGCAGTTTATCATACACACTCGAGTTTAATTCCTTTGCTTTAAATTCAAGGGTGGAGGTTTTTATAGCTACGACAAATAATGATCCCTGCTCATTTGGACGTTAACTGGAAACATAGATAATAAGTATATGTATTTTCCCTAAGACACACAGAGGAATGAAGTTGATTTAGTATGGAAGGAAGTTATGAATGTCAATTTGAATGTAATACACCTAGAAAGAAAGCTTTCCTGTCTTGATTCTTTTGCATGTCTTGTAAAGAGTGGTTATCAAAAAATAATGCTATGAATATTGTTCTAGTTTACTTAACTGGCGTTCTTTAACATCTGTGAACCAAGGAGTAAAATGAGAAATGTTGATTTCCTAATTTTGTAATGTGGAACACAACACGGAAAGGTTAAGTGAAAATGTGAAGTTAAATTCTGTGGAGAAGAAAACCAGTGTGGCCATATTTTTTTTTTCCTTCATGCATCTGTCCCCGAGCCTCTAAATTAATCCCGTGGAGTGCCATCCCATCCATAATACTACTGTCAGGAAATTCTAAGCCTCCCTGGTTGAATACCTCAATTTTATCACTAAGAACAGCCAGCCAAGATAACATTTTTCAGCTGTCACAGGTTCAGAGTGCACACTCGCCCCTCTTCCTCCTGCCAGACGGTTCTCCACCCGTGTACCTCCACCCATGAGTGACCCCCACATGCATCGCTGGCACATATGTTATGTTTTCCTCTGCTGTGTGCTTTGAAAGAAATCAAAGTCTTACACCGTAAACTAATATGTTCTATGTCAATTACAGAAAGAAGTAAAAGCTATGTAATTCAAAAGAAAACTGCCAAATACACATTTTTAGAATTATTTTTTCAAATATTTTATTTATTGGGGTACCTGGGTGGCTCAGTCATTAAGTATCTGCCTTCTGCTGAGGTCATGATCCCAGGGTCCTGGGTTGGAGCCCCTCATCGGGCTCCCTGCTCAGCGGGAAGCCTGCTTCTCTCTCTCCCACTTCCCCTGCTTATATTCCCTTTCTCACTGTCTCTCTCTCTGTCAAATAAATAAATATTTTAAGAAAAAAGATTTTATTTATTTATTTGAGCAAGAGGGAGAGAGAGAGAGGAGAGCACGAGTGAGGGGGAGGGGCAGAGAGAGAAGCCATCTCCCCACTGAGCACGGAGCCCGATGCAGGACTCGATCCTGGTACTCCGGGATCATGACCTGAGCCCAACACAGATGCTCAGTGGACTGAGCCACCCAGGTGCTCCTGCATTTTAGAATTCTTTACAGCTCTGTTGTATTTAGTGCACAGCGTTCATCACCAGGAGATGGTGCACATAAATTGATGGAGGCAAAACTGAGGCAGCGAGGCTGCGGGGGACAGCGGTGGTGTGGGGATGACAGCTCACACTGAAGCCCAGCCGTCCTGGTTCACACCAGACACCCCGACCCCTTGCGGCGCTCCCTCCTCAGAGCCTCCCTTGTGGCCCAGTGACACTAAAAATTTGCCCTCTTGGCTACAGCTGTCCGACAGCCAGTACTTCCACGGGGAGGGGGACTGTTGCCAGGTCACGAGGTCCCACCAGGAGCTGTATGCGTGCCCTCTGTTCCTTTCTCTTCCTGTTTCACCCGGGTTCACATGATCAGTGTCTCCCTTTAGGCACCACTGCTTATTCTAAAATGTGTTCCCAGACAAGCACGGTGCTGCTGGAGCCCGAATTCCATGCTGACGTGTTGGAGTGATGTGACCAAAAACCTACGTCCCACCAGAGGGACTAGGAAAATAGGATTGTGCAGTGGGGCGCCCCGCCTTGAAGAGCCCTTGACAGTCATGTTCTGTCATGTGTCACCATCCCCCACCCTTCCCTTTCCCCTCCTGGAGGCAGAGTTTGTCACAGGCAGGGAAGAGGGAAGGAGTCTTCCTCAGCTGTGTTTCTCGATCCCATCACTCTCGGCGATGGAGCGGTCATAGCTGGTTAATACGGGGCTGGCCACGCAGGTGTATTTCCGGGGAGCGAGGGTGTCTAGGATGCTCTGGCTTTCCCTACATTGCCTTTGTCATTCACCCACCCACCTGCAGGGACTTGTTAAACACTCCTTGTTGGCGTGTCTGAGGGCTGGTGTACAGAGGCCTTCTGAACCATTTAGGCTTAGGGTGGCAAACGGTAGTGGTTGTATAGAGAACAGCAGTGTTGCAAAGCACATGCAGACCCTCTGAATCCACCAATGCTAACAAAACACTGGGAACCTGCCCGGGACTCCCTGTCTGCTCTCCAGGCTGATCTTTTGGAAGGCTGTGCCCCTGAGCTCAGTAAGTGTGATTTTCAGTAGGAAAGTGAGTGGTAGTTCATGACAGACTCCTTTCTAAAGGTATAAAAATGGAAGGCATTTGTATAATTCCCAAGGAAACAAGACAGAGCAAGTTAATTTCTGAAGTCCGCATACTTTCAGAGGAAATTGGCATGGCTGAGACCAACATAGTAGGGTGTTTTAGGATCCGAAGATGCATACTTTTTGTAGAACTTTCTCAGGGTGAAATGTGTCTTGAAATCCATGACGGTCTTATAGTTACAATCAGCCGTTTTGCTTTCCTGCTGGTAGAGAAGATGGTGGAGTATTGAACAATTGGCGCCATCTTGGGTGTGATGAAATAGGTTGTCCTTCCTTATGACTCCATCCTCTGATTCTTATGGCTTCTGTCCACCCACCTGGCTGAAGGCCCTTCTTTTCTTCCTCTCTTGCCTTCCAGGACCCTACAAAGGCTCCCTTCACTTGTCATTGGCTTTGGTCTCTGCCCAAGTCCACCACACAGACCTGGGTGCTTGGAATGAATTTATTTTCTGTACCAAAAAACACCAGGCAGGACCAGCTATGGTTGGTTTGTGGGGCCCAGTGCAAAATGAAAATAAAGACCCCTTGTTCACAAATTTTTAAGCATTTCGAGACAGTAGCTGCAGAGCATTAAACTAGGCACAAAACTCTTCTAAGTTCAGAGCACTGTGTAACGACACAGGTCCTACTGATGACCGGGGCTCCCTGGACCTGCACGGGCACCAGTGAGTGGCGGCCTCTGCTGCATCCGCAGGTCCCCACAGGCCCCAAGCAGACACCCCTTCAAGATAAGCTGGCTCAGTGTCACCCCCAAGCCAGGACTTACCTCCTGGCCCTGTCAAACTTCTCCATGCTTTCTTTTATTTATTATTATTTTTTAAGTATATAAGATCAATACATTACACTGAAGGCTGCCTGCCTTGGAGAATTGGACTCCGGTTTCTTGCCCTTTTCTCCTGGCACTTCTTATTTTGTATTGGTTCACGCTCTCACAGAGGAGTTTTCTTCTAAGCCAATGTGGAAGGAAGGAACATGGAAGAATGTTTTGGGCACCAAGAAATCATCAGCATCACAATTTTTTATTTTTGGTGAGAAAGGTCCCTTCAGAAATGCCTGTGGGGAATGGAGAGTACGGAATCTCCAGAGAGCCCCTGCCCCTGCTTTTCTCAGGAGGCAAATACCTCATTCCATGCAACTGGAATCCATGTTCCCCTTCTTGTGAGTGCCAGAACCATCCTCTCTTACATCCCCTTGAAGCTAACGGCCGATATTTTGTCAACGCTGGTAGGCTTCGCTTGAAGTAGTGTGTGTTAATAGTGTAGTTTCTCATCTACTTTCCATTCTAAGACTTCAATTTTTGCCATATCATCATATTTTCCAGTGTCTAACACTAGCCACAAAAAAGGGGGGAGTCCCAAATCTAAAACTGTAAATATAGGAAACCATGTGTTTTGTGCAGTTAAATTTTAAATTAATATTTAGGGTTACATTCTCTTGGAGACAGGTGAAAGTTCAAAATCATCTTTAATATTTGAATGATTCTGAAAACTCTGTAACTCTCACAATTTAAAATCAGTGCTGTCCTTGGAGGTTCTTTACTGATGATTACATCTAAGTTGAATGTGTGGTTATTTTAACACTTTTTTTGCTCAAACTTAGAAGATGACAACGAATGACAACTTTGTCAAAACCACAAAAATGGAACTTGGGAGTTTGTCTTTAAGGAGAAAAGTCACGCCCCAGAATCCTTTCTGTTGGATTTTAAAAGATAATAAATTTGACAGCATCTAGAGTTAAAATCAGTAAAAGTTACACTCCTAAAGAATAGGAAAGACTTGATCACTCCAATTTTGATTCTTTTATACTTAAAAGTAAACCCATAGTTTGGGGGAAAGTACGTTTATTGTCCTTTATCTGCTGTTCAGGTTAGGATGGACTTTTCCTACCTGTGGTTATAGTCCTTTGTAAAAACAAAATTTTTTTTCTTAGATCAAGTCTGATACAAGTTCAGGGTAGTTATGGAATCTGGCTGAGGTCTGATTATGTGACTGTAACCAAAGGAGATAAGGGACAGACATTGTGGAGTTGGGTCAATTTCCAAACATTTTCCTTACTTCACAAAGAAAACTCATACCCTTTAGCCATCACCTCCTAGTAACCCCTGCTCCCTATTCGCAGCCATAAGCAGCCACCGTCTACTCTCTGTCTCTCTGTATTTGTACAGACAGCACCTTTTATAGGAATTAATTCATGTAGTATGTGGTCTTTGTGACTGGCTTCTTTCACTTAGCATTAAGCTTTCAAGGTTTATGCTGTAGCACATATCAGTACTTCATTTCTTTCTACCAAGTCATTTCTCATAGTGTGGGTATGCCCCATATTATATATTCACTTATATATTGATAGACATTTGGATTGTTTCCATCTTTTGGTTATTAGGAATAATGCTGCTCTAACATTCACAGACAAGTTTTTGTGTAGATGTATTTTCATTTTTCTTGAGTGTTTACTAAGAGTGGAATTGCTGGGTCACATGGCACCTCTGTTTAACTGTTTGGGGAACTGCCAGACTGTCCTGGTGTCATTTCACATTCCCACCAGCCGTGTCTGAGGGTTCCATTTGTTCCATGAACTTGATGATACTTAGTGTTATCTGACTTTTTACTATAACCGTCCTAATGTGTGTGTAGTGACAGCTCAGTGTGATTTTGATTTGCATTTCTCTCAAAACTGATGATACCAGGCGTCTTTTCATGTCCTTATTGGCCATTTGTTTCTCTTATTTGGAGAAATACGTATTCAGATCACTTGCCCTCTTGTCAACTGGGTTGTTTTTGAGATACCGTAGACACACACCTCTTATCAGTATGTGATTTGCAAATATTTTCTCCCATCCTATAGCTTGTTTTTTCACTATCTTGATATTGTCCTTGGAAGTGCAGAGGTTTTTATGATAAGGCTAATTTTATCTTTTTGTTTTCCTCTTGTTGCTTATGCTTTTGATGTTATGTCTAAGACCCATTGCCGAGTCATGAAGATTTATCCTTATTTTTCTTCTAAAAAAATTATCATTTTGGCTCTTACATTTAAGTCTTTGGTCCATCTTGAGTTAAAGTTTGTATATGATGTGAGGGAAGGGACCAGTTTTCTTTTGCATGCGGCCATTATAGTTGTCCTAGCAACATTTATTTAAAAGAATATTCTTCCCTCTTTGAATAATCTTGGCATCCTTGTCAAAAACCAACTGAGCATAGATACATGCATTTATTTCTGGATTCCCAGTTCCATCGCATTGATGTATGTGTGCATCCTTATGCCAATACCACACTGCCTTGATTACTGTTGCTTTGTAGAAAGTTTTGAAATTGAGAAATAGGAGAACTTCAATTTTGTTTTTCTTGTTCAAGGATGTGTTGGCTATTCTTGGTCCTTGAGTTTTAGGATCAGCTTGTCACTTTCTAAAGAAGCCGGTTGGAATCTAGATAGGGATTGAATCTGTGTATCAATCTCGTGAATAGTGCCAGCTTAACCATATTAAGTCTTCTGATCCATGAACACAAGATGTCTTTCCATTTACTTAGATCTTCTTTAACATCTTTCAGCAGTGTCTTGTAGCTTTCAAACTACATGCACTTATTTTGTTAAATTTAATCCTAAGTATTTTATTCTTTTTGGTGCTATGATAAATGGAATCTTCTTAGTTTCAGTTTTTGGATTGTTCATTGTTGGTATTTAGAAATACAACTGATTTCTGTATATTGGTTTTTAACCCTGCAGCCTTGTTGAATTCATTTATTAGTTCTGATGGGTTTTTAAAAAATATATATTCTTTAGATTTTAGAAGGATTTTACAAAGAGAGACAGCATGAACTAGGGGAGGGGCAGAGGGAGAGGGTCTTCAAGCAGACTCCCCACTGAGCGTGGAACCCAGTGTGGGTTCGATCTCATGACCCATGAGATCATGACCTGAGCCAAAACCAATAGTTAAACACTCGACCAACTGAACCCAGGCACCCCTCTGATCATTTTTTAGTAGATTCCTTAGGTAAATTCCTTAAGTATATTCTATATACAAGATCATGTCATCTGTGAAGAGGAGTTTTACTTCTTTCTTTCCATCTAGATACCTTTTATTCCATTTTCTTGCCTAATGGCACTAGCTAGAAATAGGGAAATAATTACATCTTTATGTTCACCTGCCTCTAACTTGAAATTTCATGGTTCTTTTCACTGTGAACAAAGACAACAATCCGCAATACTATTAACAGTACCTGTGACTCTTACTTTACTTACTTACTTACTCTTACTTTACCAATGTAAATCACAGATAATTTTGTATCATTACTACTGCTACAGATCTCACAAAATATTTTTATGCATATCAGTACTTTAAAATTATAGTTATCAACTTAGCATCATATCTCATAATTCAATGCAGTCATTAAAACACAAAGTAGGATATCATGTACTCTCGTATTTATGTTTTTTTTTAAAGATTTTATTTATTTGACAGAGAATAGAGATCACAAGTAGGCAGAGAGACAGGAAGAGAGGGGGGCGGGAGGTAGGCTCTCTGCTGAGCGGAGAACCCGATGCAGGGCTCGATCCCAGGACCCTGAGATCATGACCTGAGCCAAAGACCGAGGCTTAACCCACTGAGCCACCCAGGTGCCCCTACTCTCATATTTTAGTAACTAGAGCTCATATAATTGCTTTTTCACTGTTATTCCTTGTATTTTATTTTGTGTGCATGAGAGTAAGTATTTAAGGAGGTCCATGGCATAAAAAAGTTCAAGAGAATGTAATAGCATCAGGAAGCTTGGTATCACTGAGCCTGGAATCTAAAAGCATTCCTCGTTTCCTGCCTCTCTTCAGGATTATCTGTAGGAGAGGAATAGTTTCTTCAATCTTTAGACCCCTTTACCTAAAACCCTAGCTCTTAAATTAGAGACAGGAGAAAAGAAGTACTTAGTGTCCTGAAGCATGAGTGTGTTAGTCATTGTAAATGCAACTAATAAAGTCCTTCTTTGCTTTGGTCCCACCAGGTACCTCCTCAAACCAGATTTCATGAGACGGCCCGATCGAACATTCGATCCCTTCTCTGAAACTCCTGTCGATGGCGTTATTGCGGCCACTTGCTCAGTCCAGGTAAGCCCCCTGCTGTCTCAGAACTGTAAAAACATGTCTGCGGATGGTCCTGGAAAAGCCTGAAGAAGCCACATTGAAATATTTAATGTCAAGTTACAAGGCCCATTTGTTGCTCTCAACTTTGCAGTTGCCCCTTTTCTTCCTAAGAGATACATTTTGTTCCCTAGTGGAACTATTAGCTACATTCAGCAGAAGACACCAGATCGAAAAAGTACCTACTGGAGGATATGGAGCAGTAGGAACTCTTAATCATTGCTGGTGAGAATGCAAAATGGGGCGGCCACTTCGGAAGCATGCTTTTATCCTATAATCCAGGAATCATGCTCCTTGGTATTTACCCAAATGGATAGAAAACTTGCATCTGCACAAAACCTGCACAGAGGTATTTGTAGCAGCTTTATTCAAAATTGCCAAAAATTGGACAACTAAGATATCCTTCCTTAGGTGTTGGATACATAAACTGTGACGCACCCACACCATTCAGTGCTGACAAGAGAGGAGCTAGCAAGTCATGGAAACACATACAGGAAACTTCCGTGCATATTCCTAAGGGAATGAAGCAAATGAAAAGACTTTGTACTGTATGGTTGCAACTACATGACATTCTGGAAAAGTGAAAACTGTGACAGTTTCACACATGTGCACATACGTCAAAATGGACTGTATGTACACTTTAAAATGTACGGTTTATTGTATGTCAGATTTTACCTCGAAAAACTTTGGAAGTTATGATCTATTCAATAATACAGAAAGAAACCCTGCTACATGGCTATATAGTCCTTTGGAAAGTAAATGAAAAATAGTCTGTCCATGGCTTTATAATAGATGGAATTTAATGCTGGACTTTGCAAGTATATACCTCCGACCATTGTTGATATCGGTAAAGGATAACAGGCAACAGGCATTTTAGCATTGCTTTTTTATTGCATCTCTTTCTAAGACTTATAAAAGAATTTAATAAAGTGTAAGAGGGCAGAATTTCAGAGCTCTGATGGGATCCTAGGGCATATTTGAACCCATCACTTTGTGGACATTTAGGTGGAATTAAGCTGCTTGTGGACATTATTTCTTTTTATTATAGGGTTCATTATTTCTGTCTTCTCTTTATAGACAGTTCTCAACATCAGAACCTCTGTCTTGAGCAGGGTTTTTTTGTTTGTTTTTTTGTTTTTGTTTTTGCATAAAGTAGTTGCTCAATAATGTTTTAGTAAGGAATGAATACATTACTTCCATAGGTAACTAAAATTTTTAAAGATGAACAGACAATTTCTTCTGGATTATTCATTGCTCTTGATAATGACACAGACTTGACTTCTCTCTCACCCTGTTTCTGTGTTGCTGCAGGTCATATCAGGTCAGTTTTTATCAGATAAGAAAATTGGTACATACGTAGAAGTGGATATGTATGGGTTGCCCACCGACACCATACGTAAGGAATTCCGAACTCGCATGGTAATGAACAACGGACTCAATCCAGTTTACAATGAAGAATCATTTGTGTTCCGGAAGGTAGGGTACTTTCAATGTGTCAGACTCGCTGTGCTAACTCAGGGGCCACATTTTAGTGCATAGGGTACATAGACACTACATGACATGGGACAGTTATACAACCCCAAATGTTGTCTTCTTCTCTTCTTCCAGTGGGTAAGTTCTGTAGATGCTGTATGATTGTTACTTTTGTTTGTTCTTGTCTTTGTGGTTCTCCTTTTCTCCTCCAAGGAGCCCATCTTCTCTGTGGCAATGCTCAAGTTCCAGATGGGTGGTCCTTAGAATGTGTCCTCACTGGTGGGCATCATACACACTGGAGAGTTCTTTTGTGCCCTGGCAGTGGCTAGTAACTTGCAATGCTCCTTTAGCCAAGAGGACAGGTAGGATGGTGAACCCAAAAGTAAGACCAATAAATGTCCTTAAATAGCTCAGCTGGTATTGTCCTGTACCTCTAGAAAGTGTGATACCCGTCGCCACCCCCACAGTCTGTTCTTCATGTGCTATTTTGGGTTTTGGGGGGGTTTCCTACCATTGTACCTTGATCCACAGACCACAGTCATACTCTATAATGATTTCATTTTTATCTTGTAATCACGTTTTCCCTTTGTTTCTCATTTGTTGGTGTAAGATGTATTGAAAAATCCATGCATTGGTAGTGCCATCTCCAAGTAGAGCTGTTTTTCTCTCTCACTTGCTCTGTTATCCCAACCAGAATAGCTTCTTGCTGCTGCTTCAGGCCCAGGGCTTCCAGTGTTTCTGTTCCGTGTGCATGTCCTCCAACACAGATCTTTGGCTTCTTAGCTTAACAGAAATGAGGATTAGCAGTTTCAGAATTGGCTAACTGGTTTTCAGAAACCAGATTACAGAAGATTAGTAGTTCAGTGAAACAAGCCATTATGAGATTCAGGCTCCCCTTGTTATGTGAGCGCTGTTATTTCCATGCAACCCCCACCATGACCTTCTCTCCTACAGGGTGTGGTGGAAATTGGATATGACTTGTCAAGGGCCTTTTTTCTTCCACCAGTTTTTTTTTTTTTTTTAATGGCTTTTTATAGCTGGATCTGTTGTCGGTGTGGCCAGTGTTCTTTGGCGGCATGAATAATCCCTAGATACATTTCTAGAAATTCAGAAAGTTGACTTCAGACATTCATTGTTTTTGATGAGTGAGGAGACATCAGACTTGGTTTTTTACATATAGGATTACTGGCCCCAGAAACAAGATGCCAGTTCTACACCCTTCACTGTTTTTCAGAAGTTAAATTGCTTTTCATCAGGACCAAGTGCTTTCACTTTTTGTTCTCTCTTGTTTTTAATATTTTTGGTCTTTGCACTGATCTCACAAGGCAAGCCCCCTTTTACCCACATGAGAAACGATAGCGCAAATGAAGATGGATGAATTTGAACTTGATTTCTCCTCTTCATCATCTTGAAATTCGATTAAATTATAATCTCTAGGCAGAACTAGACAACCGATCCATTGTCTAGCCTTAGATACAGTACTCAAACTAGCCAAGATGTCTTCGTTGTTCTTAGCCAATGAAAAGTCATTCCTGATTTACAACATGGGATTTTCTTGTGTCCTGTTGCTATTTTATATCTGAATTAGGATTCTGCTGGCTGAGCTCAGATTTTATGTCCTTTTATTTATTTTGAAGATAGCAAGAGTAGATGTCTTAGATATAAGTTAATGTTTCTAGCTGCCCCATCTCACTCTATTTAATATCCCAAAATATTGGGAGTGCAAGGAAAAGGGAAAAATCCAAATTTCTGTGTACGTTGTCCTTTATACGCGGAACATTTCTTCAAAGATACTTTCCATATTCTCAAAAACAGGCCAAGCTAAAAAGCAGAGAAGCAGCCCAGGTAGGAGGCAGACCACAGGATTCAAAGGCAAGGGCCCCGATTCCAGGCCCAGCTGTTCTGATCTCAGAGATTAAGGAAAGTCACTTGATCTCTCGGGGCCTCCTTTTGTTTGTCCATTTTTATGCATGGGGATGGGCAAAGATGACAAGGGTTGGACTGGTAATCGTTCACATCCCTTTCATCTAAAATTTTCAAAGAGATGATTTCCAGGAAGCCTGTTCAATTGCTTTCTCAACAGCTTGGATACCGCAGCTTGGACAGTATCCTTCAGGAATCCAAATCGATCTTGGGCTTCTTTTCACCATAAAGGCACATTTAAGGACAGCGTGGGTATGGTTCAGATTCCTCGAGTCAGGGCTCTTGGGGACAGCTTTCCAAAATACCCCTGAAAGGTACCATTCTTTGTTTGCAGGTAATCCTCCCTGACCTGGCAGTCTTGAGAATAGCAGTGTATGACGACAACAACAGGCTCATAGGCCAGAGGATCCTTCCTCTGGATGGCCTCCAAGCAGGTTATCGACACATTTCCCTTCGAAACGAGGGAAATAAACCATTATCACTGCCAACCATTTTCTGCAATATTGTTCTTAAAACATATGTGCCTGATGGATTTGGAGGTAAGTTAAACATTTGAGTACAGAAGTTCTAAATTAGAGGATTATAAAATATTTCACCAATCGCTAAAAAAAAAAAATGTTCCTACCAGTGCTGCCAACTCCCGTAGCCTCAAAGAATTCAAGGATAGAGAGGAGCTTCAGGTTTCCTAGGAAGAAATGAGAGCGCAAGACTGGATTATCTTTAAGGTTCTTTCTTATTTTAAAATACTGTAATTTTGTATGGTTTATCAATTTTTGCAAATACGTCTGTGAAGGATTTACTTACATCGTCATCCAAAGGGAGAAAGGACATAAGTAACATGGAACCATAGATATCATTTGGTATCCCTAAAAATTTTAAAGTGAACTCATATATCAACATGGATTTTCTGGATTTTCTTCCAAATCCACCAGAGAGTTCAGTTGCCCAAAAAAATCCCACTCGTCCATCCACAGGAGACCATCTTTGGTTTCACTAAGGTAATCAATGGGAGAAATAAAAACCCAGACCAAATCATAAGATTTTGCTTATACCCTAACATGCTAACTTTTTGTAACCATCAGTTAAGCCAAGAACATTAAAAGAAGACTAAGATGCTCTATACTCTCAGTCTCTTGAGCCCTAAGGAAACAATGATTATGTCAAATTAACCAAGGGTGCAAATTCTAAGTCTCTATTCCTGGCTGGGTGACCTTGGGACAGTGACAACCTCTCAAACCCTCATTCTCTGGCCTGTAAAGTGAAGATGCTCCTACTGCCTCCCTCACAGCATTGTTGTGAAGGACTGACCCTTACAGCACGTGACCTAGGAAGGCTCGGAAATGTGCACACACATGTATGTCTGCTATTGATACGAGTATTACTTCTGTAGTATGCTGGAACACATCCTGGTTTTGTTTGGGGATTTGGGGGTTATACTGTGGTGGTTTTTTTGTTTGTTTGTTAATACTGCTTGCATCTCTGAAGAGCCGATGTTCTCTAATCCTCAGCTTTACCAACCCAATTGCAGATTCAAGAAGGGACATGAACCGTAAGGATTTTTTTCAGTTACCAAATCCAGAGTAAAGACTCCTTCCTCCTCCTCCTCCTCCTCCTCTGCTTTTCATTTAAAAAGAAAGCCTATATTAGAAGCCAGAACATACTGTAGCGGATATAAAAGCACAAAAAAGAGTCTGGGTGGGACGCCGTGGGGCTGGGTAAGTGGATAAGAAGAGACACGAAAAACCTACAGTATGCTTTTAGGACATCAGCAGATGAATTACGCCATCTTCCCCATACTTGAACGTGGGCAGTGCGCTATCCCTGATACATTTTAGAAATGGCTGTATAAATAAACATGGCCAAAAACTTACAAGTCTCTTTCCCTCTGCATGGGTTACTTTTCAGCTGGAACTCTCGAATTCATTCCAGAGAAATGGGCAGTTGGAATAGAAAAGGGAAAGAAATAGTTTGTCCTGTTCCTACTTTGTGTCAAGCACTGTCCATCAAGTCCAAAAGTTGCTGAGAAGGGATGTGGGCGCCTGTAGGTCTGTGCTGAAGAAATGTCTGTACTTATAGGGCAGCTCCTTCCCAGGGTCTGCATTTGTGTACATATGGATTCAGATTAATCTCCTTAAAAATAGTCTCATATTTTTTTTTTTCCTACCGTGTCATTGTAGTCACTTACTTTGTATCAGAAGCCTTTGAAATTTCTATACTGTGTTATCATGGGTGGGATTCCGCAGTTCATGTCTTAACCTCAATATGACATTCCAAGACTGCTTATTCAGAATTGTCGGTCATCTCTTTCATATGTGACGAAACCGAGGGCAGGCGCCATGAGCATTTACTTGAGGGACTTACCTGAGGAGAACAACATACGAATATAAGAATCATTTCTTCCTCGCTTTCTGATTTTCTTTACGACCTCTTGACTTACACAGTATGTTGTCCTTATTTCATCTGCGTAACTAACCTCCCACATTCGGTTCTGAACATTTATGTGCTGAGCCCACAGAGTAGGAAATCTGTGGAGTCCCTGTTCCCTAGAACATTGATATTCTATGTTGATTCCATAGGGGAAAGTTCAAAATGAAACTTGGCCGCCTTGCAGGCCAGCATTTTCTAGGAAACGAAAAAACAAACAAACAAACAAAAAAAAGGTAAATTGTTGATATAGATCTCAGATTTTTATATGGCCAAAGAAAGATAATATGGATTTATTCATTCCACAAATATGTTTGGTAGGTTTTATTCTGTAAAAGGCAAAATAGGGGCACCTGCATGACTCAGTCAGTTAAGCATCCAAATCTTGGTTTAGGCTCAGGTCATGATCCTCAGGGTCATGGGATGGAGCCCCAAGTTGGGCTCCACACTCAGCGTGGAGTCTGCTCGAGATTCTTTCTCCTCCAACTTCCTCCCCCTTTGCTTATGTGCACACACACTTGTTCTGTCAAATAAGTAAATAAAATCTTTAATTTAAAAAAAGGCAAAATAGAGAACCTGCTTCTCCCTCTGCCTCTGCCTGCCATTCTCTCTGCCTGTGCTCGCTTTCTCTCCCTCTCTCTCTCTGACAAATAAATAAATAAAATCTTTAAAAAAAAAAGGCAAAATAGATAGTCTATGTATCAGAAAGAGATTCTTCCAGCACAAAGAATAAAAAGGTCATCCATAAATCCACCACCTGGAGAGAGCCCTATTGCCATATTTGTCTCTTTACTTTCAATTTCACTTCTTCTATTTTAATTAAATAGCGCTTACTGCACCTAGTCATTTGGACTCATTACTTCAGAGAGTTAATTTTTTTTCCTCTTAATAGACACTATTTTTCCATGTCATAGAAATATTTTTATTAGCTGCATGAGATTCCATTTTATGTATTATCCATACTTCAGTTTTGATAAACATTGAAGTCATTTCCATTTTTTTCTTATAAAAAATACTGTGCCTAGGAACCTTAAATGTAAAGCCTTGGAAATACTCATGATCACTTCCTGTAGATGAATTCTTAGAAGTGGAAAGAGCTGCGTGTGGTGTGTGTGTGTGTGTATGTGTGTGTGTGTGTGTGTGTGTGTGTATTTTAAGATTTTATTTATTTGTCAGAAAGAGAGCACAAGTGGCGGGAAGGGCAGAGGGAAAAGCAGGCTCCCGGCTGAGCAAGGAGCCTGATGTGGGACTCGATCCCAGGACTCTGGGACTATGACCTGAGCTGAAGGCAGACGCTTAACTGACTGAGCCACCCAGGTGTCCCAAGAGTTGTATGTATATTTAAAGCTTTAGATACAGATTGCCAAATATCCCATCAGCAGTGTATGTATGAGATTGCAACTTTTGTTAACATTTACCAGTTTAATCAGTAAAGACAATTTCTGAGTAAATTCATTTAAACTATTTTTCTCAAAGGAAAAGATATAGTCATTATTATTTAGTACCTACTCTATGGGTAAGAGATATAAAGTTGGAAATATCATCTACACTTATCCTCAAGAATTTTCCAACCCTGTACACATATACATGTACATATACATAATAAGTGTAATTTATTATATCCGTGCCCACAGGGTAGTAAACCAGAGGATATTGGGGGCATTGAACTAAGAAGTTATTAGAGTGGGGTTGAGGGGTCCTTCGGTGGCCATGTTGGGACCATGAAAGATGAATCACAGCAGAGAGGTAAACTGATTTTCTCTTCAGACAGGGAAGTGCTGGACTTATTTACATATTCTGAGGAAGCTGAAACACAGGGTATATGATACTAAAACTGAAAAGTTCTGGTTCATGTTTGATGATGTATCATGAAAAGCTAGTGTCATTTACCAAGAAGAGTGTACTCTTCTTGTTGAATAATTTCGGCACTTTAAGGGAAATAGTCACATTTTCAGGACACTAAGTAATTTGGTTAGTTATGTTTTCTTAGCTTTTGAGTGGGTCCATTTCTCCAAAATCACTTCACATGTTTAGACTAATTATAGAAGTAAGACCTCTTACGCCTGACCAAGTGAACGAAATCTCAACTTTTATAATTCACCAAATGCTTAACCTAGGAATTAGGTATTTCTTTAATCTGACAACGAAAATCAAGCAATTATCTTAAATCCATGGTATAACTTCATGCAGCATTATTTGTATAAAAAAGATCAGAAACAACCTAAGTCCACCAGAGACTGGTAAAATATGGAAGGCCATTCTGTAGAAGACCATGTAGCTATTAAAAATAATGACTTGGATCTTAGTGTTCAGAACACAAATATGACATTTATTACCAAGAGAAAAAATGAATTGCAAAATGATCCAATTATTAGTTACAAAGATCCTTAACTATCAGTTTACACACGCACATGCACACACACACACACACACACACACACACACACACATATGAAGTAGATAGAAAAAATTCTGGTAGGATATACATCCAAGTTTGAGAATAGTTATCTCTTTGAGAATTATCTCTTTGAGAGGTAAGGGTTAATGAATGAGGGTTAATGAAGCTGGCCCACTGCATTGGACAACTTCCAGGAACATCACAGAGAGCACAGTATCCCATATGGTAGGACTCTACTTATTATTTCTGGATCATTTAAGTAAGCATACATAACCTCTGTAAATTTCTAAAAATTGTATTTTGCCCTATTTTTCTATAACAACGGTGTAATATAAAAACGGCACAAAGAGTTTAAAATAGATATATATTTTGAATTTAGAAAAAAATTAAAGCAACCTATTATGCTGCTACCTAGATAGTTCTTGATAACATTTTTTAAATATTTTATTAATTTGTCAGAGAAAGAGAACATAAGAAGGAGGAGTAGCAGGCAGAGGGAGAAGCAGGCTCCTTGCTGAACAAGGAGCCTGATGTGGGACTTGATGCCAGGATCCTGGGATCATGACCTGAACTGAAGGCAGACATTTAACACACTGAGCCACCCAGGTGCCCTCATTAATAACATTTTAAAATAAAAGAAAGACAGAAATGTCTTAAAACATCAAAAGGTTATAAAACATAAAGCCTATCTGTGCATATGTAATATATATGTATGTGCATAAATGTGCAGTCTCCGTGTATATATCACACACATATATTTCCTTTTTTATTTTTTTTTATATTTTATTTTTTATTTATTTGACAGACAGAGACCACAAGTAGGCAGAGAGGCAGGCAGAGAGAGAGAGAGGAGGAAGCAGGCTCCCTGCTGAGCAGAGAGCCCGATGCGGGGCTCGATCCCAGGACCCTGGGATCATGACCCGAGCTGAAGGCAGAGGCTTTAATCCACTGAGCCACCCAGGCGCCCCTATTTCCTTTTTTAAAAAAAGATATTATTTATTTGATCGAGACACAGTGAGAAAGGGAATACAAGCAGAGGGAGTGGAAGAGAGAGAAGCAGGTTCCCCACCGAGCAGGGAGCCCGATGTGGGGCTCGATCCCAGGACCCCAGGATCATGACTTGAGCAAAAGGCAGACGCCCAACAACTGAGCCACCCAGGCACCCCATATATTTCTTTCGTTTTTTTTAATATTTTATTTATTTATTTGACAGAGATTACAAGTAGGCAGAGAGGCAGGCAGAGAGAGAGAGGAGGAAGCAGGCTCCCTGCTGAGCAGAAAGCCCGACGCGGGGCTCGATCCCAGGACCCGGGGATCATGACTTGATGAAGGCAGAGGCTTTAACCCACTGAGCCACCCAGGCACCCTGATATATTTCTTTTTTAATTAAACCTCAAAAGATAATATAATATACCCTGTTCTGTGCTTTGCTTTCCTCACATAATATATCGTAGAGAACATCCCTGCCAATGCACATAAGACTTTTAAATTATTTTTGAAGGTTATGTACTATTCCATATGTGTATCTACCACTATCTCTTTAGCCAGCCCTTTAGTTGGATCACTACTCCCACCCAGTGCCTACGAGACTCCTATTCTCATTCACCATGGCCAGTTCTGGATTCTAAAAAAAAATCTTTTTTTTTTTCCCAGTAATGGTAATAAAAGTGGTATCTCATCATTTTAACTTGTATATTTACAATTATAAGTCAGATTGACTGTATTTCATGTTTCTCGGTCATTTGTTTTCCTTTTCCTGAAAAATACTTTCTAGTACCCTTTGTAGGTTTTTTTGAGTTTTGGTCTTTGGTTTTTTGTTTGTTTGTTTATTTTGTTCTGCTTTTGTTTTTTTAATTGGGTTGTTTTTCGTTTTTTAAGTAATTGTTCAAATCAAACTTTATTTTACTTCTAAGCCCCCCCCCACCTCATATAACTTCAAAGCGGTGTCCAATACATCATAATGTCTAGAAAGTAATGGTTGTGGATTCAAACACTGTCTACTTTTCCTGGCCTGCCAGGATGCTGTTTCATTGAGGTCATAGTTGACAACTCTGGTTGGAGCCCCACAGCTTAGGAGTAACACCTCACCACAGCAATCCTTCCATTAATTTTTTTTTTCATTTGTATTTATTTGTAACAAGCTCAAGAAAAATCCATTGGTTCTATTTTCTTCTCCCCAACTTTGCCCTTTACTTTGCTGCAGTAAACTCTTTTGTCAAGAGCAATTCATCATCGTAAGAAAAATCTTCTAATTCCATGCTGACTACAAAGTTTCAGAATTCTAATGCATTAGTAATTTTACCATGATTTTCTTTAAGCACCAGCAACTCAGTGTTCTACATGATCTTTAAATGAATTTTAAATCTTGGTAACATCAGGTGGGTGGCATCATTTAATAGAAACAAGAAAAATGTTCCTAAAAGGCTCTTCCAAGTTAAGACAATTCCTTAGGGAGGGTTTGAGCATCGGCAGGAGCTTTGGTTCACTTATTTATTGAGGTTCTGTGCTGTGAGATCACCAGAGAATGAGGAATCCCTCCTGACGGAGATAATTTCATAGATTTTTCAATTGCCCCTAGCTAGTCTTACCTTCTCGCATACGGTATTCTTTAGAAGCCTTGAACTCTGGGCTGCCCCAGTTCCCTCCCAATATGGGTCTAGATCCAGTATTTTCCACCCCGACCCTTCTCTCTTGTCAGTTCCCTGTTATCTTTCCTTGCCCTGTCAGGAGACAGAGCCAGGGAATTTAAGTGCAATTCCTTCTCCTCGTTGCTATAGAATAAAAACTCTCAACACACACAAGAAAACACAGAACAAAGATGACTGCTAGCCCTTCTGAGCTGTCTCCACAGATGGTTCCGTTCCTAAGCCATGTGGTGGTAAAATATCTCTGGGCGGAAGAAGAGATCACGACTCTTAACTATCAAAAACTCAATTTCCACGTGAAAAAAAACAAATGGTGACATTTAGAGAGGGATGACTAGGAATGAATCAAAAAGACTTTGATTTCTCCAGTATTATTTTTCTGCTGAATATCAAGTAAAAGAGCCCTCTTGTTTACCCCCCACACTCCTCTACAGAAGGAAAGTGCTAGGTTGGGTGCTAAGGTGACTTTTCCTTTGTCAAATCCACTGAGCCTCGGAGCACTGGGATTGTCTTTGCTGCTTTATCTGTAGGTGCAAATGTGGAGGACATCAGCGCCTACCCATTGCCCAGCTCTATCACTGTGAGCCATTGCTGCTGGTGATGGGAAGCTGGTTCCCAAGCAGATGGCAATTAAATGAGCATTAGTCTTTTGTGCCACCCACTGTTACTTTTGATGGGCTTGATCACTTGCAAAGGTTTTATTATCACTGAGTGGTAAGGAGAACAAATAAGAGAGTTGATGCTCTGCTATCCAAATACAGGGCACATGGGCATTATATGGAAATGTTGCTCCAAGATTGAGTTGAGTGAGCTGCTTACACTCCTTCCCTGCACAGTGCTCATCTCACTTCTGTAGCTGGACATTTTGTTTTCTCTTCTGCACCTAGGCTGTTTTATGCAAGCAAAGAGGAAGCGGCCTTTTTTTTTTTATTTGCCAGCTCCCCCTTTCTGCCTGACTTGGGATTCAAGATACATCAGGGAGGCTGGGGGGTGGGTGTTTCTTGTTATCTCTGCCCACCATCTTCCCAGGGTTGCTTTCCAAACCCTCTGCAAAGAGAGTGGACTGTCCGTTACATGACATAGCCCCTGAGGAGGAACATTGTTAATTAAGATGCCATTTCAGGGCTATGATCTCAGGATTTCCTGATAGAATTTAAAGTCCTTCCATTTATTTTGTCCTCTCCTTGATGGATGATAAGATGCTTTATTCCATCAAATATTTGTTGAAAAATTGATTTGCATTGCAGTAGTAACCATTTTGATGGCTTCCTCTGAACTATAGAAAATGTTGGTAAGAACACTAAAGAAAAGTGCCCAGAACGGGGCAGGATGGATTATAACAACATTCCCTCAGGAATTGCCCAGCTAGGTGAGTTTAATCAGGCTCCTGATTGCATTCCTTGGGATCTACTGTGGAACCTGGGAAGAGGGGAACACATAAGCAATTCCCAGTCTTATTTGACCACAGGATCCTTGCACCAACCACCCCTAATGTATCTTTTCACATTCTAGAAATGCAGTTTGGGAAATGCTTAGTCATTTGGTAGAAGCTAAAAGACCTCATCTAAAATCATAGTTACAGGATTTGTTGATCTTCATTAACATCATTTTGTAACCATTAAGGGAACACAAACTCTTCCGCTGCCTTTACCTCTTGCTAAGATAGAAGCAGTAGAATGGAGACTACGAGGGAACCTGAGCCAAGAGCAAGCACATGGAGCCACACTGTCTAGGTGCCACAGTTGGTGCTCACCACCAAGACACCCAAGTTAAGTGCCTTGGAAAGCAACCGCTAAAGAAGCAGACAAACCAAAGACAGAGCTCCCTTGAAAACCAGCAAGTATCTGGAAGTCTGTGCTGAGGAATTGCTATCTTCTTTTCAGTTTGGGGGAATGCTTAATTTGATGCTTTCAACTCTATATGGAAATGAGGAAGGATGGGTAGGAGGGAAGGAGAAGGAAAAAACGAATATACATGGAAAGTCTTCACCAGGAGAACCAGACTTTTGGAAATGGCACTAAACCTAGAAATAGATGGCATTTTTTTTTTCAAGGACAAATAAGTAAAACTTCTGTTAGTCCAGAAGAAAGAAGCAAATGAGAAAAGGCAGACTGGTTCCTTTTTTAAAAGAAGGTCCCAGGGGCGCCTGGGTGGCTCAGTGGGTTAAGCCGCTGCTTTCGGCTCAGGTCATGATCTCAGGGTCCTGGGATCGAGTCCCGCATCAGGCTCTCTGCTCAGCAGGGAGCCTGCTTCCCTCTCTGTCTCTCTCTGCCTGCCTCTCTGTCTACTTGTGATCTCTCTCTGTCAAATAAATAAATAAAAATCTAAAAAAAAAAAAAAAAGAAGGTTCCAAAGCCTGTGCATCCAGGAGGTTTCAGCTCACCCTGTGGGTTCTATAGAATCAAAGTGTGTGCACAGGTCTCTACCCTGTTAGTAGGTCAGTGTGGCCTCTCCTTAGGCACACTTAGCACACGAGTCAATGTTGAACAGCATCTAAACTTCACTCTTGGCACAGAGGGGTGTCCCGTGGAATGCAGAACTATGTGGGATCTACCTAGCCACAATGTTCCTCTAATACATGGGGAGGATACCTTTGAAATGTCACATTGGCACCAAAGAAAGATAACAGGTTTACTTAAATATGCAAACCTTTGGCCAAGATAACGCCAGATTTATTTTGGTGAAACTATCCCAGTTGCTGCCCTCTGCACTGATCTGTTGCTCTGGCTACAGAATGAGCACCTGCCACCACAGGGCAAATTCCTGTGTCCTAGAAGTACCTGATTTATTATTCAAAATTGCCAGGAATGAAGTGCTTGTTTTAAGTGACCGGCTAACCTAAGCCTTGTTCAAGGCATTTCATCATCTCGTTTTTGTCCCATGTGATTCAGTTTGAACAAGCCTTATTTAGACTTTGTGTGTTTCTGTTATCATTTGATCAAAGACACTATTATATTGAGTTATATCGTATATTAGAAAAATATCAAAAGCCCACGTAACTGTGAAAAAAGCATCTCATTTAAACTCTGAGTAACAAGGCAATATTTCAAGATCTGGGAACATAATTCTCCAATAGCTTCTAGAATTGTTAATACTGGTAATTGAAGACGGATTTAAGTAATGATATGTATCCAACTAATGGATAAATCTGTGGCATCTTATTTTGATGTATAATTTAGGCTCTATCTACACAGTCCTTCAGCAGATGGCTGACAAGGACATCTTAGCCAGTTTGTCCATGTAATACAAAACAATATATGACCTAATTACGTATTGTTTCGTGACTCTGTTATAAAATACAGCACTTATGTTCTCAGTCAGAATTGTGCAGAATCAGCCCTCAAGGCTGGGACCAAGACATTGCTGCAGGGAACAAGAATAATACTCTAGGGTCCAATATATCTTTGATCACACCATGACAGGTCCTCAAGAGGTCTCCAGGGGCTGAGGGATGCTCTTATTAACAATGAAAAAGCCTACTTTGCTTGAAAGATATACCCAAGAATAGAAAACTCCTTCGCTGCCATAATTTCAAGCTGACAGATGATCCCTTCTACTTAGGGAAATGCGTATATCTTGTCTACCTTGGACTCAGTTGCCTCTACCATTTGTAATTCCTACGTACAAATTCCCAACGGACCAATGTTGGCCAATGGATAGGGATACCTCTCCACAGCTCTTTTATCAGGAAGAAGCTACTGAAGATGAGACCTCCACCCAAATGCCAAAGATTTGTCATTGTCGATCTGTCAAGTGGGAATATAAAGGCCCTTTTAGGCCGTTAGGCAACAGGCTTGAGCAATGGAACCTCAAGCATGCAAACAGGCTCATTAAGCAACCTACTTCAAAATAACCATAGGCCCTAACTAACCAGTGGACCACTCACAACCAGGCACAGTTATCAAAAAAGGCAAAATTCATATGTTCCCATACCTCTTCACTCTGCCCTACAACTACGACCCCTCCCTACCACCTTGTGGCAGACAGTCCCACCTTTGCTGTCTACTGCTACCTTGCAGTGTATTCAATAAACTTCTGTCTCCTTTAAAAACAACAAAAACTAAAACAATAGCAACAACTTTTTTCTCAGTTACCATTGGTAATCAGATTTGCCACAAACTGGAAGACTTGAGACAACAGAAATGTATTCTCTGACGGTTCTGGAGCCTAGAAGTTTGAAATCCTAGAGTTGGTGGCTCTTGGAGAAATCCTTCCTTTCCTCTTCCTAACTCCTAGTGGTTCCTGGCAGTCCTCAGTGTTCCTAGCATATAGCTATGTTATTCTATTCTCTGTCATCTCCTAGCCTTTTTCTTTTTGTCTCTCTGTATGACCTCTCCTCATTTTAGAGTGACACCAATTATTAGATTTGGAGCCTACCCTAACCCAGTGTAATCTCAGTCTTTAATTATATATGCAAAGACCCTATTTGTAAATAAGCTGATGTCCCGAGGTCCCCCAGTAGTCATGAATTTTGAAGGGCAGTATTCAACTTCCTATACCCTCTGCTATATTTCTGCTATAATTCTGCTATAGTTTCCTTGTACTCATTCCTTCCATTAATTATTCTTAAATATTTTAAAGCTTATTAGGAACAAATTTTGTTAGTGATACTCATCAAGTGTATAAGTTTCTATCTTATGTATCTAAACTACAAATTCTCTGATAAAAAGAAATGACCTCTTTCTATATTAACATATTTCTTGCAAAGTCATCTTTCATAAAAAAAAAATTGAAAGTCCATCTAAATATCTAGAAATAGAGAATAATTTGGTGCATAAACTCTATGAAACATTATTCATTCAATAAAAGTTCAGCCTTAGAACTATACAGGTATAACCTAATAATGATAAAAGGAGATTATATAATTTTAAATAAACCATATAAAATATGTATTCACGTGGAAAACAATGACACAAGACTATACAAAAAGGGAAGTAGTTTGGTTAGTTTGGAATGATTATGGGTCATTTCACACATTAAGGTCTTGCTTTCTTGGTTTTATAATCAGCTGGAAGTGATTAAGTGTTATTTGTTATTCCTACTGAAAGGACTACCAGTAACCACTGAAAAATACCATATATATCCTCCAGGCCTTCAACCTAATTGTATATCACACACACACACACAAAAGCGAGTACTTGTTTCCTAATAGCCAGCCATGTGGACCATCCACTGAGATATTCCAGTGGGAAGCCAAGGCAAAGTGTATCCAGTGTGGGTGTGTACAGGTAGGGCCTCCCCACCACGGGCAGGGGGTTTAGTGCACACAGTGTGAGTTTCACCTTGGCCTGTAACAGTGTGGACAAGGGCAAGGAGGAGGCATCTGGGAGTAAGACACAGATGGATTAAATGTCCTGAGCCAACTCAGTGAGTTTAGCACCAGGGCTAGTGGGGTAGTCAAGCTTTATCTGTTTATATGGGACCCATACTGAATGTCATGGTATCTACTTTGGAGTTTTCCTACAAAAAGGGAAAGTCGAGCCTCATAACACAACAAGCAAGCATTGATACTCAGAATGTGGGACATTTTATGGGATACCTGATCTGTGTCCTCAACAAATGTATACATTATGAAAAATAAATAGTAGCAGGGACTAGTCTAGATTAAAGTAAGTTCAAGAGACTTAGTTATCAGGGACCTTGTATGGGCTTTATAGCTTGATTCAAACAAATTGTCAATAGGGGAAATAATAAGATGGGTCATTTATTATATTAGTAGTAAGGAATCACTGCCAGCTTGGTTGAACATAGTGCTGCCACAGTTGGTTCTGAAAGAAAATGCACTTTTTTTAAGAGACGTATAGAGAAGTAATTAGGAATGAAATGTTATAATGTCTGGAATTGGCCTCAAAATGTGTCAGCAGAGAGAAGAGAGAAAGGAAAAAAGGGAAGGATGACTAGATAAAGGAGATGTAGTGGGCTGTTTATAACAGGTAGGGCTCCAACAGTAGATGGGGGGTTATTTTAACTTTACTTCTGTGTATGCATGAAAATGTTCGTAATTTGGACTTAAAGTAGGTAAATATAGCCTTGGAACTTTAACTTCCAAAAAATGATTATCTGTCATTTTTCCTAAGCAAGATTTAAGAGCTGATTTGGTCACATCCCCCATTACGAGACAAAGAGTTCTTAGGGACCTGAGTGATAACTAGAGTCAGACCTTCTCATATAGCCCTGGTAGGAGAAAATAAATTGATGCAACTTCTTTGGAGGGTAGCTTGGCAATGCTATGACCAAAAGGACAAATACCCTTACACATCATTCTAACCTCTAGGCATTTATCCTATGGATACTGCAAATGTCTGCGCTGAGATTTGACATTCGAAGATCTTCCCTGCAATACCTCTTTATAATAACAAAGAACTGGAAGTAATCTAACAGTCTGTCAATACGGAACACTGTTAAAGAAATGGTAGTCATTCTGAAAATGACTTAAAAGTAATACAGTAGACCTACATTACCGATAAAGAAGTGTCTCCAAGATATGTGAAATTTAAAATAAAAAATAGGTGCAGGAAACTGTGAACCCATTTGGAGTTTGGCTTGTTTGTTTTGTTCTTTTTTTCAATAAGGATGCAAGAAATGGTTAACAGTGTATACAAAGGGTAGGATTGGCAGGAGAGGAGATTTTTACATTTTATATGTTTGAATGTTTATCATGTACATGTATTATTTTCTATTATAAAAGGAAATACATATATTCAATGGAGAAAAATTATCTTAAGACTATAATTAGGAGGGTGATTTTACTGGAAGAAATTGATGTACGTAGAGTTTCTGAAAATTGTAAATTACGTACTGTTTTAAGGTAATGAGCATAATATTACCTCTGTAGTATTGGTAAATAATGCAAAATTACATGAGATTCTACTGAAAAGTACTTGGAACTCTTCAATGACATTATGTAAAACATGAAATTTTACCATTTTTAAGGTGTAGCTAAGACGATGCAGGAGAATACTTCATTTTAACTACAATGGAACCAAAACTGGCTTTAAATATGTATTAGCCTTCTTACCTAAAAATAAGACTTAGATACCAGTGGTATCTACTATGTTCCAAGCACTTTTTACAGTTATCATCTCATTGAATACTCATCGTATCCCTTCAGAGTGGGAGGTATCAGCCCTAATATTCAGATGAAGAAACTGAGCTGGAGACATGAATCAACTTGCTTATAAGTAAATAGTCAAGAACTCAAGGCAATTCACTTGGCCTACCCTGCCACACTGTCATCTTTATTTGGGTGAAAACCAAAGAGAAAATAGGAGAGAGTCATCTGGCTTTTGTCCTTGCCCTTATTTCTGTTTTCTATAACTGCTGTGCTTTCCTAATTCTGTCTTATGTCCTAGGCGAGGGTACTTAACAGAAGACTTAACAGAGGTCCAGGATTATGAATTGTTCATTAGCTGAATTTTCCTGTGTGTGTACGGTAAAACAGAGAATCAACAGCCCCTTGACTTTTTTTTTTTTTTTTTTTCAGATATCGTAGATGCTTTATCAGATCCAAAGAAATTTCTTTCCATTACGGAAAAGAGAGCAGACCAAATGAGAGCTATGGGCATTGAAACTGTAAGTAGCAATGGTTGGCTAAGGACAGCCAAGTTGGGGAAGTTCAGTGGTCAGTGATTATAAGAGCAAGACAAAGTGATAAATTCATAGACCAAACTTGAAGAGTGTTTTTGAAATTACATTTATCAATTCAACAAAATATTTGCAAGGGTCTGTAAAAGTGTAGCATATTCAATAAACAAAATGGAAAACATTTACTAAATGAAATGGAAATCCATAATGCTTTTAGTAATGTTTCAGATATAGGGTGCTTTTGTGATACACTAGAATACCAGCTAACCGAAGTCAGTAAATTGGTGAAATTGACATATATGTGTCTCTGTTGCTTACCAGTCCTGCATCCAACCTTCCCCATTGTTGTGCACACTTGCCTTGTTTGTGCCTTTGTTTTTAAAGCTCCCTTTACCATACCCTGCTTGTAAAAGAGTGGCATCTTTTTTCCTTGGCTTCATCCTTTGCCTCAAGCCTGAGAAAACCATGTAATCTTTCTCCTGCCAGGCAGTGATCCATTAAGAGAGTTGTAGGGGAGATGCTGAGTGATTCAAACCGGATTCAGTAAAAGAGAAAGGGCAAGACAGTTGAAAGCAAGGTCACATTTGTGTAGGTTAACACAAACATTTCTGCTCCAGAGTGACATAGCAGACGTGCCCAGTGATACTTCTAAGAACGACAAGAAAGGAAAAGCCAACACTGCCAAAGCAAACGTGACCCCACAGAGCAGCTCTGAGCTCAGACCAACCACCACGGCGGCCCTGGGGTCTGGTGTGGAAGCGAAGAAAGGTAAAGGGGAGGGGTTAGGTCTTCTTACCTGTTCTGGCAATTTTAGACTCTTTTTGAATAGCCTTCTATGAGGGTATTTAGAATTGCTAATTTTGCCAATTTTCATTGCCCTGTAAAAGTCAAGAGCAGCATGTTTTCTTGTAGATTGGACGAACTACTTAATTTCCCTGAGTGTTTAACAGAAGTCAACCTTTGTTTCATCTACTAGATCCCCTTCAACTTAGGGCCCTGGGTACCATATCCATAGTTTTAGAAAGGATTTAGACTCTCTAATGAAAAGAACTTCCACGTAGTGAACTTTGCTAAGTCATCCCCACACTCTCCTGGATACCCCTACGGTCACTCATCTGGACAGGCAGTGGGCTCATGAACCAACAGAATCATCATTGTTCATATATTTCTAGATTCCTTCTTGACAGGTTGCTCCCATGAGTAGATATACAGCATCCATGATTATTTGTAAAATTATCAGATGGACATTTGAAGGCCAATTCTATAGAGCTTCCTGTGGGTGAAACAAAATATCCCAAGAGGTGTCACCACAAGGAATGATTGGTCCCATGTGCTAACATTCAGCTAGTAGGTAGGGCCGCAACCATATTCCTTATTTAAAATTAGCTTCCGTGCTGACTGACCAGGCATTGATTTTCTTTTTAATTTTAAGAATAAGGAATTAAAACTAAACTCTGAGTTGGCCTCCAAAAGGTGGCTTGAGAGCAAACAAGTTCTTTTTGAGCTTTGTTGATAAGAACAAAAACTTGACGTAGTGAAACTTGAATTAACTACAATCTTTGGAGCCCAAAGTTCCATACTTAACCCTTCCCTTAACCAGGGAGGCTTGTAGAACTACACTGGCCAGTGGAGCAGCCACTAGCCACGTGTGGCTCTATAAATTTCAACGTTAAAATGAACATTTGAACTCTTTATTTGCACTATCCACAGTTCAGGTGCCCAGAACCACACATAGCTCATGGCTCTCCATTGGACAGCCCCCACATAGAACCCTGCCATGGTCACCAAAAGTTGTGTCAGACACACTTTGGTAGGCCCATAGAGGGAACTAAGCATATACCAGTTCCTGTTCTGCATGCAGAGTGTGGGTGTTTCCTAGATACATCGTTTATAGGAACTAAAATTTTTACAAGTTATTTCTATCTTTCCCAAAAAAATGTAAAACCAAGTTCATGTTTGCGTAGGTTCCCGTTAATCAAGATTTACTTTAACCAAGACCATAAGAGAAGTCTCATTGGACTGGTTTCAGTCTTAATATTTGTTAGCTCTCTGGAGGACCCAGCACGCACCCCAGTCCTCTGTTCATTTTACAGGCAAGATTCACATCTCTGCCCTATAGTGCCCCCTTGCTCTTGCGGTAAAGCAGGGAGTTGCCTTGTGACATCAGACATAGGAGATGAAGAACAGCCCCAGGTTCTCTGGACACCCCTATCATAGATGGTATAGATCCCAGGACCGATTTCTCTTAGCCCTAACTCCCTTTCCCGCCTTCCTACCCCACACTGGCTGTGCACCTCCTCTTAAAATGAACAAAACTAAAAAACAAGAGCCTGGGACTCGAGGCCTCTCTTTCTTGAATATCTCATCCCTTGCTTTTTGGAGTCTAATGGAATTCAATTAGAGTACAAAACACACATTCCTTTTAATTTGTAAGATGAAAAATCTGCAGTCCAACAGAAAATGTTTGGGGATTCTCCGACAACTCCAGTTGCCATGACAACACCTGGCCTAGCATCCCTCTAGTAGCAGGATAATGGAGTATATGACTCCGGGTCCTCATGTCAACATTCTGTTATACCACAGTTTGATTCCAGGATTTCCTATGTGTTGAAGGCATGGCAGTACTCAATAGCCTATTGCTTAAAAGTTACATTTGATCAAAGCAGCTGAGGAAAAAAAAAAAAAAGTTTTGTTCTTTGATGACGATGAAGAGGGAGGTAGTTGACTGGGATGATAGATCCTGAAATACAAAGAGCAAAGTAACACTCACAGATGCTGCAGTGCCTGATCTGATATCCTTTGTGGGCTTTGCACCCCCCTTCCTCCAGCTGTTCTGTGTATTGGCTGATTGCAAATCACAGCTGCCACTTTCTCAGAGGATTGCCCTCAGACTGTGGGAGTTCCCTTGCCTGGAAATGCCTGGAAGGCTTTGTACAGTCTCTGAAGCCACTGGCTGGCTGTTCTGGGGTGATGAAAGCCCAGTCTCGTACCTCAAGGTCTGACAAATTTGGATGGCCATTTATGCTTAAGAGCCTCCAGCAGGATCAGGTTGGATTTTGGCCGGAAGTGCCCCCTGCTTACTTCCTCTGCCCTATTCTGCTTCTCTCGCTTCTGGGGTTTCTCCTGAGAGCCCTCCCTCAGTAAGCCACATGCACACAGAACTCCAGCTCAGGCTCTGCTTGTAAGGAACCTGACCGAAGACAGTAAGCCTGCCAGTGAAGTGTCTAGTTAATTGCTTTGTAATAAGAAATGAAGATGTTTATATCCATAACCTTACACGTAAAGCTGCTTCAAAATCTTTAGATGAGATTTCAAAATGGTGAATTTTGTGTTATCTGTTATTCTAATTTTTAATACACACAATGATTTAATTTTTTTTAAGGTATCGAACTTATCCCTCAAGTGAGGATAGAAGATTTGAAGCAGATGAAGGTAAAATGGCTCACTCATTTTGCAAGCACTCTTGTGTGACACATGTTGGTGACACTGATATATTTTTGTTTCTCACCAGATGTATTCATCGTGGCTACAAAACACTGATTTGGTATTCTCTTGGTTTCTTCCACAGGCTTACCTGAAGCACTTAAAGAAACAACAGAAGGAGCTAAATTCTTTAAAGAAGAAGCACGCAAAGGTAGGGTGTGCTGAATGTGCGTACCTAAGTATGTCTGTACGATTTTTCTTGCTTGTTTGTTTTCTACTTTTTGCTCTCTGATGAAAACCTCAAGTCGTTATTCTGTGGAGTGGACCAGTGGACTCTTCACAGGCAAAACCATGGCTTAGAAACTGACCCCAGCCAATTGGACAGTAGTACCTTCATTTTCACTGATTGGCAAATGAAATTTAAAAACAGAATCCTTTGGGGATTGGCCATCACTGATTTGTAATCTGCATTTCTAACAGTTCTTTCAAAAGCATAACAAAGCTTCGCCCATTTCAAAATCATTTAGTAGTCGGACTTTATCTAAAATAGTGGGCCATCGTCAGACTCTGGAAGACCAGCTCATAGTCTCAGCCTAGAGGCACCCAGAGCCCCTGGCTTGCGAGTCGTTTGCCACACCATGCACAGAGGGGGGTACTAGCCGGCTCTGAACCTCTCACCCACGGCTCCAGGAGAAGGGGACACTTCTCACTTTCCCCATTATGTAAACTCTGCTCAGTGGCCTACTTCTGAAATAGAGTTGTTTTTCCTTTTTGCCCATAAGAAGAGGGTTTTTTTGACAGTGATTGTGAGAAATTCTGAGAGTTGGTGGCAAATTCAAGAGAACAGCAGCAGCTGGCCTCAGGAGTTCTCGTGTGGGTTGGAAACTTCACCACACTCAGGCATCATCTTGCTCCCCGTCACTCTTCACAGGGAAAGGAGGAGAACATAATTCCTCTTTCCTTCCCAAGACGGATCACAACAACCCCCTGGGGCTGGAAGGGTAACGTGTGGGTTCATCCGTGTAGGGCAACGGGAACAAGAGAAACTCAATTTCTTAAAGGACTTCGGAGTTCTTTTTAAACTGATTTTGCATTCCACTTCTTTGTAATCTGACTCAGTCCTCAAACTAAG
This sequence comes from Enhydra lutris kenyoni, assembly GCF_002288905.1. Classification (NCBI taxonomy): domain Eukaryota; kingdom Metazoa; phylum Chordata; class Mammalia; order Carnivora; family Mustelidae; genus Enhydra; species Enhydra lutris. Next base: position 34,797,221 of record NW_019154090.1, read on the forward strand.
GCATGTCCTACAGAGCCAGACTTGAGTGACGTTATCTCTGAATCACTCCAAATATTAGACTGCTGGGCTCATGGACTCCATTTTAAGTCTGAGCTCCTTTGAGAAATTCAACCTGATCGAGGCCTCGTAATATCCCCTGTGTTATTGAACTGATAGCTTGGTGGGTTTGCTGATCTAGAGGTCACTGTGTACACTCTCTGCTCCTAAATGTCATGACTAAGTCCATTTAATAGAATTCCTTTTTATTGCCCATAGGGGACTCTTGCCATAGATTTTTAGAAGTGTGGGACTATTGGAGACAGAGCCGCTTAAAGCAGTGCTTTCGATTTTGTTGGCCATTGGCAACAACCTAGAATATGGAAAGACAACAGAAAAGAGGGAGAAAAGGCAACTTACCTGACTTTGGTGATAGGGATGGACTTGGTACCCACATCGTAAGACAGCGTCCCGCAGATCTTCCTTCCATTCAATTTGGATCTCTGTCACTGAGGCAGGCATATCCGTGGCCTGTGAGCTTTGGGGAAACTTCCAACTTTTGACCTCACCCTCATTAAATATCTCCTTCAGGCATGACCAGGAAACATATACTGTGACCAACAATAAAAATAAGGAGGATAGTGACTGGAATTTTTGCATGCTCAGTACTTTCCAGATGCTGTGCTCATCGTTTTATATTTATTGTTTCATTTAATACTCTCCACCCTAGAAGACAAATTCTACTTCAGTCTCCATTTTGCATGTGTAATTAAGAAATTAATGATTAGAGAGGTTAAGCAGTTGAGCTACTCACTCCAAATCGGAAAGCTGCAGAGCCAAAATTCTAACCCAAACCACCTGAGTCTAGCACCCATACACTTACTGCATTATTCTGTGAAGGACATCATATGCTTTGGTAATTAGACAAGTTCCCCTTGTTGCATCAAATGCAGGGGTAGCCCATGGGATGTTAGGAACATCCCCATCTAGCGTGGAAGGTGTCCGTACACTCATTATCTGTACAGCTGCTAAGAAATGGTCCTCGATTCTTGAGAACATGACCTACGTACCACAGAGCAAAGTTATCTGTTGATTTCCTCATCTGGACCTTTGAGTCCAAGCTCCCTCAGGTCAACAAACAGGACCATCTGCTTTATCAGAAAAGTGGCAAACAAAGATTGTGTTGACATCAGCTTGGGCCACTGTAACAAACTGGCATGGACCATGGACCAACAGACATTTATTTCTTAGAGTCTGGAGGCTGGACTTCCCAAGGTCAAGGTGCCACAGGTTCCATGCCACCTGAGAGCCCCCTTCCTGAAATTCAAAGAGCCTCCTTGCTATGTCCTCACATAGTGAAAAGAACTATCATTTCTCTCATGTCTCTTCTTCTAAGGGGACTGATTCCATCTCTGAGGACTCTACCCTCATGACCCAGTCACCCCCCAAAGGCCCCACCTCCAAATTCCATCACATTGGGAATGAGGGTAGGACATAGGAATTCAGAGGGGGAATAGAAACATTCAGTCCATCAATAGGTGGAAAATTATTATTCTGTGATACGTTTGAGCTGGCCTTGGTAGATCTTCCCTCCGCCCCCAGACACCACTGTACTTCATTCAGCCAATCCCATTTCTTCACGCTTGCTGGCAGGGACATCTCCATGTTGCTTAATAACCAGTAGATCCCAGTTGGCTGAGGGAATCCATGTTGATTTCCTTTATAGAAAACAAATGAGCTTCTTGGAGTCCCATATATATAGTAGAATTAATACCTAAAAGGAGATTTTAAATTTCCCTAAATCCAACTATCTGCATTTGTGTGGACTTACAGAACCGCTTTAGTGTGCATTTTTGGAGGTGTTCAAAATTCCTTAGGTCGGACATCTGGGAAAATTGCCCCGATAAGATATGCCATGCTTGCCTGTTGCTTTCCAGAGAGCTTTCCAGGAGTATTTCTGAGCAGGGCAATGCATTTCACAGCTTCTTTTTCAGACCTTCATGCACTGCAGAAGTTCCCATTACAACTGTGTGATTATGAGCTTACAAATGAATCCCTTCTCCCACATTAAATACACAGGGGACCTGCTTTATTCAGATAGCTTTGACAGTATAAGTTATGAATTCTGAACTCTGTGGTGTTTTTGTAAGGTTTTTTCCTCTTTTTTTTTTTTAATTCAATTAGCATCTAGCATATTATTAGTTTCAGAGGTCAGTGATTCACCAGTTGCATACAATACCCAGTGCTCATTACGTCATGTGTCCTCCTTAATGCCTATCGGTCAGTTACCCTATCCTCCCACTGACCTCCCCTCCAGCAGTGCTCAGTTCGTTTCCTGTAGTTAAGAGTCCATTTTGTGTGTGTATATATATATATATATATATGTATACACACACATATATATATAGACCACATCTTCTTTATCCATTCATTTCTCAGTGAACATCTGGGCTCTTTTTATAGCTTAGCTGTTGTGGATGTTGCTTCTGTAAACATTGGGGTGCAGGTGCCCCTTTGGATCACTATGTTTGTATTCTTTGGGTAAATACCTAGTAGTGTAATTGCTGTGTCGTAGGGTAGCTCTGTAGTGTTTCTATAATAAGACTACTAATAAGGCTAACGTTTATTTAGTGCCAGTTTTGTGTTACACATTTGGAGGGGTCTCAGATGGAGAGAGAGGAGAGAATCTTAAGTAGGCTCCATACCCAGTGCAGAGCCCAACTAGGGGCTCCGTCCCACAGCCCTGAGATCATGACCTGAGCTGAAATCAAGAGTTAGACACTTAACCGACTGAGCCACCCAGGCACCCTTGTGTTACACATTTTATGCACATTTGCAATTCCTCACAATATCCCTGAAGCCTAAGTAACACTGTCCACATTCTAAAAACAAATAAAATGAAATTCAAAGAGGTGAGTCCCTTATCTCCAGCCATATAACTAGTTAATGCTGATTATGGGCCTCATTTGCGTACATCTAACCCACACCTTTTACAACTCACCACATTATCACCATTTATTAAAAATATATTTCATCTATTTTAACTAAGGGTTTCACAAATAATTTCAAATAATCATTTGAAATTGAGCTTCCTGTATATAAACTTTCTATAATTTTTCAGTCTACAGTATCTCCCTTGCCATGGTCTCATCTGAACTGTCTTCTAAGATGAAGGATTTACAGGAATGTTGGAGCCACAAAGTCGCATTACAAAGTAGGGGGGGATGGAGAGAGTGGATACAGAGAGAATATGAATTGTGGCCATTTTTGTAAACCTTCTACTAATCATTTGTAAGGTGAGATGAATTTATGCTTAAAAGAACACAGCTTGACTAAACCACCTAGATTTTAAATGGTGGAGTTAGGATGTGAATCAAAATTCTGACTCCAGAACTCAAGATTTTTTTTTTTTTTTTTTGTATAGTTGACATACAATGTTCAATTAGTTCCAGGTGTTCAGTGTAAGGATCTGACAAGTTTGTGCCCTGTGCCGTGCTCACCACGAGTGTGGCTGCGTCTGTCACCATATGATGCTGTTATAATAGCCTTGACTATATTCCTTATGTTGTACTTCTTATTCATGTGACCTATTCATTACGTAACTGGAAGCCTGTATTTCCCACTCCCCTTTGCCCATTTTGCCCATCTCCCAACTCCCTTCTCCTCTGGCAGCCATAAGTGTGTATTTATAGGTTGGATTCTGCTTTTTGTTTGTTTCTTCATTTGGTTTTGGTTTTTTTAAGATCCCAGATATGAGTGAAATCATTTGGTATTTGTCTTTCTCTGAGTTACTTCATTTACCATAATACCCTCTATATCCATCCATGTTGTTGCAAATGGCATGATCTCATCCTTTTTTATGGCTGCATAATATTCCATTTTATATGTATGTGTGAGTGTTTGTGCACACACAACACAATTTCTTTATCCATGTGTCTATCAGTGGACACATGCGTTGCTTCCACAACCTGGCTATTGTAATTCCAAAGGTCCATATATCTTTTGGAGTTAGTGTTTTCACACACCCAGTAGTGAAATTCACACTCCTAACCACTCTACTGTGTTATCTCTGAGTATTCCCACATTGATTTTTATTTCTTACATCTTCTTGATGGCCTTAGTAAAAGGTTTTTAAAGCCAGTCATGATTCTCTTGGGGCACAAATATCTTGGCCTCCTTTGGGACTCTTTTTTCAACATATGATTCTTGGACCAAGAAGTGGAAGCTTTGTAAAAACTGCATATTCTTGCATCTGAGACTTAGTTATAATCTCCAAGAAGAGGTCTAGGAGATAAATTTAAGCACCTCTCCTGCACACATCACATTTTGAGAATTGTTTCTTTAGGAATATAACCTGGTACTCTATTATGTCCCTTGACCCCTTAGTGGAAGTCCCCCTAATTTCCGCAAGCTGAGGATGAGGCCTCCTTACAAAAACAGATTTTGACCTATTGTCAAGCACTAATGAGAATAAATGCTCCCAACCTTTCTGTGAAATAACACCTTACAACCCCCTTTTAACAATTTTGGAGCCCCCTAACATGGGGCTAAGATTTGCCACCCTAAGGCCTTGGGTTATAAAGTAACCTACTGAGGAGGGAATCTGGTTCAGGCAGTCTGCTCCCAACCACAGCGTCCATGCATCAACCTTGGCAACTGGCAACTAAGAGCAGAGACTCCTGCCTAGTCCATATTAGGACTATAGAGCACTCTCAGCTCTCAGATATCAGCCTAGCTAAGTAATGCCACTTCTTAGAACTAAAAGGAATCCAAGAGCTAAATCCCAGTGGCTTAAGACACAAATGTAATATGCAAAAGAAATCTTCTTTTCCAACTTGAAGGTTAGCTATAGGATGGAGGAGGACTTGTGGTGTATGAGGATCTGCCTTCTGCAAAAGGGACACAGAAGTAGGTGTGTCAGCTGCTTTTAGGACACCAAGCAGAAAAGTTAGGGACAATGGCCATGTGAGCCCCAAATGAGATTAGGTTGCTAGTTAACATGCCTACATTCGGGCAGTTGGCAATGGTCATTGGCCATTGCTTTTGACCCTGTGAGTGCAGCTGGCAATCAGACTTCTCTGTGTTTCTCACTTTCTAGAACTAGCTCTCTAATTTGAAACGGAAACTAGGGGGAATGGTTTTCAAGTGTCCATTAGATGAGAGCTAGCAAAAGCAGAACTAAATAACAGTAATCTCCCCTAATGCATGAGTCACTAGAGTCCAGAACTGGAGCTTCATTCAGTAAGAAATGGGCATACTGTTCAACCGCCTGATGTGGTCAGATCCTTAGAGCAAAGTTCGGTAAGTATCCCCAGTAACATGTTAGAAGAATAATTACAACTTAAATGCCTATAGGGACTAAGCAAGTAAATGAAGGCAATTGGTCAGACAGAGGAAAAGAGCAATTCATTCCCACCCAAAAGGCAAATCAGACTTAGCTCCCCACCATCAGTGCCTTGAGAGTCCATGGTCCAGCTTCATTCTTGAAAGAGGACTCCTAAAATAGGAAATCTTATATGAACTTCTAGATCTTTAAATATTAGTCCTAATTCAGTCTTCTCTCAAAACATCATGTAGAGCGGGCAGAAATCTCACATTTGTAGGCAGAATGCATCCCTGGGGCCACTGGTTTGCAGGATCACCAGCAGATGAGTCAAATGAAATGCCTGAGAAACCGACTAACATGTGGCATTCAGTAAATCTACTCATGGAGAATTTGTTCTTTGCTATGCAAGCAATTTAGCTGATAACATCAAGACTGCTCTTAAACTTGTCAGTTGTAATTAGCAGTAAGACCGCAGTGCCAGACCCACAACTCTGTTAGGAAGAGACACGGCAACCACCCACAGAAGCAGCTTACCGGTGACCTCAGAATTTCATGCTGAGCAAACATGACTTAATCCAGTTTTTCAGCAATATTTGTGGTACAGTCATTCATGCCCACTGCCCCATCAGTCACAAGAATGAATTGCAGTGGAAGTCTGTCCCACAAGAAGATGAATTTACTCTTAACTCTAATAAGAAACCTATAAATCCTGCTAAAAGCTGTATATGTATTCACCCCAAAAATATCCCAACTAAGATTGACTTTCCAGTCAACATATCTAATTTTGGTACTCTTGACCTGAATGAATGAAAAAAAAATTTATGCCCCTTTGATGGTGTCTCATGATTTAATTAAGGACCAAGGAATAAAACCAATGATGGACTTTTTCTGAATTAAAATGGACTGAGAGACCATTTCCTGGCTCTTCTCTTTTACACTTCAGGAAGCTGAGGCTTCACCACCATCACATAATTAGGAGCGCATTCCTTTGTGAAAGGAAAAGCGGGATCTGGAAACAGAAACAGAGATAATTTTTCAAGACCAACTTTGTTATTTGTATTAACAGTAATCATTTTGATTCAATGTGCTTCTAATTTTCCATACTTCTTTTTTAAAGATTGTATTCATTTGAGAGAGAAAGCACAAGCAGGGAGAGGGGCAAAGGGAGAAGGAAAAGCAGGCTCTTCGCTGAGCAGGGAGCCCGATGCGAGACTTGATCCCAGGACGCTGGGATCATGACCTGAGCCGAAGGCAAATGGTTAACCTACAGAGCCACCTAGGTGCTCCCTTATTCTCCATATTACTCCTGCATACATTCGGTAACTTTGCAGCTCATAACCAACCCATGAATGAGGTAGGGCAAATGGCTCTTGTTCAGTTTTCTAAGAAAGAAGGTGAGGGCTGGAAAGATTTATATCAGTTGTACAAGGCCACTTGGCTAATTATTGACTGAACTAAGACCAGAATTACTGACTGCTGTTTTCCCTTGGCTTTTTTTGTTTTCCATTTGAACAACAAATATTTAATGAGCACCTGCTATGAACCAAGTTTTTTGCCATGTATTGCTGAACAAAGACTTGAGTTGCCTTCGTAGAACCTGTCTTACCTACTGGAATCCATCATGAATGCCTTTTGTCACAAACAGCCTCATTGTCATCTCTAATTGGGTTAATAAGATTCACCAGAATATTTCCTTAAGAAATAGTCTGTCAGTGTACTTCCAAGCCTCAAAATCCACTCCTTTTCTTGTGCTGCACTAGGCTATTTAAAGAACGATCCTCTCCACCCTCCCTTTGGTACTTGCAAGAAACAGGAAAGCAGAAAGATTATTCTAATCTGTTTGAATCTGCACTTGCACAGAGTTCCTTATTTATTTGCCCAGGAAAATTAACGCATGTGCTGGGCAGGCGTGATGCCTTTAAATCTTAAAAGGAAGACTATTAGTAAGGCATTTTAGTAGGCTCATTGTTGTCCACAGCAATGCAAGAGTAGTTAAATCCATTCAAGTAAGGAGACCTTAACATGTTGATTTCCTGAGGGGGCTGATTCAGTGGGAGGGAACGTTGACTGATTTAATCATTCTACTTGTTCTCCTTTATCCCAAGTCACTCTCTGTATATTATCATAGATATTGAATAACATGAACATGTTACTATATTTTGAATAAGGTGTAACAGGCATTTGAAATATTACTATATTTGCTTTCAGTCCTAACAACCTTGTGACCTAGATATCTCTATCCCAGTTATAAAGATGAACAGACCAAGAGGCTAGATGAGTTGCCCTAGGACTTAAGCCTGAAGAACCCATGGCCTCAACCCAATCTACCATACTGCAAAAGCCCTGGCTGAAATGTGTTTCTAACACAAAGCGCACACATATTGGGAATGGGGCTAGATTCATGAGATGTCCCAACCACAAATTAAGGAAATACAGTTCCATATGATTCCCTGATCTCAAATCCACAGCAACCCTGGACCACTCTCTTGTCCCCGTTGTCAGTTCCTGTCCCGAGGATCTCTCCCACCCAGCACCTGTCTTCTCCAAGTCTTCCCACAAAGGCATGATGGGGATTTGAAGTCAGCTGACAGTGACAACCCTACTGGCAGTTCTTACCGTTTGGTCATGGTATTTAAGATCTTCCAAAAATATGTTGGGTATTGAGAAGCCATATCACATGTGAACAGTTACACTTAGCATGTGAAATAGAGAAGGTATGGTAGCTGAACTTGGGTATTTGAGAACCAAGGCGTGGAAGGTGCTGTAGACTAATTAGTGGTCTCCAACAGAACAAAGATGAGTGGGTAGAAGTTCTGTGGAGAACATGTATGTGTAGAAGAGAGGACTTTGGGATGATTGGTCCTGCCCAGTAGTGTGCAGGGATACCTTTTGGGCATGTTCTGTGGGCATGTTCTTCAGGTTGAGGATATATACTCCTTTGTTGGGGCTGCCTCTGTACCAGAAACTCTTGTGTTGGGTGGGAGATTGGAAATCCTTCCACTTCTCAGAATTGGTTTCACCTCAAACTCATGTTCTGGGAAAGCTGTTGAAAATCATGCCAGCCCAACACAGGTAAATTTTGTCAGACCCTGCCAGAGTCCAACTTGTGACGGCAGATTCTTCTCCTTCAGGAGCACAGCACAATGCAGAAGTTGCACTGCACACAAGTTGACAAAATCGTGGCACAGTACGACAAAGAGAAGTCGACGCATGAGAAAATCCTAGAGAAAGCGATGAAGAAGAAAGGGTAATGGCTCTTTACCTTCTGGATGCTTTTTGCCTTTTTATATTTTTGTCTTTCCCAACAGTTCAGTTAACTGTTTGGGTCAAAGAAGAATATAGTCTTGACTGTGTTTTCATCCCATTAAAAATTTTTCCTGGAAAATAAGAGACTCGTCCAACTGAGGGCAGGGATTGAAGTAGAAAAGAGGAGCTTTATTCCAGTTGGACTGCCATTCATTGATGACACCGTAAATATGTCTCTCATGTGTTTTCCACTCAGGTATCTTTAAGGTGAATGGGGGCAGAAGGAAGGGCAAGTTAAAGTTGGGAAATTTTGAAATTACAGAAATCCTTTTGCATAGCCAGAAAATAAGTTTGATGCTCTCCTGAGGGAAAAAAAATGCAGTCTTGATTTTTAATATTACAAGAATCTTCAGCGGATGCCAACAGACAAGACTGTTAAACTCTCTTCCTGCATTTACTATAAAGCAGTTTTGTCTAGAACTAAGCCAGGGGGATCTTTCTGTGATGGCATAAGCTCACTGAATAACAGACTAGAGGGAGAGCATCCTCCATGCCTGCCCTTGAGAAGTAATAGATTTGATCAGAGTCCTGGCATTTTTAGAATAATGCTTCTCTCAGAGACATTCTCCATAATATAATGAGGCATTCTGACTTAGGCCATAATACATCAGAGCGTTTATGCTGAAGGCAGAAGCTTGGGACCTGTTCTGGTTTCAGCTATGCTACAGATTTTCCAAAAGGGAAAAATTATCACTGAAATAAGCAGTAATGGTTGTTGGGAAATTGCCTCGTATGTATTTCCTAGTCACAATGGAATAAAAAGCAAAAATTGCCCTAGGATGCCAAGAAATGCTATTTTCTGCCTTGCTGGCATGTGTAAAAGACAAAAATCTGGCCTTATAACCAGAAAGAATTTAAAAATTCACTTCCAGGCTGAGGACTTATTTTCTAGTTATTATCTCAATAATATTTTATTGAATAAATGAAAAATTAGCCTCGAGAAAAGCAGGAACCAAAATGGAAACTCTGACCACAGACCCTTAACAATGAAATCATTGTTAGATGGGAAGTGTCTCTTTGTGTAGTGGTTGAATTGAGTAATCACGATGTAGAGGTTTTGTAAGGTGTACATCTATTACTAGAAATACTGATGTTGCCCAATGAGCCATGGCATCCCATGTTTGATGAACAAATTGTCTTCATTAGAAAGCTTTGGAGCAAGGCCCCATGGGAATGGGAAGAAATCTAACATCTGGCACACATTTATGATTTTCCATTTTCAGGGGAAGTAATTGTCTCGAAATGAAAAAAGAAACTGAAATTAAAATTCAGACACTGACATCAGATCACAAATCTAAGGTAAGAAAATGCCTATTTTTACAGCAGGAACTTGCAGAAGATACTTTGTAATTTTTTAGAAACCTTACCTAACCTAAATCAGAAATAACAGTAACCTGGGGCTGCTCTGAGAAGTCAAGGGGTCTCTGCATTCACATTCATTCCAGACTCACTGGCTTTGAAAAGGTCCATTCATGGAACATCGTTTCCTTCATCTGTAGAGCTATGCATACCGTCTGTACGCTGTCTGCCTCCTGCCTCTGGGGCATCAAGTGAAACAGGACAAATACTATATAAAATACAGAACATGCTTCTCTAGAGAAGTAACATTAAACATGGGAAGAAAAGCCCCCAACCTGGGGATTGAGTAACTCTTTGATATTTATCCCATTCTAACTTTGCTGTGGAAGTTTAGGATGGGGAAAAAAATCAAGAGCTGACATTATAGGAGATGAGTTCAATTACTCATATTTCCCCAAAAGCACAAGAAAATAAGAACTTGGGAGACTGACTAGCTTGAAGACCTTTGAGGAACTGAGCGCACGTTCCAGTCAAGGACACAAATAATTCTTCTAGCAATAATAGTTACAGAAGCGGAGAGGGTACTCTTAAAACTCCCAACTCTAGCTTTTGGTCAAACCAGCCAGCCTCTTTGTGTCTCTACACAGCTCTGTCATCTGGCCAGTAGCCCTGCTGCTCACATGGGCAAGTAATGTGGTTTTAACAGAGGTTCTCCTCATGCTACGTATTTTGTGTCCCTTATGTGAAGTTATAGAGGCAGGAAGCTCTGTGTCTCTGAGACACATGCTGTGACTTCTAGAAGCTTTGCACAGATAGGAAAGGAGGAAAGTAGAAACCTTGGCCATGATAGCAGCTAGCTTTTGCTTCACAGTACACCAGTTCAAACTTCAGTGACTTCAGACACCTACCAGTTATTATCCTACAACTGACTGTGTCAGAATTTGGGCCATACTCTGCTGAATAGTTCTAGGTATTTGATTAGGCTCACTCCTGTGTCTGCAATCAACTGGGATGGATGGCTGTACTCAGATACCCTGGTCATTAGCTGGTGGCTGGTTGCTTTTTCCTATATGATCTCTCATCCTCCAGCAGGCTAGCGTAGGCTCTGTCCCAAGGCCACTGTCTTATGGATGAAGTAAGTCCCAAGGGCAGCCAGATTCAAGGAGGTGGGGAAATGGACACTAGCTCTTGACGAGGAAAGGTACAAAACCACATTGCAAAGAGCATGGATATGGGGAAGGGGAGACTTTCTACCCCAACGTCTGGTAGGATTGATACAATGAGTCATAATCCAGCCATAAGAGAACATAGGGTTTTTCCATTCAGACCTGTGGCCTTGTGGATGTGAAGCGGGAAGAGCACAAGGAAATGAGAAGCTGAAGGAATCCATAAAGGAGGCCAGAGTCCCGACAAAAGGGAACATGGACAAGTTAGGCAATGAAATCACAGATCATGGCTGAATATTTAGAACCAAAGTGATGGATTATTCTAAGAAGCTATGACTTCCTGATTCCCATGGATTGGTACATATTTTTTTCAGGTTGGAGTATCTACTGATTCACCAGCTAAATTGGTGGGTGGGATTTGAAATGCACGAACGATACTGTGTTTTCATTTTATACCTGATCTGTGAGAGTTCCAAGTGGCACCATCCCTTTTTCCCCCAACACAGGTCAAAGAGATAGTGGCCCAGCACACGAAGGAGTGGTCAGAAATGATCAACACCCACAGTGCTGAGGAGCAAGAAATCCGGGACCTACACCTCAGCCAGCAGTGTGAGCTCCTGAGAAAACTACTGATCAATGCCCATGAGCAGCAAACCCAGCAGCTGAAAATGTCCCATGACAGGTAGGCAAGTGCGCCTTCTCCAGAGGGAACCACTAATTTTGTAGTAGTCCTGAGCTGTTATGAGTACGATGTCATACAGCTGAGGCAAGCAACGTGAACTATAAGCAATGGCCTCTGCCATCAAAGTGCTTACAAGTGTTAGCAAGGTCTTAACACACACATGAAAAATTCAGTTGACTTACAAATAGTATGGGATGTGTACTAAAAAGCAGAGCAGCCCAAAGGAGCTCTCCTGACTCCAGAGCGGTCATGGAGGCTTCACAGAGTGTTAGGCCCAACGCTGGGCTCTGGAAAGTAGCCTGGAGCTTCTTAGGAGAGAGGACACAGAAAGAGATGAACACCAACCAGTTAAGCTCCTTGATCAGATCGGATCTGATCACTCAGTGGCTAAATGTGGTGGGATCCTACTTTACATGATTAGGACTTCTAGGAATTTTAGGAAGATAGGCCTAATCAAGAAACAGTGAAGAAGTATTAGTTTATGAATTGAAGAATCCTTTTTAAGTTCTGCAAATGATAAGCTAGATCCCCCACCCCCAGCAGAAGAGCATCCATGTCAATTACATCCTCTGATCACTGCTTTGTTCCAGCTTGGTGGCTTCGCCCTTCATGCCTCGCTTTTGCCACTGTTAGGTCTATTGATACACACTCAAGAGTAGAAAATAGAAGCATTACATGAACAAAGCAAACAAAAATATTTTTCAATGCTAACTGCAAAAATTATCTGGGCACATTCATGAATTCCCAGCCTGGTTCTGGAGAGATTGATCCGGCCGTAAGAACATGGTGGCCAATTCGCATTCAAGGCAACTAAAGGAGGCAGACGGTGCTAAGTTTGCTGGAGGTCCCCTATCCGTTTTAAAGTATCCTATGAAATTGTATAGGTTAGGAGTGGTCTTTTATTTTTTTTCCCTGCGAGATGCTCTTGATTGAGTACACAAAAAGGTCTGCTCACCACTCTGTCTTTGACCGCTGCCACAGTACCAGATTGTAACCATCCCTCCTTCTCCAAAGATACTTCACAGGCTGAGGCTAATCCTCTCTCCTCTTTCTTGTCAGTGAATGAAAAAAAAAAAAAAAAAGAATTTAGCTCTCAAAAAAAAAAGTTCACTAATTCTTGCATTGCTTTGGAAGTTATTTGAAGAAAGCATAACCTAATAACTAATTTCCTTAAAAAATAAATGCACAGCCAGGACATTTTCCCAAGTAACAGGAGCATTTGGATGTTTTCTCAAGCACCCAGTGTGATGTATGTCTTCCTTACAATCACAGCTGATGCTCTTGGTTAAAAAAAATCTTGCCCCCTTTAAGACTGGCCAGCCACATTTAGTCACTGAGAAGTGCTTGTCGAATGAATTAATAAGGAAATGGTTGGTTGATAACACCAACTGAAGGAACAACTGGAGAGCCATTTGCTTGGGCCCAGGAGTTTCTGTGCATTTTCTTGTCTCTGTGGGCCCAGTGTTGTCCATCTCTCTTGAGACAGTTCAGACACTACTTAGAACACCTGACTCCTCCTTGGTCATTTGTTTCCAGGCAGGATTTCAAAGAGAAAAATTATTCCAGAAAAAATTACTTGCTAACAATACTCATTTCAGTGTTCCAAAATGTATGCCTTTAATGTACACATAAATAATCTATGAGTCTTTCTCATGTACACACTGACATCCCAGCACATGCAGGGATCAGGGGCCTTATGTAAGCTTCCTCCCCTCCCCAGCCCTCTGATATCCCATGCTTATCTATAACTACTCAGTACCCTTCCTTCCCATGAGCTGTCAGAGAACATGAAGGTCACTAGTGAGGTTCAGAACATCCTCTCTCTTCCAGGCCATTTGATCCCAAGAAATGTAGGGCAAAACTGGAAAATATGTTTTTAATGGACAAACGTAATGTCTCTTTATTCCCGTTCATCACTGACACTTCCTCAGTAGGTGACCCACTTCTACTTCTCATGTATTGGAGCTCTTTCCCTCTTTCCCACAGGATACAAAATAACTCGATGAGCTTAATAATGGGAAAAAAAAAAAAAGCGAACATAGTCCTGTTGTTACTTGTAGAATTGTTTTATTATAGTAAAATATCTATAACATAAAATTTGCCATTTTAACCATTCTTTTAAGATTTTTTAAATGTGATACAGAGAAAAGGAACAGAGGGAAAGAGAGAACCGGACTACCCCCTGAGCAGGGAGCCCCACGCAGAGCTCGATCCCAGGACCCTGGGATCATGACCGGAACCGACAGAACTGACTGAGCCACCCAGGTGCCCCATTTTACCCATTTTTAAAAGTGTGTGGCAGTCAGTACACTCCCACTGTTGTGTAGCCGTCACTACCATTGGTCTCCCAGACTTTTTCATCTTTCCCAGTTGAGACTTTGTACCCACTAAACACTAACTCCCCATTTCCCCCCAATCCCTATTTCTTTACTTTGAATACTTAGGGAAAGCAAGGAAATGCGAGCACACCAGGCTAAGATTTCTATGGAAAACAGCAAAGCCATCAGCCAAGATAAATCTATCAAGAACAAAGCAGAACGGGAAAGGTAAGACTGAGCGCACTCCCTGCGGGGATGGAACATTGACTGGGAGACATAAACACAACGTTTGTATGTGCACACACACACTACTCATAATCCTTGTGAGTGTTGGCTATGAATTCTGCTGTTAGAACTGCTATGCAGATGTATTCTGGTTGCTATAGAACACTGGTCTTCTGATTTTTTACTACCACCAGTAAAATACGTGCACTCGTCTACACACCAAATTGCATAAAATACGCAAGAAACTCACCTGCTCAGGTGTGGGTGCATTCTGGACGGGATGGTTCTGACTAGCAGCCTGTAGGAGGGCAGTCTTCTCCCTTTGATTTGCCTTGTGCTGTCCCTGAACCCAGGGAACACCTCAAAAGTCCCCACTCGAGTTTTCTGGTTCCTCCTTGTCTTGGGTTGGGTTTTCTAGAAACAGAGACCGAGACAGGAACTTGGATGCAAGTCATTTACCGAGGAAGGGATCTTCAGAGAAGAGGAGTAGGGGAAGCAGGGAAGGTCCAAGGCAGTGACGGAGCAAGGGTATATTGGTCTCTGCTACAGGCCCTCTCCAGCCTCATCTAAGCCTGATCTGTAGGATAAGCTGCACCATTATCTGATCTCTTTGAACCAAGGGCATCTGGCTTTTGTCCTTCTGTGTTGATCAGCCATTTGCCACCTGGGGGTGGGGGAAGGTGTGTGTGACCTCCAGAGAAGGTTCCAGGTGCAAACTCTGTAGGCACACGGGATTTGAGAGGGTATCAGGAGTCCTGTCACCCAAGAGAGGGCATTGAGATCCCTTGATTCTCAGTGATCCCAAAATAACCGAGCCACATGAAGATTAGCTCTTGGGACTGAGACGTGAGCGTGTTGAGGGCTTCAAGGCAGTCTGCTCTCCCTGAGCTAGAGGCTGAGCTGCTGGAGAACTTCGCAGCTGCAAAGGAAAGTGCCTGTGTTTCACGGTCTCCCTGTCTATGTGGTCTCTTATGGAGGCTCACTGGATACCAAATGTTGCCTCTTAGTTTTTTAGGGGTTTTTTTATTCTTTTCATTTTTTTGTGTTTAAGATTTTATTTATTTATTTGACAGAGAGGGAAGACAAGCAGGGGGAGTGAGAGAGAGAAAAGCCAACTTCCCACTAAGTAGGGAGTCAGATGTTGGGACTCGATCCCAGCACCCTGGCATCATGACCTGAACCGAAGTCAGACACCTAACGCCTGAGCCACCCAGGCGCCCCTGCCTTTTTGTTTTGAATGTGGCAACAACTGCTGTCCAACTACCTCAATTTCGTTGATTTCTTTAAAAGCACAACTCAATTATAAATAATGTTAACCATGAAGTATGGTAAAATATGAAGCATCGTGCCATCCAGTGCATTTTCATGCAGAAGTGTTGTTTGAATTAAGTACAGTTGGGAATGGGTCATCAGTTGGGTATGGAATTCCACAGTAATTTGACTTGGAAATGAATTGACTTTGTAAAATGTTGGCCGAGGGGCACCTGGATGGCTGAGTCTGTTAAGCGTCCACCTTCCGCTCAGGTCATGATCCCAGGGTCCTGGGATCGAGCCCCAACTTCGGGCTCCCTGCTTAGTGGGAAGCCTGTTTCTCCCTCTCCCGCTTCCCCTGCTTGTGTTCCCTCCCTTGCTGTCTCTCTCTCTGTCAAATAAATAAATAAAATGTTGGCCGAGAAATTTCTCAGTCAACATGAAGCATCTAGGGAAATGATTACTCCATTTAATCAATACTTCTTCACACCATCCGGTTGTGGTTCTTTGTTTATTCTCAGACAAGGAACTTTGTTTAAGGGCCTTGTATAGTAGAAATGACATCTGCTTTAGCTCAGAAACGTAAAATATTCCAGCCATGGGAAAACCTCATCAATATGAACTATTTTAGTTTCCCTGAAAATACAGAATTCATTTGGATAAATGTGCTAATCATTAAAGAGCTCTTTTTCACTTTTTTCAAGTATGTTACAAAGTTGACTTCAGCCCAGTTGAGGTCAAATTATCTTAAATTCTAAGTTACTGATAATTAACAACGTTTTTAACTTTTTTGTTTTGACATTGTCTCCAGTGGTAGGTAGTACTAAAACACCTACAAATAGCTGGTTTTAAAAATAATTCGTGTGTGCAAACACACGCATTATGTATGTGTGCCCACTTTACCAAAGTACTGAGAAATAAAACCTAAGAAGTTACAATCAGATAGCTTAGAAGGACCTATAGAAGCTGACTTCTATTCCCGAGTCAACAAGGACATTTCAACAACAGTGCAACACTGAAAATGGAACAACAATGCAAGTACTGTCTATCAGTGTGTAGAAGGGAGCTAAAGCACATAGCAAAAGAATCGACAAAATGAAGAGGCAGCTGTGGAATGGGAAAAAATATTTGTAAACCACGTATCAGGGATTAATATCCAAATATACTTAAGGAACTCATACAACTCAACAACAAAACAATCTGATTTTAAAACGGGCAGAGGACCTGAATAGACATTTTTCCGAAGAAAACATACAAATGGCCAAGAGGTACATGAAAAGTGTTCAAGGTGACTAATCATCAGGGAGATGCAAATCAAACCCACAAGGAAATAAAACCTCATCCCTGTTAGAATGGCTATTTATCAAAAAGATAAGAAAGAAGTGTTGGTGAGGATGTGGGAAAAAGAGAAGCTTTCTGCTTTGTTGGGGCCATGTAAATGGGTGCAGCCACTATAAAAATAATATGGAGGTTCCTTCAAAAATTAAAAATAGAAATACCATATAATCTTACAACCCCACTTCTGGGTAGCTATCTGAAGGAAATGAAGTCACTATACCAAAGCAATATTTGCACACCTGTGTTCATTGCAGCATTATTCAAGTAGCTAAGACCTGGAAATACCTCAGTGCCCATCAGCGGATGAATAGATAAAGTCCGTGTCATTGTATGTCCTCATACACGCACGCGTGCGCCCACACACACACACACAGAAATATTATCCAGCCATTTAAAAAGAAGGAAATTTTAGTATGCGTGACAACATCGAAGGACCTTGAGGCCATAATGTTCAGTGAAATAAACCAGAGAAAGACAAATAACGTATGCTTCCACTTAGAGTAAAACAATGGTTTCCAGGAGTTAAGGGAGTGGAGAAATGGGAAAATGTTAAAGGGGATAGACTTCCAGTTATAAGATGAGTAAGTTCCAGATATATAATATTGAGCGTGGTGACTATAGTTAACAGTATTATATTCTTGAAAGTTGCTAAGAGAACAGGTCTTAAATCTTAAATGGTAGCTAAAGTGATATTTAGATTGAGAATTAATTATAGACTCACTGTATATACATTTTTTTTAAGAGAGAGAGAGAGCAAGTGGGAAGCAGAGGAAGAGAGAGAACGTTAAGCAGCCTCTATGCCCAACAGGGAGCCCAGCGCGAGGTTGATCTCAAAACCCTGAGATCCTGTCCTTAGCTGAAATCAAGGGCCATATGCTTCCCTGAGCCACACAGGTGCCCCTAGGTGTATATACTTTTTAAAATAAATGCAAACTAGTGAGTTAAACACTCAAGAGAGTCTAAAATTAGAAATACAGGATGAACCTAAAGATCTCAGATAGGGAGAAATAAAAAAGCAAAAAGTACAAAGTAGAAAGCAAAAAAGCAATGTAGAATATCACCAAAAACAAAAATTTATTATTTGAAAAAAGATAAAACCAGTGACCCTCCAGCAAGAATGCTCAAGAAATGAAAAAGCACAAGTTAGTAATATATAAATAAATATAGAGGGCACCTGGGTAGCTCAGTGGGTTAAGCCTCTGCCTTCGGCTTAGGTCATGATCTCAGGGTCCTGGGATCGAATCCCGCATCGGGCTCTCTTCTCAATGCGGAGCTAGCTTCCCCCTCTCTCTCTGCCTGCCTCTCTGACTACTTGTGATCTCTCTCCCTCTCTCTGTCAAATAAATAAATAAAATATTTTAAATAAAAATAAATAAATAAATATACAAATAAAAAGGAGAAATCACTGCAGATCTAATCAGTATTTTTGAAAAGAAGACTACTTAAAGAATACTGGCAGTGAGTTTGAACACTTAAAGGGAATAGAAAATTGCCTAGAAAAATACCAATAACCAAAACTGACTGAAAAGGAAGGAGAAAACCTGAAGAGACTCATAGCTTTAGGCAAATTCAATCAGTTAGAGGTCTATTCAGTCAGGAAAATCATGCCAGCCTCGCTGGTTGTTATGCCATTTCACAGAACTAATTGACACAAAAGTGAATGTCTGACAATACCAAGAATGGGCAAAGACCTGAAGGAAGTGTAGCATTCAGACCCTGGTTATGAATGCCAATAAAGATAAGCGCTTTGGAGTAAAGATGAAGCTGTTCATTCCCTACCAACCTGCAAATCTAGGCATATACCTTAGAGAAGTCCATGCTCATATGCACAGAAAAGTATGCCCTACATTTATTAAATCAACAGACCGTCAGCACTCCAAGCATTGCAGGGCCCTATGCACCAGATCATTGGAGCATTGTTGGGAAATAACCTATTTGTCATTAATGGCAAACTGGAAATATTGTATTCTCTTCATAAACAAAAAAAATCCATACAATGATGAAAGTAATGAAATAGTTTGCAACACGGTTATATCTCTAGTTTTAAGTTATGGGGAGAAACCCAGAGTAGGTTACCATTTATGTAAATTTGGGAAACAGAACAATGGAGACCAGCAGTATCACTTGGGAGCTTGTTATAAATGCAGAATCTCAGGCCCTACTCCAGACCCACTGAATCAGATCTTCTGGCAGTGAGCCCAGCAATCTGTGTTTTTGAGAGTATCTCCATTTGATTTGTAGGCACCCAAAAGTTTGAGAAGTGTTTGTATATATTACAAAGGGGATACACATCCATATGGAATAAAAATGTTAAAACATGGATGGGAATGTCCATACCAAACTCAAAATAGTGGTTATGTCTAGAGAGAAAGGAAGGAGGGAAATGGAATCTGGAAAAATACAAAAGGGACTTTAATTGTATCTGTAACACTTTGTTTCCTTTAAAAAGATGAGCCAAGAAGGGCAAAACCTTAATACTAATTAACCTGAGTGATGGGTACAAAGATGTTTGTATTTCTCTCTCTACATTATGTCTTTAAAAATTCCGCAAAAATTAGGAAAAGTGATAATCCCATCCAGAGAATTAAATGGAATATAACGCTTTCTTATGTAATATTATGTTAATTCTATTCAACGTCATGCCAACTGTTATTTGTACCTATTACTTTTAGGCGAGTCAGGGAGTTAAATAGCAGCAACACCAAAAAGTTTCTGGAAGAAAGAAAGAGAGTAAGTATTTTGTAATTTTCTTGGCACTGTAAACAATAACTCATGCTTAGGTATCAAACCTCTTCTGGGTAATTTGTTTAATTTGATTTTTCTGTACATTAAACATTCCAGCTTCTCTTGCCTGCTCCCTGAGAGCTAACTAATCTATCTCTTAAATCTTGATGGTATTAATCTGGCACCATTTTATATGGAAAAGAAAGCCAAGCTTTAATTGTGCATAAATATTCTATTACGTTCTGAGAAGATTTTAGCAGAGAAGATCTTCCCACTAATAATTATGGGTTTAAACTCTTCAGTTTTCAGACTATTTTTCTTGATTTTTTTTTATAAACATCTCCCTCAGTTAAATTGTAAACTTACCAGTCATACCTCATCTGTAAGTTTTCAGATTACAACCCAAAGTTTATCCGAATTTTTCTTTTTTACAGCTTGCAATGAAACAGTCCAAAGAAATGGATCAGTTGAAAAAAGTCCAGCTTGAACACCTCGAGTTCCTAGAGAAACAGAATGAGCAGGTATCTTACCTAAAAGGCATGAAAAGACAGAGCCAGCCTGCTTTGGGGGGCAAATGCCATGAGTAGTGGTGTGGAAAGGTGGCTAGTAAAAATGTGACCCCTTTTGCTGTATATTCCCCATTTCATCAAACAAGACAAATAATTCTTTTTGGAAGTGGGAGAGGAATACAGCCATGGTGGGGGGCATAGCGGGGAACCCAAAGTCATCCTTTGAATAGATGGTGATGGTTCTAAGAATGATGCCCTTGAGAAGAGAAGAGGAAGGTTACAAATTGTTTTTTTCATTTTCATTTAGAGTTTTAGAATTTGCAACGTAGGAGTGAGCAAATTCAGACATTTGCTATGCTTAAGAGCAAATGAGAGAAACTACCTCTTTTCAATGTCAATCTAAAAAGCAAAGTCCTAAAACAATCTCAAGGCTTTCAAGTGGGACCCACAGAAAGGAGCTGCCAAAACTCTACAAACCACTGAATGCAAGTGGATATTATACTCTTGGTGTTTTTCCTTAGACAAAACACTAAGAAGTCAACACCAATAGTTATCCAAAATCCACCTCTTGAGTTAGCCATCAGCTGTTGTTAGAGAGCAACAGCAAGATCTCTCTATGTTTACCTAAAAGGCGGTGCAGGTGGGCTCCTTCCCCAATGGGTGACGCAATCCATCGGCCATTTATTTCAGCTGATGGCCATAGCTCTAGCTTATAAGGCAAAATGACCCTACAGAGCAGTTTCAATTTCAGTCTGTCTCAAATTTCAGTCGTAAGGTATAGCTTGTTTAGAAGTTTTTTTATCCAGATAATCTACTTCCATCTAGAAACTGTGAAGAGGGTTTGATGAAATCGGTTCTCATACTACATTGTTCTTTCCTATTTCATCTATAAAGTACTTCTATTGAAGGTATATTTCTCAGAGTAAATGGCTTCTGTTGAAAAACACTTCAGTTGGAATTACACTAAAATGTATCTTTGAGAAAGTAAAACAAAACCATAAAATCTTCTTTTTTGTATTACAGTTGGGTAACAAATCCTACTTCCGGTTTCAGATTTGTTACTTTTTGGTAGACCAAAGTTCTATTCATCAGCATACTTCTGAGTTATGTTTCACATTTCCTTTTCAGCTAAATGCTTCTATTCATGAACAGTCCACAGATCCTCAAGGGGGACAATAAACGTTTATTGTCCTGTGGGTCTAATTCATGTGACCATCTCATAGATACATCATGTTCTGGTACAGGATACCTAGCTTATGTTTTTGCTCTTAAAGCACTTTCCAGAAAGTGTTCCCATTGGGCAAAATGGGAATGTGAATAAAGGTAAAGTCACCGTCTCCAAAACATTAGGATCTACTTCAGTGATTCAGGGCTGGGTGGGATAAGGATGCCTCTCAGAAGAAGGCACAATGAAGGTAAGGCACCGTTATGTTTCAGTTAACTAAATTAAGAAACTACTTAGAAATTACTGTGTTGCTTAGCAACAAGTTTGGCTAAGGAATGTAAATGTGCTAAAAATTACTCATTACTACAATAGTGGTGAATATCAGAGCTGGAAAATACACTTACCTACTGTTTTTCATTTCAGATCCCAAGTACATAATAAAAAAATCACTTTGAGCTTTTATCCTAACCCATGGAGAACTCAAACCACACCAGAGTTCTTGCATTAAAATATATGGGATTAGTGATAACTGGACTGATTGAGCGTATCGGGAGGATGGTGGCTTTTTTTCCCCAAAAATTCATGTAATGCCTTTCAATATGTCATAAACAATGTCTACCACCCACAGCTGACACTTTGAGTCACAGAAGCTTAGGAAAGCACAGATCGCAAGGAAGCTTGAGATCTGATGAAGAGTTAAGGACATTCAATGAAAAATTCACAATATTCTATCCATGCTTCTGGCAGAGGTAGAATTTGGACTTGAATTTCCATGCTAAGCCCTGCTTTACCAAAACATGGGCTGTTCAATCACAAATTCAGTCCCAGGCCTTTCTAGTATGGTTTTGTTTGGTTTGGAATTTAAAGGTCAGAGAGCTGTTAGTTATCCTGTCCATGTGTTACAAACTCAGGTATAGGTGCAAAAGACAAGGTCACTCCATCTCTTCCCTCATGCTAGGCAAGGTCTGGAATCAGGTAGAAGAGCTCCCTTCATTACCAATTAAACATTTCACTGGCAGAACATTTTCCTATTTCCAGACAATCCTAAATTTTTCCTTGTTAAACCCAAAGACTATTCTCTGTTTCTAAGCCAAAAATACTTTGAACATTCATCCATAATATTGCTTTAAGCTTCTTACTTGCTTCCTTGTGACCTTACTCCCAGAAGCTCACTCCATCCCCCCAAGGAGCTACTTAATTAGCTAGACCAGTGTTGGGGGACTAGCAGAAACAACTCAAGTTTTAATATAATTTATAATTTAATATAATTGGCCCCAATTCTGGATCCTAACCTCATGTGCTCTTTTTTAAGCCACCTAATGGCTTTGCCTACTTGGTCATCCAATGCTTCAAACTCCAAGGGTCGGGGAGCAGTTTTCTACTAAATATTCCCATAGACTTTCCAGCCACGAGTATGTCATCCATCCTGCCATGTACCATTTCAAATATTAACCCTCCATTACTATCATACCCAAGCTTTACAAGTTGATTTTTGTCATCAATCCTATCATTTAATAAAGAGAAGTGAAGGTTCTTGCTAACGGGACAGTTTCCCACTCACTCCTGCAGGAGAGGACAGTCTGGGGTCCTAGGCATTGGTTGTTTGCTTTGGTTTTTTTTTTTTGTTTGTTTGTTTGTTTATTTGTTGTTTTTTAATTTTCTGTTGAGACCAACCTGGGAGGGGAGTTCGTCACTGATGGGCATATACATGTTTTATTCTTAGCTCTTTGCTTTTCTGTATATGGTTTTGCATTCATTTTTCAAGTATTCATTTATTCAGTATTCATTTATTTTCTTTGTTTTATATGTATGACTCAATTTTGACATTACTATTTTTGTACAAACAGCTATTGAAATCCTGCCATGCAGTGTCCCAAACACAAGGTAGGACCGAAACTCTGATAAGCAAGACATTGCTTTCCTTCTCAGCTCTGTTAGTATGCTCGGTGCAGTCTCCATTTATGATTCACCTCTGGTCATAACTTATTAGTATCTCACGGGTTTGGATTTAAAAGCTTGATTATTTCATGCTTGGATTTCTGAGGTAATACTCAAATGGAAATGCCCAAAATCTTAAGAATTATTTCTGAAGGAGTCTTAGCCAATGGTTCCTACAGCAGACCTAGAAAACTCAAGTCATGCTAATGAAGATATTCCCAGGCATCAAGAACAGTGATATATGACTGTCATTTGGACCGACCACCGCTAAGACTGGGTCACAAAGTCAGCACTTTCACAAGCATTAATAGGATTGCAATTAATTGTTAAAGCACCCTACTAAAAGTTTATTGGTGCTTTTTAATGACAGAGTTATAGTCTGCGTGCGGAAACATTCATTATACAGTGTCATTATACAGTGACTCTTACCATGTTTTCTGCTAGATCTGGTCTGCCAAGGACCCTAATCACCTCTTATAAGTAGGGTGACCATATAATTTATTATCTGAACCAGGATAGTTTTGCAAGTGAGAGGGGATGATGTTCATACTTGCCAGGACTATGGGCATAACTTGGAACTGTCCCCAACAATTGGGAATGAATGGTCACCCTGCTCATTTGAGACCCTTGCTCTGAGACTAGCCCTATAACGACATATGTTCAATATCGTCTTTAAATGCTAAGCAGGGAGAAGAATAGGGCATCTTTTATTACTACTTTTGGAACATAAAAGTATTTAATTTCCAATGCTGATACGTTTTCACTGTCATCTCTTATGAATACTGTTTGTGTCATAGTTTCATGTTTGTATATTTTTCTCCATTTCTCATTTCTCTCAATATTAGTATACTTCAGGCAGTGAAAACTCTCTAGGTAGAGGGAACCATCCGTCCCATATTTGAGCAGAAAGATTAAATTCTTTGGTATTACTATATCTATATTTGCCAAAAGGAAATTTAAAGCCACAATGTAGAAATAAGAGAATTCCTGTATGTCCTTGGATCAAACTAGTTTTGGGGACATTTAGATACTCATAGGATGACCTATGGATTTGACATCCTCTCTCCCCCTCCCCCACTGACCTTCCATTGAGTTGGGAGTACCTAAGCAGAGATGAGGAGTAACATCAGACCTCTTCAGAGTCCTCCTCTGAGTAATAGCTATATATATCCATGTTTCCATTCCTAAATGGCCTTTATTTCAAAGTGGTAGGTCACAAAAAGACGAAAGGGATGCTTTATTTTTCCTTCAAAAGATGCATGCATTGGGTTGGACCCAAACATCCAGAAACCAGTTGGAAAGTAAATGTTGAAATAAGAGAGTTCATTTGTCACTGGAATCTTCCCCACCATGCGCCACCGCCCTGACCCTCTGACTCCTTTCTACCTCCAAAACCACCTGGTTGTCTAGTGACAGTCTTAAGCCATGGTGAACTCAGTCTCATGAAGCCTATAAAAAATTACCCCAAAGAAGTGAGAGCTGGAGAATTTCTGGACAATGGGCTTCTAGGAACCCTACATATTCAGGTAATGTTTTATTTGCAAGGTACTCTAGCCAAACCAACGTGATACGATCCCACCTAAATTTCTCCATCAGTCAGATTCTTAGGGAATTAATTAAATTTCAGGCTATTGGAAGAAAACTGTGTGCATAAGCAACACTCCTAAAATTTCAGATTACACACAGTCAAGGCAACATGTCCATCTCTAGAAAGCAAACGGTTTGACATGACCTAGTCTTAAGTATTGACTGGCTTAGCCTCTTTTCAGATGGTTTTCCTGGCATGCTGTAGAAATAGTCCTTCACAGCTTTTAATGTGCATAAAAAATGTCTTTGGGATCTTGTGAAAAATGCACATTCTGATCCCATACGTCTGGGTTAGAATCCAAGATTGTGCATTTCTCACAAGGTCCCAGGCAGTGCTGATGCTGATCATCCCTGGACCTCACTTTGAGTAGCAGGGATAGAGTGATAGCATTAGATTTGCAGGAGAAGAGAGTCTGGAGTGGCTGCATGTGCAGTATCCTAAGGCCTCGTTTCTGATGTTACAGGCGAAGGAGATGCAGCAGATGGTGAAGTTGGAAGCCGAGATGGACCGCAGGCCAGCAACAGTAGTGTGAAACTCCAAAATTCAAACTGAAGCAACACCACACAGCATCAAAAGATCACCCCCAACCTTCCCAAAACAGATTTCACGCAAGACGGCTGTTGTCTTTTAGGCGCAGACGAGAGGTGACCCGAAATCATAGAGACTGACATACTTCTATGTAACGTTTTGAGTATTGGGGTTCTTTGGCCAACCAAAAGTAGCTCCGAATCCACCAAAATTACTGTCCCAGTAAGGCAGAGTTTTACCCTTGCTATTACAACTTAAACATGTTTGCTATAAAATACCATCACAAGTGAATGAGCTTGGTGTTAACAACTCTGCTCTGTGATGCATTTAGGACATGTTTGAGCTGCAGCAAAAATAGTGCATTAGTAATTCAATAGCAAGTGCATGCACTAGGGGGATAAAAAAACAAAACTCTGTCTACGAATTCATCAGCAGAAGCAGCAATCTGCTAGACAAATAATTTTGCAGAATTTTTCTACATCTAAGTTACCTCATCAGTAAGTGCCATGTCTCTGCCATGCCATAAGAAGCTAATTTCCTATAACAGTTGTGGAAATTATTAGAGAAAAAAAAAATAGTGTACCTGTGCCAAAACTCATCAGGGCTCAAGGGAGAACTCTGTTAGGTACACATAAGACCGTTTACAGCTGATATTTGCTTTATAGGAATTGCTTCTGCCGATTCCAGACATTATAACACACTATTCCACCATGAAGATTGTGAAGTGGTTATTGGCAAACGTTTGTAAATGTGACCATGTATAAAGTATTTATACTCCTAATTCATACTGTTATAGAGCAAAATCATCTAAGTATTGCCACATGACAAGATTAGTCAACAGGAATACTAGAACTATGTTTGCATGATACATAGGCACCCATTAGGACTAATCCGTACACATGCAGTTAACCTAATGCCAAATAAACACTGGCTAAATAAATGTATGGCACAGAATATAATTTGACTATCAAGACTTTTAGCATAATGAAAAAGTCTATATATATGTGTATATGAATTATGTGGGCATTCTTGATACTTCAAGTTCTAGTTTCAAAAAAAATACATAACTAATTTAATTTTACACAAAAATATTTATGCAGATTTTCAGAATTTCATATCAGGAAATAACCTTTTTACGTCTGTTCGATATTAAAACAATTTGCTACAGTGTTTATCTGCATGGTCTTTAAGCCCGCTGTTGCGTTGCAGACAGTGCATGAAAAAGTATTCCGCAGGGAACTGAGCCATGCTGCCAAAGCCGGGAGGAGCGCATGGAAACAGTAGTCTAGAACTAATCAGAGGATTGATTTTAGGACACAAAGCACCAACTGAATTGTATATGCTTGTACAAATGGATTCTGTGTTCCTCTGAACAAAGCAAAGAAAATTATGTTACCGTCAAGACTGACATTAAACTTTCAACTTCTCTAATAAAAAATTAAAACACATTTAGCGCCTGTCAGCATGTATACTTTCCAGTAGATTTTTGGCCTTCTTCACAAATGACCTCTTCATTATTTCCAGAGGAGGATTCTTCATGCCCCAACATATTCTTCTCCCCAACTGATGCAAAACAGGCTCATTCCTATTGAGTCCTTAATGTATTTGTTTTCTTTTCTCTCTCATATTTATCATTTGAACTGATTTCTGTGAAATTGCTCTGGTTCCCTGTATGCGTTATCTGTAGGACAATGAGGTTAGACTACATCTTTCAGCACCAACATCCCATGGGAACCTATGGTTGTTAAAATAGCACCACACTGGGGCCCCAATGTGACTCAGTCAGTTAAGTGTCTTGCTCTTGGTTTTTGCTCAGGTCAAGATCTCAGGGTCAGGGGATCGAGCCCCACACCTTGGGCTCCATGCTCAGTGTTGAGTCTACTTGAGATTCTCTCTCTTCCTCTGCCCTTCCCCTGACTCTCACTCACTCACTCTCTCTCTAAAATCTTTAAAAAAAAATTTTTTTTAAACAGTACCACATTGGGATGACCCATTCTCAAGAATTCCAAATGGCTCCTCATCAAATCAAAGGACTTCTACAAGAGCACTTCAGAATTCAGCAAATGCCTCCTCTTTCCTTTGTTTCCAAGAGGCACTCCCAATTTTCCCATTTTTTTGATCTTCTCTGCTTTTTCATCCTTTCACACCACCATAAATATTTCTATTTTATAGTACTATACCCAGAGCCATTTTTTTTTTCTTTAACCCAGACTACTTCCAGTATTTGAGATTTCCTATCACCCCCCTCCCCAAAAAAGATTCCACTGTAGTGGGGTTAAAATGTGCATACAGCTCAGATGTTCAACAAAACAATGTTTTACTTTCAATTATAAGTTCAGATTGCACTCAAATTCTGCATTCTTACTAATGAAGGAAACAAAATCTTGCCAGTTCAGTGTTTTCCAGCTTAAAAATCATTGAAATGTTATTTCAGAGGCATTTAAAAGACCCCCATTAGAGTCCCAGCCCCATTCAGGTCTCCCTGCAACTTTCCCCAGATGGTAATGGGGAAGGGCATCTGGTCTCTCCACTGTTGGACAGTCCGAACTGCCCTGTGCTGCAGCCCTGCAAAATGGGTCCTTCCATCCCAAGGTCTCTGCTCAGTCAAGTATTCACCCTGGACTCAGTTTATTTTAGCATTCTTCTGGGAGATGCAGGAACTTCTGGATCTTTGTGGCCATGGGGGAAATAGAAGTGTTAACTCCAGTCCATTCATTTAAATATCACCTTTGCCATTTGTCAGCTACTAGATGCCATGTTCCAACATCATGAGGCTTTCTCCAGGAGGCTTGCAATTTGTTAGAGCAATGGCCGAAGAAGCAAAAAGCAAGACTGCTTTATATTGGGTCCCAAGCCTATTGGATCTTTCCTATATCTTGCTTCTCCCACCCAGCAGGACTTCCGGTTCAACTTGGGAGTCAGGACACTTGAGTCTCAATTCTTTCTCTTTCTCCTCAGCCCAGAAAGGTTTGGAAACTGCTTACTCCTGAATGACTGGAATGCCCATACGAGACTGTATTCCTCCTTCCTAAGCAGATTGTTCTTTTCTTTTGGGAAGATAAAAAGCTTCCTGGGGGGGTTGGTGAGGGGGGAAGGTTGCCAAAATAAGGAAACCCTCTGGGAAGTATTTATAGTTCATCAGATCTAAAACAGCATAGATTATAACATCATCATCATTTTATATACCAAAAGGAATGAAAACATGGTGCCAATTAAATGAGGACACGTCACCCCATGATTAAAAGACACCTCAATTTCAGAGATGTTAAAATGTGAAAATATGTGTATCTTGGAATCCATTAAATAGTATTTCAAATCTATTGTACAAGCTAATCAAATCCCAAGATTTGAGGGTTGATGGGAGGTGGGGGAGGAAGGCAAGTACTGAAGACAGGATGCAAGAGGAACATCATATCAGAAAACCTAAAGCAAAGAACACTTCTGTGATTGGGACTGTTATTTAGTTATGACCTTTCTTTCAAAGCAATTCAAAAAAAAAAAAAAAGAAAAAGGAAATTGGATTTCCAGAGGAGACAGTAGAGTGGAAAGATCCTAAGCTTACCTCTTCCCATGGATACAACTAGATAACACACACGAGTATAAATAATCCAGAAAATGACCCATAGATTGGCAGAAGAGACTGTTTACAGCTAAATGAAGAGAAGAGGCCCCATCAAAGAAGTAGGAAGAGCAAAGGTGCAGTCAGCAGCTTAATAGACCAGTGGGACAGTCCATGGGAAGGAGGGATACCACAGGTGTAGAGAGGCAGACCTTATTACCCAGGCACGGGAGCCCTCAGAGAAGACAAATCCCCATAACACTTAACTCTTAAAACGAGAGGGGCCTAATGTCATGAGTTCTTATAATCAGTGGGGCTTAATACCTAGAGCTTTAAAAATCAGAGGGCTCTGCTTTGGGAGAGCCTGGAAGGTGAGAGGACATTGAATTCCTACCATTAAAGAGACAGCACAGCAAATAGCCTGGCTGAGATACAGCACAGAAGCAGCAATGAAGAACACCTAGGATGTAAGTGAAGGAGATTTGCTTACTAATCTCACAGCATGTGCTGGAGGAGCAGGAATCTATAAGAGACATACCTAGGATAAAAAGAGCTGGCAGGCACCACTTCCCTCCCCTGCTCCCCCCAACAAGGCCACCTGCAGGAATCAACACAGTACCAACATCCATCTAGCCTACTAACAGTGAGACTCACCCCCATCTTCTACAGACATGTCCCAGATCTCCGCCCACAGGAGACCCCCAACAAAACTTGCCAGCACCATGTGCCCCACCCCACATTCTCTTGCATATCCACCCCTCCCATACACCCTTGGCCAGAGCCCATCCAAAGTGGTGTCACAAGCATAGTGGTGTGCAAGCATACCCGACAGGGATCCAGCACCACTCCAAAGTGACTCTAGCGTCAGGGAGAGGGGAAGATAACCACACATACCAGGAAGGGACTGGGGGCAGGCCTCTGGTCTGACTGGAAGCACCACCCGCCAACAAAAGCTTCTCAGGGGACAACACAAGGAAAGTGCCCAGTAGTTTAGATCTACCATCTAGCAAATGCCTGGTCTGACACAATCTGAGTCCAAGGCAGGCCCAGATGGGCCCACTACAAACACAGAGAATAAACAGGCAATGCGAGCCCCTGCAGATGACAGGACTGAAGGCAAAGGTAGTGCAGCCATCACAGTAGGGTATAATCAATACCCATAGGAGACACACCAGAAGTGCTAGGTTCTGGTAGACAGGACATTGCACTGCAGGCCACTGTGGGACCTCTTCTTCTTCAGGCCACTACTTTCAAAAGCAAGAGACACAGGTGACTTTCTTAACACATAGAAAGAGACAGAGAGCTGGACAAATTGAGGACACAGAGTAAAATTACACCAAAAGAACTAAACAAAACAGAGATAAGTAATATGTTGGTAGAGAATGTAAAGTAGTGGTTATAAAGCTAATCACTGGACTTGAAAAAACAGTGGAAGACCTCAGTGAGACTCTCAACAAAGAGAAAGAAAACAGAAATGAAGAATCAATCAGAAATGAAGAACTTAATAACTGAAATTAAAAATTCACTAGGGAGAATGGATAGTAGATTAGAGGATAGAGAACGGATTATTGACTTGAGGACAGAGTAATCGAATGTAATTAAGTTGTACAGGAGAAAGAAAAAAAATAATAAGTGAAAATAGATTAAGAGAACTCAGTTATAGCATCAAGTGTAGTAACATTTGCATTGTAAGAATTCCACAAGAAGAGAGAGAAAATGGGGCAGAAAATTTATTTGAAAATATAACGCCCGAAAACTTCCTTAATCTGGGGAAGGAAACAGAAATCCAGATCCAGGAGGCACAGAAAGTCCCCAACAAAATCAACCCATGCAGGTCCACACCAAGACACAGTGTAATTAGAATGGCTAAAATTAGGGATAAAGAGAATTTTAAAAGCAACAAGAGAAAAGAAAACATTACATGCAAGAAAAGGAGGAGAAGAAGGAGGAGGTAAAGGATAGGGAAGAGATAGAGGAGAGGAAGCTTCCAAGTTCCTTCTATGAGGCCCGCATTACCCTGACACCAAAACCAGATAAAGACACCACCAAAAAAGAGAGAGAGAGAGAGAGAAATAAGAAATACAGGGCAGGGGTGCCTGGGTGGCTCAGTGGGTTAAAGCTTAAAGCCTCTGCCTTCGGCTCAGGTCATGATCCCAGGGTCCTGGGATCGAGCCCCACATCAGGCTCTCTGCTCAGCGGGGAGCCTGCTTCCCTTCCTCTCTCTGCCTGATTCTCTGCCTGCTTGTGATCTCTCTCTCAACAAAATATTAGCAAACCAAATCCAATAATACATTAAAAAAATCATTCATCACCATCAAGTGAAATTTATTCCTGTGATGCAAGGGTCATTCAATATTCACAAGTCAATCAACATGATACTTCACAGTAACAAGAGAAAGGGTAAAAAGCATATTATCATTTCAAAAGATGCACCAAAAGCATTTGATGAAGTACATCATCCATTCATGATAAAAACCATCAACAAAGTAGGTTTAGAGGGAACATATCTCAACACAGTAAAAGCCATATATGAAAAAAAACCACAGCTAGCATAATACCCAATAGTGAAAACCTGGAAAGTTCCCCCCTAAGATCAGGAATAAGATGAGGATATCCATTCTCACCATTTTTATTCAATACAGTACTGGAAGTCCTAGCCACAACAGTCAGATAAGGAAGAAAAATAAAAATCATCCAAATTGGCAAGGAATAAGTAAAACTATCACTATTTGCAGATAACATGATACCATATACAGAAAACCCCCAAAGACCACCAAAAAAACTACTAGAAATGATAAATAAATTTAGTAAGGTTGTAGAATACAAAATCAATGTGCAGAAATCTGTTGCACTTCCACACACCAATAATGAAGCTGCAGAAAGAGAAATTAAGAAAACAATCCCATTTAAAATTGCATCAATATAATAAAATACCTAGGAATAAACTCAACCAAGGAGATGAAAAACCTTTTCTCTGAAAATCATAAAATACTGATGAAAGAAATTGCACACAACACAAACAAATGAGAAGATACTCCATGCTTATGGACTGGAAGAACAAAGTATTGGTAAAATGTCCATACTACCCAAAACAATCTATATAGTTAATGTAGTCCCTATCAAAATACTAACACCTACTAACAGCACCCTGCACAGAACTAGAACAAATCATTTTAACATTTGTATAGAACCACAAAAGACCCTGAATAGCTAAAACAATCAGGAAAAAGAAAAAAACTGGAGGTGTCACAATTCCAGATTTCAAGTAACACTACGAAGTTGTAGTGATCAAAACAGCATGGGATTGGCACAAAAAGAGTCACATAGACCAAAAGAAGAGCTGAAAGAAACCCCAGAAATAAACCCATGACTATACAATCTTTGACAAGAGGCAAGAATATACAGTGGCAGAAAAGGTCTCTTCAATATATTATGTTGGGAAAAATGGTCAGGTAAATGGGAAAGAATGAAACTGGACCACTTTCTTACACCATACACAAAATGAACTCAAAATGGATTAAAGACCTAAATGTGAGACCTGAAACTAAAATCCTAGAAGAGAGCACAGACAGTAATTTCTCTGGCATCGGCCATAGTAACATTTTTCGAGGTAAGACTTTTCTAGATGTGTCTCCTGAGGCAAGGGATACAAGCCAAAATTAAGCTACCAGGAGTACATCAAAATAAAAAGCTCCTGCACAGCAAAGGAATCAATCAAAAAAACTAAAGTAGGAGAAGATATTTGCAAATGACATATTCAATAAAGGGCTGGTAGCCAAAATATATGAAGAACTTATATAACTCAACACACACACACACACACACACACACACACACACACCCCAAATAATCCAATTAAAATGTGGGCAGAAGACATAAACAAACATTTCTCCAAGGACATATAGATGGTCAAATGACAAATGAAAAGATGCTCAACTGCCTTCAACAATAGGGAATTACAAATCAAAACCACAATGAGATAGCACTTCACAGCTGTCAGAATGGCTGAAACCAAAAACACAAGAAAGAAGTGTTGGCAAGGATGTGGAGGAAAAAGGAACCCTTGTGCACTATTGGTAGGAATGCAAACTGGTGCACTCACTGTGAAAAACAGTATGGAGGGTCCCCAAAAATTAAAAATAGAATTACCATATGATCTAGTAATTCCTCTCCTGGGTATTTACACAAAGAATATGAGAATGTGAATTCAAAAAAATATATGCACTCCTATATTTATTGCAGCATTATTTACAATAGTCAAATGAAGAAAGTAGTCCAAGTGTCCTCAATAGATGAATGGATAAAGAAGATGTGAGACATATATAGATGAGATGTGAGATCTCTCTCTATATATAAAGATTATATGTATTATATATATTAATATATAATATTTATAATTATATATTATACATTATATGTATATAAAATAGAACATTACTCAGTCATAAAAAAAAGAATGAAATCTTGCCATTTAAAACAACATGGATGGATCTAGAGGGTTTAATGCTAAATAAGATGTCAGAGAAAGACAAATGCCATACAATTTCACACATATATGGAATTTAAGAAACAAAACAAAGAAAAAAGGAGACAAACCAAAAAACAGACTCTTAACTGTGGAAGACAAACTGATGGTTACCAAAGGGGAGGTGGGTGAGGGGATGGGTGAAATAAGTGAAGGGGATTAAGAGTACACTTATCATGATGAGCGCTGAGTAACATACAGTATTTGTGGTTCACTGTATTGTACACCTTGAACTAATATAACAGTATGAAACTGTATATTAACTATACTGGAATTAAATAAGACATATATTGTAATGTGTGTGTATGTATATATATGGTGGATACACACACAGTGTATGTTTATGGTCTATATGGCATATGTATATGGTGTCTATGTGCATGGTCTATACACAGTATATGTAGTATATATGAACTATATAATATGTGTATGTATATATGGTGTATGTATGTACTATATAATATGTATGGTACAAATATGTAGTATTTCTGTTACTATTGTATGGTATGTAACATATAGATATAATTAATGCTTTATGAAACAAAGTAAATTTAAAGAGGCAAGTCATTAGACAAGTTATTTCTATTGGAGTAGATTTGACACTAAGAAAATATCTCCATTTAATTTTGTCAGCCTAAAATTAGAACTAAGAAAAAACTAGCCCAATAAGAATTCTCTGACATAGATATGGTTAAGGATTCCTGCAATTACTCTATAGGTGAAGTGAAATTTCTTTGTTTTTGATTACACAAATGAAAATTACATACACAAATATGTAATATTATTTTATGGTTTTTGAGATATTTATATAAATGGATTTATACTATAGCTATTGTTTTACAATTTACTTTTGGACTTTACACTGTATCTTGGAAATATTTCTATATAAGTAGAGACATACTCCCATTCTCTTAATTATAAAGTTCGTAATGTAAAATTTAATAATCTAAAAATACTGTATAGTTTCAGAAATGAAAATACATGTTAAACCAACCCATCATTGCTTCAATATTACAGTATTGCCAGCACCACCCCCAACGAAAGGGAAAGAAATCTTTCACCATCTATTCAGAGGATCTTGTCTATATGTATTTTCCCTTAGTTGTCTTATGTGATCATCATATGCCTTCAATTTCTACTTCTCTGAATATAATCTCAAACCCCTAACTTTAACCTTGACCTTTCTTTTGTTAAACACTGGTTCTTCCCCTTAAATTTTCAGAGTTAAAAAAAAATGGCCCACATGCTCATTGTGTGTAATTAATAAAAATCAATGACCCTTCCTGCCCTATTTTAATAACCCATAACAGATATTAAACTATGGGTCCATCTTGTTCTGCTCCATCTCATTTGTTCTCACATCCAATCTATTGATAAAATCTATGAATTCTACCCTGTCTTGGAAGCTTCTCTCTCCTCCTTTAAAATTTCTCTTATTCCTTAATTTCAGTAACTTCCTTTTGAATTTCTTTGGCCTTCAAGTCTACATATAGACTAATCTCTCCCAGTGATTAACTCTGCTCAAAAATATTGAATTCCTACCCACTGCCTAAAGAACAATGTTAAAATTACTGATGTCAACAGTTTCTGGTCCCAACCTACTTATTCACTGCATTTATCACTGTTCTCTGTTCATACATACATAGCACACATCTTTTCTAGCCACATAACATAATGATGTTCTATCAGTCCTTAAGATACCATCTCCAAAAACTCTCTCATTCCCCCAAGAAAGAAATAATATCCTGATTTTTTCCATTTAGACTTTAAAAGCTTCTGTATTTCTCCCTTCTGAATTTATCCATTTATGCTTTAAAAGCTACTTAACTGTATAGCATTCCCACTAGCCCAGACTAATTGCTTTACAGGCTTTGTTTATTCCCATTGTGAAAAACAGGTAGTCAGTATTTATAAAATGACTATTTAAATTATGTTCTGTGAGGCAGAATGAAGGATTTGTAACTGCCTCTGTGTGGCCTCTTAGACAGCCAGTGTCTTTGAAAACCAGAATGAAGAGCTAACCTAAGCTTTCTTGTGACTTGTCTTCTCAATTTCAAGAAAATAACTTTCCTCAAGTCTTACTGTTAGCATTCTTTCAAAACAATATGACTATGGCCAACTGATACTTAAAAGACACATCAACATTAAGTGTGATTATGGAGAGTGAAGAGGGAACAGCTCATGTTATCCTTTTCTTCCCCATCATTTCTGTATATCTGGGATAAGACCATGCTTTTCTACAACTTGTTCTTGATGCTTGGCATTTAACAGAATCCCAAACACAAACTTTAATAATTGCATCTTTAATGTCATAATAAATCCAGGGTAGTGCCTCTGGGATGAATTTTTATGAGCCATTTCTTTAATAATATTTCATGAAAAGCGTTCTGCTCCATAGATTAGAATAATGAAAAAATATTAGGGGAGGGAGCAGGGAGATGGTTAAAAATAGCAATTTTTTTTTCCATACCAAAAGGAAAAAAATAGGTGGCTGTGCTCACCTCTGTAAGTGATACGGTTCCTTTCACTTTCTTGGAAATATGGGGTGAGGAACAGTCCTAAAGTTATATCTTGAATGATATAACTTTATTTTTTATATTTGAGACCCTTTCAAGTCTCCACCAAGATAAAATTTAGAAAAATTTCCCTAAGGAAGCCAATTTAATATTGTATACCTAATTACTCACACCGTGACCAAGGCTTTAGGTGAATCATAATGTATTGAAACTAAAACAGGGGTGCCTGGGTGGCTCAGACAGTTAAGCATCTGTCTTTGGCTCAGGTCATGGTCCCAGGTTCCTGAGTTCAAGCCCTGCATCGGGCTCCCTGCTTGGTGGAGAGCCTGCTTCTCCCTCTTCCTCTGCCTGCTGCTCTGTCTATTTGTGCTCTCTATCTCTGTGTCAAATAAATAAATAAAACCTAAAAAAAAAAAAAAAAAGCAGAGGTTAAAATATCCTTGGTTGCTTTTGAATTTTGGTATCTTAAAATTGGAGTGAAGAATGTTATACTGGTCCATCAAAATAATTACTATTTATCCCTTTTAAGCAATGTATGTATTTAATCTTCTCAGAATTCACACACATTTTATCTTTTGATTTTCCCTAGAAAAAAGTTAGTATATGTGTTCAATGTAGTATGCATAATACAGTATATTCAGCATATTAAACTCTACGGGCTGTAACACTATATTATAAATCCATCTACAAACCTTGACTCATCCAGATAGTTATATTGGCCACAACTTTGGCATTGAACTAACTTTATTCATTGATAAAATATTTTTTAGAATTTGGGGGGAAATGGTGGAGTAGGAGGATCCTAGGCTCACTTCATCCCACAGATACAACTAGAAAACAGCCACATCAGTATAAGTAGCCCAGAAAATGACCAAAAGACTGGCTGAACAGACTATCCACAACTAAATGAATAGAAGAAGCCACATTAAAGGGTAGCAAGAGAAGAGACACAGGGAGGAACTAACTGGACCCAGGGGACTATCTGTGAGAGGGGAAGATGCTGCAGACACAAAGAAGAGAGAGGAGCAAACCCTCATTCCAGGCACCTCAGGCACATGGGACCCACACTAGGAAGATGAATCCTCATAATATTTGACTTTGAAACCAAGAGGGAACTTCAAAAATTCTTAACGTCTGTGGGGCTTACCACCAGAAATGTTTAAAAAAAAAAAAAATCAATGGGTTGGGGTCTAGGAGAGCCAGAGGAGGAGAAGAAACTGAGTCCCTGCCCTTAAAGACAGCAAAACAGCCCCACTAAGACACAGGATAGAAGCAGCAATTTGAAAAATGCCTAGGGTGTTTGGGAAGATAATTAATTTACTAATCTCAGAGCATGTGCTGGAGGGACAGTGATCTTTGAAAGACTTCTCAAAGAACAAAAGAGCTGGTGCATGCCATTTCCCTCCCCTGCCTCAAGCCTAGGTACACAGATACCTGGGGAATGAAAGCAACAGGAACACACTCACCTAGCTTGCTAACAATTCCCATGTGTTCTTCTGGGGACCCACACCCACCATCCTGGCCTTTGCAATTTTCCCAGGGTTGCAGGTCCTCCTGTAGCCAAACGGTGTGGACCTTGCTAACATTGCACACCCTGCCCCTTCCAACACACCTGTGGCAGGTGTGCAACCAAAGTTGTGACACAAGCATGGCAATGTGTAAGCAACAACAACAGTGACAAGCATCACCACAAAGGGACTCCTGCCCCAGGGAGAGAAGGAAACTACACACACCAGTCTGACTATAACCCCAGCAGTGGCTGGGTGCAGAAATCTGCTCTGCCTTCAGGCCCCACCCACCAACAATAACTTCTCTGGGGAGAACACAAGGAAAATTCCCTGCATTTTGGTGCTTCCTCAGCTCTGGCAAACATCTGGTCTGACTCAACTCAAGCTACTAACACAGGGAACAAACCCTGCCCATAACAGTCAAAATGAGCCATTAGAAATGACTGAACTGAAGGCAAACCCAGCTCAGCCACAAAACTAAGATGCATGTAACACACAGAAGAGAACCAAGTTCTCATGAACAGGGGACATTGCACTGCAGGATCTCTTCTTCATAGGACCACAGTTTGTAAGAGCAAGACAACACAGAGAAACAGATGCAAAGAGTTAGATAAAATGAGGAGACACAGGAATATGTCCAAAATGAAAGAAAAACAAAACACACACACACACACACACACACACACACACACACAACAGGACAAAGTCACACCAAGAGAGCTAAACACAACAGAGATAAGAAATATGCTTGGTAGAGAACTTGAAGTAATGGTCTAAAGATACTCACTGGACTTGGAAAAACAGTGGAGGACCTTGGGACACTCCCAAAAAAGAGAAAGAAAACATAAAAAGGAACAGACATAAAGAACTCAGTAACTTAAAAGAAAATACGATTGAGGGACTAAATAGTACACTAGAAAAAGCAGAAGAATGGATCGATGACTGGGAGAACAGAATAATGGAATGTGTCAAGCTGAATAAGAGAAAGAAAAACAAATAATAAAATATGAAAATAGATTAAGAGAACTCAGTGACAACATCAAGTGTAGTAAGTTTGCATTATAGGAATCCCAGCAGAAGAAGAGAGAAAAGAGATAGCAGATTTTATTTGAAAAAATATTCGCTGAAAATTTCCTTAATCTGGGGAAGGAAACAGAAATCCTGACCAGGAGGCACAGAAAGTCCCCAACAAAATCAACCCAAGCAGGTCCACACCAAGACACAGAGTAATTAAAATGGCCAAAAGTAGTGATAAAGACAGAATTTTAAAAGCAACAAGAGAAGAAAACATTACATTCAAGAGAAACACATAAGGTTATCAGTGGATTTTTCAGCACAGTTTACAGGTCAGAAGGAGTGGCATGATATATTCAAAGTGCTGAAAGAAAAAAAAAAGTAACCAAGAATATGCTATCCAGCAAGGTTATCATTCAGAATAGAAGGAGAAATAGAGTTTCCCAGAGAACTAAAGCAAAGGAATTCATTATCAATAAACTAGCCTTTCCAAGCTGGTTAAAAGGAATCATTGAGTGGAAAGCAAAGACCATAAGCATAAGTAAGAAAAGAAGGAAGCACAAAGCACTAAAATTAAGTATATCTATAAAAATCAAGCAAGAGCTTCACAAAATAAGATATAAAATATAACACCATATATCTATAAGGTGGTGGTGGGGTTAAGAAATAAAAATTTAGTGCTTTTTGAATGGGTTCAAATTTAAGCGACCATCAAATTAATATAGACTGCTATAGGCAGAAGATGCTATATACAAACCCAATAGTATCCACAAATCAAGAACCAGTAATAGATACAGAAAAAATAGGGAGGAAGGAATTCAAGTATATCACTAAAGAAAGACAGCAAACCATGAGAGAAGAGACTAAGAAAGAAACAGAAAAGAACTACAAAAAAAAAAAAAAAAAGAGCCCACCACATAAAAGAAAACAAAATGGCAATAAGTACATATCTATCAATAATTACTTTGAAAGTAAGTGGACTAAACACTTTAATCAAAAGACATAGGGTGAGGGAATTGGCTTTTAAAAAGACCCATCTGTACACTGCCTACAAGAGACTTAGTTCAGACCTAAAGATACATGAAGACTGAAAGTGAAAGAATGGAAAAACATTTATCATGAAAATGGAAATGAATAAAAAGTAGGGATAAAAGTACTTATATGAAACAAAATAGACTTTAAAACAAAGACTGTAACAAGAAACAAAGGACACTAGATAACCATAAGGGAACATTCCAATGAGAAGATACAACAATTGTAAAATTTATGCACTCAACTCAGGAGAACACCAATACAAAAAGCAGCTAATAACAAACATGAAGTAATCAACAGTAATACAGTAATAGCAGGAGACTTTTAACACCCCACTTACATCAATAGATACTTCATCCAAACAGAAAATCAATAAGGAAACAGTGGTTTTGAATGACACAATGACCAGGTGAATCTAACAGATATATTCAGATTATTCCATCCTAAAAGAGTAGAACACACATTCTTTTCGAGTGCACATGGAACATCCTCCAAAATAGATCATATCTTGGGCCACAAAACAAGTCTCAGCAAATTCAGTAAGATTGACGTCATACTGGGCAACACTGTAAAACTAGAAATTAACCACAAGAAAAAATCTGGAAAGAACACAAATATATGGAAGTTAAATAATATGCTAGCAAAGAATGAATGGGTCAACCAAGAAATCAAAGAAGAAAGTGAAAAATACATGGAGACAAATAAAAATAAAAACACAACAGTCCAAAGTCTTTGGGATATAGTAAAATTTGTTCTAAGTGGCAAGCTTATAGCAATATAGGCCTACCTCAAGAAATAAGGAAAACCTCAAATAAACAACCTACCCTCACACCTAAAGGAGCAAGCAAAAGGAGAACAAATAAAACCAAAATCCAGTAGATGGAAGGAAATAGTAAAGATTAGAGCAGAAATAAAGTCAACAGAAACTAAAGGCAAAAGAGCACAACAATGAAATCAGGGAGTTGTTCTTTGTTTTCTGTTGTTGTTGTTGTTGTTGTTGTTGTTGTTGTTGTTAAAGATGTTATCTATTTGAAAGAGAGAGAGAATGAGTGATAGGTAGAAGGAGAAAGAGAGAAAGAAGCAAACTCTCTACTGAGCAGGAGACCTGATATGAGGCTCAATCCCAGGACCCTGAGATCATGATCTGAGCCAAAGGCAGATGTTTAACTGATTGAGCCACTCAGTCATCCCAGAGCCAGTTCTTTGAAAAGATAAACAAAATTGATAAACCTTTAGCTAGACTCATTAAAAAAAGATAACTCCAACTCAGAAATGAAAGAGAATAACAACCCACATTACAGAAATACAAAGGATTATATTATGAAAAATTATATGCCAACAAACTGTACAAATTAGAAGAATTGATAAATTCCTACACCTATAACATCCCAAATGAATCAGAAAGCAGTTGAAAATTTGAACAGACTTCTTAACAACAAGATTGAATCAGTAATTAAAAACACTCCCAACAAACAGAAGTCCAGGACCAGACAGCTTCATGCATGAATTCTATCAAACATTTAAAGTAGAGTTGATATTTATTCTTCTTGGAGTATTCCAAAAAGTAGACAAAAGGAAAGCTTCCAAATTCATTCTATAAAGGTGATAATCTATCACCTTGATACCAAAACCAAATAACGACACCACAAAAAAAAAGGTTCTCTTTTATCAGAGATACAGCCCAGTATCTATGATGAATACAGAAGAAAAAGTCCTCAACTAAGCAGTAGCATAACAAATCCAACAATACATTAAAAAAATCATTCACACAATCAAGTGGGATTTATTCCAGAGATGCAAGGGTGGTTCAATATTCACAAGTCAATCAAAATGATGCATCACAGCAATAAGAGAATGAATAAAAAGCCTAGGCAGGAGGAAGCAAGATAGCTGAGGAGTGGGAAACTGAAATAACATTAAGTCCCAGGAGTTCAGCTAGAGAGTTATCAAACCATTCTGAACACCTACAAACTCAACAGGAGATAGAAGAGAAGAAGAGCAGCATTCTAGGAACAGAAAATTGACCACTTTCTGGAAGGTAGGATGTGTGGAGAAGTAACTCCAAAGTGACAGGAAAATAGACCTCAGGGGAACGGCTGACTCCTGGCAAGTGATGAAGCAGCAGAGCACAAAATCAGGACCTTTTGCAGCCTGTTCCACTGAGGCACGTCGCTCCAGAGGCTAAGTGGGGGTGGAGCCCTCATGGGGAAAGTGTGGTCTCAGGACCTGTGGGGTCACAGAAAGACTGGGAGTGTCTGAGTGTGGCAGAGCTCCCAGGTATCAGAGGGGGGAAGCCAGCTGCAGAGATGAAGCAGAGGTAGGGGTTCTCAACTCAGGGTTACCTTAAACCGCGATCCAAGGCACAGTCGGGCAACTGTTCTTCGAACAGGGACCCCACAAGTGGCAGATCCAAAGAGCCCCTCTAATTTCTCTTCCAGGAGGAGAGGAAGAGGAGCAGTGTAGGAATCTGCTGGGTTTGGAGACTCCAAACGGGGCTGTACGCCAGAGATAGAAATGCTCGGTCACAGGCCGGGTGAACATGGAGCGCAGCCAGAGACCAGGGAAATGGGAGGGATTGATTGCTTTTCTCTGAGGGCATACTGAGGAGTAGGGCCCTGAGCTCTCGGCTTCTCCGGGCCAGAGATCAGGAGGCTGTCATTTTCATCCCCAGTCCTCCAGAGCTCTACAGGAAGCATTTAGGGAACAAAACCTACAGAGAGTGAACTGGAGCAGATTACTTAGCCTGGCCCCTGGCAAGGGCAGTGCAATTCCGCCTCAGGCAAAGACATTTGAGAATCACTGCAGCAGGCCCCTCCCCCAGAAGATCAGCAAGAGCATCCAGCCAAGAACAAGTTCACTGATCAATGAGAATTGTGGAACTCCAGACCTAGGGGAAAGCAACACTTAGACTTCATGGCTTTTTCCCCCATGATCCTTTAGAATTGCAAAGTTAAATTTTTTAATTTTATTTTTTCTTTTTCTATTTTTTTAAACTTTTCCTCTTTCATCTTTTAACATTTCTTAACTATTTTATCTTATCAATACCTTTTTTAAAAAAATCTTTTTAAATTTTCATTGTTATAGTCATATTTTATCCCTTCGTTGTATTTAACTTTATTTTTGGTATACATATAGGTTGTTTTTTTCTTTAAAATTTTGGGATACAATTTCTTCTAATAGATCAAAATATACCCTAAATCTAGCTCCAGCCCGATCGCATTCTCTCATTTTTTTTTCTTTTTCCAAACAACTTATCTTATCGATTCCTTTTTTAGAATCTTTTTTAATTTTCATCTTTACAGTTATATTCCATCTCTTCATCGTGTTTACCCTTATTTTTGTATATATGTAAGTTTTTCTTTCTTT
The DNA here is from genome assembly GCF_002288905.1 of Enhydra lutris kenyoni. NCBI lineage: Eukaryota > Metazoa > Chordata > Mammalia > Carnivora > Mustelidae > Enhydra > Enhydra lutris. The sequence goes on from NW_019154090.1 coordinate 34,840,080, forward strand.
AAAATTTTGGGAGGTAGATTCTTCTAAGAGACCAGAATACACCCAAAATCAAGCAGGTGGCTCTGTTCTATTCACCAGTCTACTATATATATATATATATACATACATATATATATATATATGTATGTATGTATACACACACACACACACACACACACACACACATATACACGATATATACGCATGTGTATGTATGTACATACATACATATACATATATGTATGTACACATACACATGTGTACATATGTACACATACCCATACACATATATACACACACATATACACGATATATATATGCATGTGTGTGTACATACACATACGTACATATGTACATACATACACATGCGTATATATATATCGTGTATATGTGTGTGTGTGTGTGTGTGTGTGTGTGTGTGTGTGTGTGTGTATAATATTTTTCCCCCTTTCTTCCCCCAGTTTCGGGTCTTTTCTGATTTGGATAATATATATTTTTCTGGGGTCGTTGACACCCTTTTAGTATTTTACTCTCTCATTCATATATTCTTATCTGGATAAAATGACAAAGTAGAAAAACTCACCACAAGAAAAAAAAGAACAAGAGGCAGTAGTGATGGCTAGGGTCCTAATCAATATGGACATTGGTAATATGTTAGAACTAGAGTTCAGAATGATGATTATCAAGGTGCTAGCTTGGCTCAAAAAGGCATGGAATATATTAGAAAACCCCTTTCTGGAGAAACAAAAGAACTAAAATCTAACCAAGTTGAAATCAAAAAAGCTATTAATGAGGTATAATAAAAAATGCAGGCTCTTGGCACCTGGGTGACTCAGTGGGTTAAAGCCTCTGCCTTCGGCTCAGGTCATGATCCCAGGGTCCTGGGATTGAGCCTTGAGAGAGCCTGAGAGAGCATTGGGCTCTCTGCTCGGTGGGGAGCCTGCTTCCCCCTCTCTCTGTGCCTGCCTCTCTGCCTACTTGTGGTCTCTATCTATCAGATAAATAAATAAAATCTTTTTTTTTTTAATGCAGGCTCTTACTGCTAGGATAAATGAGGCAGAAGAGAGAATTAGAATATAGAAGATGAAATGACAGCAAATAAAGAAGCTGAGCAAAAGAGACACAAAAACTACTGGACCATGAGGGGAGAATTTGAGAGATAAGTGATACCATAAGATGAAACAATATTAGAATAATTGGGATCCCAGAAGAAGAAGAAAGAGAGAGAGGGGCAGAAGGTATATTGGAGCAAATTATAATAGAGAATTTCCCTAATATGGCAAGGGGAACAAGCATCAAAATCCAGGAGGCAGAGAGAACCCTCCTTGAAATCAATAGAAAGAGGTCCACACCCCGTCATCTAATAGTAAAACTGACAAGTCTTAGTGACAAAGAGAAAATCCTGAAAGCAGCTCAGGACAAGGGGTCTGTAACATACAATGGTAGAAATAATAGACTGACAGCACACTTATCCACAGAGACTTGGCAAGCCAGAAAGGATGGGTATGATATATTCAGAGCACTAAATGAGAAAAAAATGTGCAGCCAAGAATACTATATCCAGTTAGGCTGTCATTGAAAATAGAAGGAGAGATAAAAAGTTTCCAGAACAAACAAAAATTAAAAGAATTTGCAAACACCAAGCCAGGCCTACAGGAAATATTGAAAGGGATCCTCTAAGCAAAGAGAGAGCCTCAAAGTAATAGACCAGACAGGAACAGAGACAATATACAGTAACTGTCACCTTACAGACAATACAACAGTACTAAATTCATATCTTTCAATAGTTACCCTGACTGTAAATGGACTAAATGCCCCAATCAAAAGACACAGGATATCAGAATGGATTAAAAAACAAGACCCATTGATATGTTGTCTAGAAGAAACTCATTTTAGACCCAAAGACTCCTCCAGATTTAAAGTGACGGGGTGGAAAACAATTTATCATGCAAATGGACATCACAAGAAAGCTGAGGTGCCTGTTCTTATATCAGATAAATTAGATTTTAAGCCAAAGACTATAGTAACAGATAAGGAAGGACACTATATCATGCTTAAAATCATGCTTCTGTCCAACAAGAAGACCTAACAATTGTAAATATCTATGTCCCTAACATGGGAGCAACCAATTGTATAAACGAATTAATAACAAAAACAAAGAAATACATCGACAATAATACAGTAATGTTAGGGGACTTTAACAAACCCCTCACTGAAATGGACAGATCATCTAAGCAAAAGATTAACAAGGAAATAAAGGCTTTATATGACACACTGGGCCAGATGGACATCACAGATATATTCAAAACATTCCATCCAAAAGCAACAGAATACACATTCTTCTCTAGTGCACATGGAACATTCTCCAGAATAGATCACATCCTGGGTCACCAATCAGGTCTCAACCAGTACCAAAAGATTAGGATCATTCTCTGCATATTTTCAGAACATAACACTCTGAAGCTAGAACTCAACCACAAGAGGAAAGTTGGAAAGAACTCAAATACACGGAGGCTAAAGAGCATCCTACTAAATAATAAATGGGTCAACCAGGAAATTAAAGAAGAATTGAAAAAATTCATGGAAACAAATGAAAATGAAAACACAACTGTTCAGAAACTTTGGGACACAACAAAGTTGGTCCTGAGAGGAAAGTATATAGCTATACAAACCTTTCTAAAGAAACAAGAAAGGACTCAGGTACACAACCTAACCCTACACTTAAAGGAGCTGGAGAAAAAAACAACAAAGAAAGCCTAAACCCTGCAGGAGAAGAGAAATAATAAAGATCAGAACAGAAATCAATAAAATAGAAACCAAAAGAAGAGTATAACAAATCAATGAAACTAGGAGCTTGTTCTTTGAATTAATAGTACTGATAAACCCATGGCCAGACTTACCAAAAAGAAAAGAGAAAAGACCCAAATAAATAAAATCATGAATGAAAGAGGAGAGATCACAACCAATACCGAAGAAATACAAACAATTATAAGAAGATATTATGAACAATTATACACCAGCAAATTTGACAATCTGGGAGAAATTGATGCATTCCTAGAGACATATAAATTACCAAAACTGAACCAGAAAGAAATAGAAAATATGAACAGACCCATAACCAGTAAGGAGATTGAAGCAGTCATCAAAAATCTCCCAACAAACAAGAGCCCAGGGTCAGATGGCTTCCCAGGGAAATTCTACCAAACATTTAAAGAAGAATTAATTCCCATTCTCCTGAAACTGTTCCAAAAAATAGAAATGGAAGGAAAACTTCCAAACTCATTTTACGAAGCCAGCATTACCTTGATCCCAAAACCATGCAAAGACCCCAACAAAAAGGAAAATTAGAGACGAATATCCTAGATGAAGAGGATGCAAAAATTCTCACCAAAATACTAGCCAATAGGATCCAACAGTACATTAAAAGGATTATTCACCATGACCAAGTGGGATTTGTTCCTGGGCTGCAAGGTTGGTTCAACATCCACAAATCAATCAGTGTGATACAACACATTAATACAAGAAAGTGCAAGAACCATATGATACTCTCAATAGATGCTGGAAAAGCATTTGACAAAGTACAGCATCCTTTCTTGATCAAAACTCTTCAGGGTGTAGGGATTGAGGGTATATACCTCAATACCATCAAACCCATCTATGAAAAACCCACAGTGAATATCATTCTCAATGGGGGAAAACTGAGAGCTTTCCCCTAATCAGGAACATGACAGGGATGTCCACTATCACCACTGCTATTCAACATAGTACTAGAAGTCCTAGCTTTGGCAATCAGACAACAAAAAGAAATAAAGGGCATCCAAATCGGCAAAGAAGTCAAACTCTCACTCTCTGCAGATGATAGGATACTTTATGTGGAAAACCCAAAAGACTCCACTCAAAACTGCTAAAACTCATACAGGAATTCAGTAAAGTGTCAGGATATAAAATCAATGCTCAGAAATCAGTTGTGTTTCTATACATCAATAGCAAGAGCGAAGAAAGAGAAATTAAGGAGTTGATCCCATTTACAAATGCACCCAAAACCATAAGATACCTAGGAAGGAACCTAACCAAAGAGGCAACGAACCTGTACCCAGAAACTATAAAGTACTCATGAATGAAATTGTGGAAGACACAAAGAAATGGAAAAATGTTCCATGCTCATGGACTGAAGGAACAAATATTGTGAAAATGTCTATGCTACCTAAAGCAATTTACACATTTAATGCAATCCCTATCAAAATACCATCCATTTTTTTTCAAAGAAATGGAACAAATAACCCTAAAATTTATATGGAACTAGAAAAGACCCCGAATAGCCAGAAAAATGTTGAAAAAGAAAACCAAAGTTGGTGGCATCACAATTCCAGACTTCAAGCTCTATTACAAAGCTGTCATCATCAAGACAGTATGGTACTGGCACAAAAATAGACACATAGATCAATGGAACAGAATAGAGAGCCCAGAAATAGAGCCTTAACTCTATGGTCAACTAATCTTCAACAAAGCAGGAATGTCCAATGTTAAAAAGACAGTCTTTTCAAAAAATGGTGTTGGGAAAATTGGACAACCACATGCAGAAGAATGAAAGTGGACAATTTCCTTACATCACACACAAAAACAGACTCCAAATGGATGAAATATCTCAGTGTGAGACAGGAATCCATCAAAATCGTTGAGGAAAACACAGGCAGCAACATCTTCGACCTCAGCTGCAACAACATCTTCCTAGAAACATTGCCAAAGGCAAGGGAAGCAAGGGCAAAAAGGAACTATCGGGACTTATCAAGATCAATAGCTTTTGCACAACAAAGGAAACAGTGAATAAAACCAGAGGACAACTGACAGAATGGGAAGAAATATTTGCAAATGACATATCAGATAAAGGGCTAGTATCCAAAATCTATAAAGAACTTATCAAACTCAACACCTAAAGAATAATAATCCATTCAAGAAATAGGCAGAAGACACGAACAGACATTTCTGCAAAGACATCCAAATGGCCAACAGACACATGAAAAAGTGCTCCACATCACTAGGCATCAGCGAAATACAAATCAAAACCACAGTGAGTCAGAATGGCAAAAATTAAGTCAGGAAATGACAGATGTTGGTGAGGATGTGGAGAAAGGGGAACCCTACTACACAGTTGGTTGAATGCAAACTGGTGCAGCCAGTCTGGAAAACAGCATGGAGGTTCCTCAAAAAGTTGAAAATAGAGCTACCCAGCAATCACACTACTGGGTATTTACCCTAAAGATACAAATGTAGTGATCTGAAGGGGTATGTGCACCCAAGTGTTTATAGCAGCAATGTCCATAATGGCCAAACTATGGAAAGAACCTAGATGTCCATCAACAAATGAATGGATAAAGAAGATGTGGGGGAGATTTTACACACACACACACACCACACACACACAATGGAATACTATGCAACCATCAAAAGAAATGAAATCTTGCCATTTGCAATGACGTGGATGGAACTAGAGGATATTATGCTGAGCAAAATAAGTCAATCGGAGAAAGAAAATTATTATACAGCCTCTCTGATATGAGAAGTTTGAGAGGTAGGGCAGGGGGGTTGTGGAGGGTAGAGAAGGGAAAAATGAAACAAGAGGGATTAGGAGGGAGACAAAGCATAAGAGACTCTTAATCTCACAAAACAAACTGAGGCTTGCTGGGGGGTGGTGGGTAGGGATAGGGTGGCTGGGTTATGGACATTGGGGAAGGTATGGGCTATGGTGAGTGCTGTGAGATGTGTAAGCCTGATGACTCACAGACCTGTACCCCTGGGGCAAATAATACATTATATGTTAATAAAATAATTTTTATAAAAAGCATAAAGAGCATATGATCATTTAAATAGATGCAGAAGAAGTGTTTGTCTAAGTACAACATCCAGTCATGATAAAAGCCCTCAGTAAAGTACAGTTAGTGGGAACATACCTCAACATAATTAAGACCATCCAAGAAAAATCCACAGTGAATAAAATACTCAAATGGGAAAACTAAGAGCTTTCCCTCTAAGGTTAGGAACAACACAAGGATGTCCATTCCCACCATCTTTATTCTACATAGTATTGGAAGTTCTAGCCACGGCAACCAGACAAGAAAAAGAAGTAAAAGGCATCCAAATTGGTTAAGAAGTAAAACTTTCACTATTTGCAGATGACATGATACTGCATATAATAAAGCCTAAAGACTCCACCAAAAAACTCCTAGAACTGATGAACGAATTCAGTAAAATTATAGGATACAAAACCAATGTGTAGAAATCTGTTGCATTTCTGTACACAAGTAATGAAACAATAGAGAAATTAAGAAAACAATCCCATTTGCAAATGTACCAAAAGTCATAAACTACCTAGGAATACACTTAATGAAGGAGATGAAAAAACTGTACTCTGAAAAGTATAAGCATTGATTAAAGAAATTGAAGATGACACCAAAAAATGGAATGACATTCCATGCTCATGGATTGGAAGAAAAAATATTATTAAAATGTCTTTAATATCCAAAGCAATTTACAGATTTAATGCAATCCCTATCAAAACACTAATGGCATTTTTCATAGAGCCAAAACAAAAAAATCCTAAAATTTATTTGGAACCACAAAAGACCCCGAGTAGTATCATAATTATGGGCTTCAAGTTATATTACAAAGCTGTACTAATCAAAACAGTATGGCAATGGCACAAAAATAGACACATAGATCCATGGAACAGAGTAGAAAACTCAGATGTAAACTCATGATTATATGGTCAATTATTCTTTGACAAAGCAGAAAAGAATATCTAATGGGAAAAAGATAGTCCCTTTGACAAATGGTGTTGGGAAAACTGGACAATTATATGCAAAATAATTAAACTGGACCATTTTCTTTCATCATACACAAAAATAAATTCAAAATGGATTAAAGACCTAAATGTGAGACCTGAAGCCATAAAAATCCTAGAAGAGAGCACAGGCAGTAATTTCTTTGACATTGACCATAGGAATATTTTTAAAGATATGTCTCCTGAGGCAAGAAAAATAAAAGCAAAAATAACCTGTAGGGACTAAATCCAAATGAAAAGTTTCTGCACAGTAAAGGAAATAAGCAACAAAACTAAAAGGCAGCCCACTGAGTGGGAGAAGATACATGCAAATGACATACCTAATAAAGGGATATTTTTCAAAATACACAAAGAGATTATACAACTCAACACCCAGAAAACAAATTATCCAAATAAAAATTGGCAGAAGACATGAACAGACATTTCTCTAAAGACGACATCCAGGGGTGCCTGGGTGGCTCAGTCATTAAGCGTCTGCCTTCAGCTCAGGTCATGATCCCAGGGTCCTGGGATCCAATCTGGCATCAGACTCCCTGCTCAGCGGGAAGCCTGCTTTTCCCTCTCCCACTCCCCCTGCCTGTGTTCTCTTCTCGCTGTGTTTCTCTCTGTCAAATAAATAAATAAAATCTTTAAAAAATTAAATAAAGATGACATCCAGGGGCAACTGGTTGGCTCAGTTGTTTAAGTGTCTGCCTTTGGCTCAGGTCATGATCCCTGAGTCCTGGGATTAAGCCCCAAGTCCAGCTCTCTGTTTATCGGGGAGTCTCCCTCTCCCTCTACCTGCTACTCCCCCTTCTTGTGTTCTGTCAAAAAAATAAAATATTAAAAAAAAGATGACATCCAGCTGGCGAGCAGATACATGAAAAGATGCTTAACATCACTCAATGCAAAAATTACAATGAGCTATCACCACACACCTGTCAGAATTGCTAAAATCAAAAACACAAGAAACAAGTGTTGGCAAAAATGTGGAGAAAAAGGAACCCTCTTTCAGAGTTGGAAATGCAAACTGGGGCAGCCACTGTGGAAAACAGTATGCAGGCTCCTCAGAAAGTTAAAAATAGAACTACTCCACAATCTATTATTCACATCACTGGGTATTTACTCAAAAATACAAAAACACTAATTCAACGGCACACATGCACCCCTATGTTTATAGCAGCATTATTTACAATTGCCAAATTACGGAAGCCACCGAAAAAGAATGAAATCTTCCCATGTGCAACAATGTGACTGGAGCTAGAGAGCATTATGCTAAGGGAAATAAGTAGGAGAAAGAGAAATACCATAGGAATTCATCATATGTGCAATTTAAGAAACAAAAAATGAGCAAAGGAAAAAGGAGAGAGAGAGAGAAACCAAGTAATAGACTCTTAACTATAGAGAACAAACTGATGGTTACCAGAAGGGAGTTGGGGTGGGGGTGGGGGTAAAATAGGTGGTGATGGGATTTAAGGAGTGCACGCAGGAACACCAGGTGATGTATGGAAGCACTGAATCACTATATATTATACACCTGAAAATAATATAACCCTGTATCTCAACTATACTGGAATTTAAAAGAAAAGAAAAAGAAATGGCTTAAAATTATAATTGATTTTGTCTGTCTCGAGGTTTTCATGGGTGATTATTAATAACAAGTAGATTAAATCAATAAAAAGGTTTATAGACAAACTTTTGAATAGCTTATCAAAATCATTAGTAACCCCAAACTTCGATGTTTTGCTAAGTTCAATGATAAATTGGGTTGAATTCATCAGATATCTAACTCTTCCAAATAAGAAAAAGTACTGAAACATTAATTACTAAACAGAGGTTTATCTGTTTTTGACATATTACAGAGAAACTAAAGATATTTGAGGCTGTAAGTAAGCATGCTTTATGCTTTATTAGAAATTATACCATGAGAAAAAGACCTTTCTTGAAATTATGAAATATATTCTTAGATTTGCCATTCTAAAAAATTCTCAGTTAATAGATCACGACTAATTACTACTTAGTTTTCACTGAAGACTAAAATTTCTAAGAGTTAAAATTCTACCAAATAAAATTGAACCTGCTGAGAAAAGAAAAGGAAAGCAACTCCATACTTATTTTTATCAGGTCTTTAATTACATAAAAAAATTACAACCTCTCAGTATGCAAGGAGCTAAGTTTTGCTAACAACTTTACAACCTTCTATAGAATCTCTTCTGGCCGCCTTGGTTTAACAGGTAAGTACTAAGTTTGTAGTGATCTGTAATCCTGTTTAGGTATGTGCTTTAGAACCTTAGGAGATTTTCTTAAACAAACTTCTCCAAAATGCAAATTCTAAATGAAGTCACTTTGACTAATTGGACTTCTTCTTCTTCTTCTTCTTCTTTTTAAATTTCTTTTCAGCATAACAGTATTCATTGTTTTTGCACCACACCCAGTGCTCCATGCAATACGTGCCCTCTCCAATACCCACCACCGGGCTTCCCCCAACCTCCCACCCGCCACCCCTTCAAAACCCTCAGATTGTCTTTCAGAGTCCATACTCTCATGGTTCACCTCCCCTTCCAATTTCCCTCAACTCCCTTCTCCTCTCCATCTCCCCATGTCCTCCATGTTATTTGGTATGCTCCACCAATAAGTGAAACCATATGATAATTGACTCTCTCTGCTTGACTTATTTCACTCAGCATAATCTCTTCCAGTCCTGTCCATGTTGCTACAAAAGTTGGGTATTCATCCTTTCTGATGGAGGCATAATACTCCATAGTGTATATGGACCACATCTTCCTTATCCATTCGTCTGTTGAAGGGCATCTTGGTTCTTTCCACAGTTTGGTGACCGTGGCCATTGCTGCTATGAACATTGGGGTACAGATAGCACTTCTTTTCACTACATCTGTATTTTTGGGGTAAATACCCAGTAGTGCAATTGCAGGGTCATAGGGAAGATCTATTTTTAACTTCTTTTTTTTTTTTAAGATTTTATTTAATTATTTGTGAGAGAGAGAGAGAGAGGGAGAGAGAGCAAGCACAGGCAGACAGAATGGCAGGCAGAGGCAGAGGGAGAAGCAGGCTCCCTGATGAGCAAGGAGCCCGATGTGGGACTCGATCCCAGGACGCTGGGATCATGACCTGAGCCGAAGGCAGCTGCTTAACCAACTGAGCCACCCAGGTGTCCCTATTTTTAACTTCTTAAGGAATCTCCACACTGTTCTCCAAATTGGCTGCACCAACTTGCATTCCCACCAACAGTGGAAGAGGGTTCCCCTTTCTCCACGTCCTCTCCAACACACGTTGTTTCCTGTCTTGCTATTTTTGGCCATTCTAACTTGTGTAAGGTGGTATCTCAATATGGTTTTGATTTGAATCTCCCTGATGGCTAGTGATGATAAACACTTTTTCATGTGTCTGATAGCCATTTGTATGTCTTCATTGGAGAAGTGTCTGTTCATATCTTCTGCCCATTTTTTTGATGTGATTATCTGTTTTGTGTGTGTTGAGTTTGTCTCCAAAGGCAAAGGAAACAAAAGTGAAAATGAACTTTTGGGACTTCATCAAGATCAAAAGCTTCTGCACAGCAAAGGAAACAGTCAACAAAAAAAAGAGGCAATGCATTGAATGGGAGAAGATATTTGCAAACGACAGTACAGACAAAAGGCTGATATCCACGATCTATAAAGAACTTCCAT